>NC_061117.1:171698609-171784107 GCF_002878395.1 Capsicum annuum | reverse complement strand
ATCATGTCCTCGAAGGATGAGGACTCACGTCTAACTCTGACTGCTGATCCTGGAATCTACTGCTAATTAGGAGCTCATGCCTCTGAACCCATGATGTAACATAAGAGAAAGCACTATAGCACAAATAAGTCAGTACGTCTGAATATACTGAGTATACGAGTGAGGTAGGCTAAATGCAAAGGGTTTTATATGCATGAACAATGCTGACTAATATGAACGTGAGAATACATACATACATACGTAACTGCAACTAAACTCGTGGTGATACTGACTACTGAGTCTGAATACTGACAACATGAGTTTACCGATGCCATATTATGAATGATAACTAAATTTTGCTAACTAATATATCTGATAACATGAGTTCTGATAACTGATAGCATAAATGACTATATCTGATAGTCCTAAATCTGAAAGAACTAGCTGAGTTCCGTACTGCATTTGATAGTCCTGATATCCTGAAAAACTATCTGAGTCCTTTTACTGAGACTGATACTGAAACTGTGGGAAGTAGTTATCTAACCGACATGCCCCAAATACGCTATAATAGCCAAGATAGGGTCCAATCTCTGCCCCGACTGAAGGGGTGTCAATACCGCGTCACTGGTAAGGACAGCTGTGAGAACCCTATACTGGAAAGAACTCAAATAAGAATGGTGGGAACCCTAAACTGACGGGTTAATCCACCTCATCAATCCTAATCTAACGGGTTAAGATGTCTCAACCTACGCTGGCTACGTAGTTCTGGAACACAAGGATGACTACTAAGAATCACACCCTGAACTGGAAGGTGAGTTCCCATCCTTGGGTTCACTCGGTGCTAACTTCTATTCCCATCTGAAGGACACTGAACTGAATCACTAAGCTAAACTGAATAACTGAACTGAACTGATTAGCTAAACTGATACTAATTAACTGGACTGATACTAGTGGTATTGTTTAGCGGAGCTAAACTAAGTTTACTAGATTCCGATGACTGACAGAATGTACTAAGTTCTGAGGACTGGTTGAGAGTACTGAAGTTACTAAGATTGACTGTGAATACTGAGGTTGCTGAGGTTACTGAGCGTTGAGATTACTAAGATTACTGGACTACTGAGATTTCTGAGTTTTCCTGAGTCACATGACTGACTGAATTCTATAGATCATGGCTTGACTGAGAGTTTATCATGGAAACATGGCATGGCTCTTGGCACACAGCTATATTTTTTGGATACAAGTACCCCCAGGACTCAATGGAAGGAAACTGACACAACTTGAATTTCTTGAGTACACGACCATCAATAAAAATCCATAATACATGAGTGGGTGATTTCATGAAGTACATGGTCATCATAATATCTATCATGAATAGGAATGCTTATAATCAAGTCATAAATCTCATATTCTAATATCATGGGCATTCCGACAACATATACTATTCATAGCGATGGCATGGAAACCATTCAAGCATAAGGGTACGGCAACATGTAACATTTAGTTCGTATTATAATGAATTGGGTATATTAAACTTCATGTATTTATTCAACATCTCAAACATGGTAGGAAAAGCATGGATATATTTTGTGTACATAATTTATATCTCCATTATCATACATGCTTTATACCACAACAATAACAACACATAATTTGCATGGAAATTCATATTGGAGTGTATGACTAACATGAACTTGTTATTTAGATATCATGAAATCATGTAAATATGAAGTTCTAACATACTAGGCATTTTATCAAACACCTCGCATGCATTCTTTTAGGCATAGGTGGATTTCATACTTGCATTCTATCAATCCATCCAAAGATCATGTTTTTCAACTAACAACATAACTTTAATGAGATATACAGTCACGATACTATTATATAGCAAAACAAACAAGCATCAACATAGGTATGATCATATCACCACAATCAACCAAGCTTTTGTATTTTAAAGATTGATTCTTGAACTCTATGGACAAAAAGAATCCGTGGATGAACACTACGCATACCTTGGAAGGGAGGTTCTTGATGATTGACGGAGGAATTTCCTTTAAATTGGATCTTCAAGATTAATTATGAAACCCTAGTTGTTTTTCTCTTTTAGTTCTCTTGGATGATGAGCTTTGAGATGTTAATAGGGTTGTAATGTGTTTAGAAGCTATATATTTCGTAGGGTTAAGTTTAGGGACGTGTCAAGAGTGTTAAAAGACTTAATTACCCTTAAAATAACTCAAAACGGAGTGTTTTTGGCACTTGGAACTGACTTAGGCGGCGGCCAACTGATTACCTAAGCTAGGTTGGGCGGCGCCTAACCAATCGCCTATGATTGGTTGGGCGGTGCTTAACCAATCGCCTATCCTTACTGTCTCTCACGAAAATGGGCATAACTTTTTGCTCGGGTATTGGATTAAGGCAAAATTGGTATCGTTGGAAATCTAATTAGATTCTATACAATTTGGTGGGTCTAAATCATCCAAAATACCATATTTAAATCGAGTTATACTCATTCAAAGATGACCCTTGCAAAATCAAACACTAAAACTTGATGGATTCAAAAACTCTTAGCTTATATTACCTTAAGTGACTCATATGAACATGCTTAATGCATCATAAGCTATCTTACCGCTAGGATAATCATTGTAAGTCATTCACTATAATTCTACTCACAAGATAGGAGGTTTCATATGTAGGAAAAATGGTTCGTCTCCTAGCTTAGAAACATACGGAGTATTATAATATCTCCCCCTTGGGAACATTCGTCCACGAATGGAAATTAACTGAGGTGGGAAAAATGATAAGATGAAGTACGTACAAGACATGCACTACTGAATATGGGTTCATGACTGACATGACTAAAAGTTGAGCACAACATACTGAATATACATATCTGATGCATGGGAAGCTGATTCATGAATATAAGACTGAGGATTCTAATAAAATGAGTTTTCTCAAAATGAGAATGCATATCTGATGCACAACTGAAAGGCTGAATCCATACATATCTGATGCATGATTATATGACTGACATAATATGTGAATGCATCACTGAAAGTACTGATGAGCTGATCACACATATCTGATGCGTGAATTCATGACTAAACTTACTCATAAACATGCAATGGTAAAGGCATCAAGTTTTAATTGAAAACTGAGAATGGAACTGAATACCAAGTTTGGTACTGAAATATGAACATGAGAACGAGTAAGTTTAATGAAAACTGTTACCTTGAACTGAAAATACCGATAAGTTTAAGATAAATTACTCCATATGCATGATCGAAAACATGAGAACATAACTGAGTTGGGACGTGGTAGATATACTGAATATCATGATCTGATCTAAATCTTGAAAACATGGCATACGACTGAAGTTGGAGTTTGAGGGTTAACTTATGAGTACCCCTTCTCCAAACTGGATTCATCAAAAAAAAATAGAGCAGCATGTTTATGTCATGAAAGTTTGGGGGTATGATGTATCTCCCCCTTGGGATACTATGTCCCTCAAAGAATAATAACTTGGATGAGCTACTGAGGGGAATTGAGGCAATGCGCAAGACACATAGAAAATGAGTCATGACTGAATAGCTAGGATCTAAAACTGAGACATGACACATGAACTGAGATGAACACGAGTGCATAAATATACTAACTTATCCAATTAACTGAATAACTGATAGCTAAATACTGGATCTGCAAAGCTAAACTGTACTTAGTCTGAATAGTTGGGTTGAGATTTTTGAGTTTTATGCATAGGAGATAAGGACTAACTGAGTATAATAAGGTATCTAATCATGGATTCATGAAGTCTATATTATTTACAAATGCGAGACCAAGAGTATGACATGGCTCTGAGGTATTCTATAAATTGGAGTACTGAAACACTGATAACTGAGTACTGATAACCTGAATGCTATGGTCAATCATGTCTATAACTGAACTGAGTTTCAAATCCGGTTACTGAACTGAAGATGACATTATAACTAAGCCTATAGCTAGTAGAAAAGTACTAAATTCTGAGGCTAAGTAACTGGTAACTGAAGCCATGGTTCTGTAGGACTATCTGAGTACTTTACTGAATATTGATTTCTGAACTATCGCTATAACTGAGTTTTAGACTGATACTAAAGTACTAAATTAAAGGACTGAACACTGATCACTGAGTGCTGGATACTGAAACTATAATTGAGTTGGCAACTAAGTTTTTGATGGCTACATGCTGGGGACTGACATAAGTCAAGGATCTAAATGTACACTTACACTTTGTACTTTCCCAACTTCTAAATACAATCCCTTGCTAGATGTTTACTTGCACATTTATCATGACATTCAAGCCTATCTTCATAACTACACCCTCGTGCAAAGTAAGCATGCAACAATCTTCTCTTATCTAAATAACTCCTCATCACTACACTGTTCCATAAGGAGAGCTAACTGGAGGAGTAAATCAGGAGGACCTGAAATATGAATAGATACAAACTAAACTTGACACATGACTAAAACTTGAGGAATAAAATATCAATAGTTTGGATTTACCAATAAGGCCTGAACTGAGGATATACATGATGTAGTCTAAATGTATCTGTCTGATCTGTAGGGGCATAGCATGAGTCATGAAAACTGAGTATACTATAAAGCATGATCTATGTACATGAGTCATAAGCTGCATGAACTAAGTCTAGAGTTTTCTGTACTCATGGGACATGATTCATAATACTGAGGAAGCTGGAACTGAACCCCTTATACTGGGAACTGAAGGTACACATAATCCCATGGAAAGTGTGTGAAAGTAGATTGTGCTTATGGAACATGACTCGTACTGTGGAGTAAAAGAGACTCCTTATGCTGGAAATTGAATTCATACATGATTATGGAAAAAGAGATACATGATCATGGTTCATAACCATAGAGTTGGTATGCAATGCCTGAGTTGGTTTCATGATAGCTGAAGTGAAAAACTCTGTACTAAGATGAGAATGGGTCTGGAATTGTCTTCCCTTACTGCTTTCTATACATGGAATTGTCTTCCCTTACTGCAATGCCTGAGTTGGTTTCATGATATTCAGTATATCTACCACGTCCCAGACTCAGTTATGTTCTCATGTTTTCGATCATGCATATGGAGTAATTTATCTTAAACTTATCCTCATATGTAGAGGATATACATGATATAGTCTAAATGTATCTGATCTGTAGGGGCATAGCATGAGTCATGAAAACTGAGTATACTATAAAGCATGATCTACGTACATGAGTCATAAGCTACATGACCTAAGTCTAGAGTTTTCTGTACTCGTGGGACATGATTCATAATACTGAGGAAGCTGGAACTGAACCCCTTATACTGGGAACTGAAGGCACACATAATCCCATGGAAAGTGTGTGAAAGTAGATTGTGCTTATGGAACATGACTCGTACTATGGAGTAAAAGAGACTCCTTATGCTGGAAATTAAATTCATACATGATTATGGAAAAAGAGATACATGATCATGTTTCATGACCATAGAGTTGGTATGCAATGCTTGAGTTGGTTTCATGATAGCTGAAGTGAAAAACTCTGCACTAAGATGAGAATGGGTCTGGAATTGTCTTCCCTTACTGCTTTCTATACATACTGGCTCTACTACTGAAATCTGAGGGCCTGGCTTAGGTACTTGATCTACCATCACATACCTACATTCTGTTCAACACCTGTTTGTCTTACTAAACACATCATCTGATTCAGTTTGCTCATATACTGCTAATATCAATTCACACCTTCATGCTTAATTTTGAGTCAATAAACTTAAGTTTTTAGCTCGTACTGTTCAAGCCTACTGATCTAATCCCCATGAATACATAATCTGATCAAATAGAATAATACTATCCCAACTCTACTACTGCTAAACTTCTGGTTTCAAGAATGAGTTCTCATGAACATAAATAAAATCTGTAAGACCTTGGAAGAATAATAAACTGATGGGATACTGTCTGAGTCTGTGGCTAATCCCATAACTGACTATAGGGACTGTCTGAGAAAGCCCTATCTTTAGGACTTTGAACTTCACTATTTCTGTTACCTTTAAAGTAAGGTAAAGTGAACATAAGGGGTGCATGATACAAATCAACATGGGTTCCTTAGAGAAACTTTCTATAGCATGATCTTGAGATATGAAAGAAAGGAAACTGTTCCTAAAACATCTCATACCCTCCTACACATAAGTGTGGTACACAACACGCCTATGTACAAGACTCTACTTGATGCACCTTTCAGATTTCCTAGGACACTGTTGAACCTTAGGCTCTGATACCAAGTTTGTAATGCCCCAATTTTCTGAAACAAAATGCTACACGGTACTCATGACCCTGAAGGACCACAAGCTAATCCATGACTGATATCTGTACCTATAAACTGCATAGTATCTCATAAAATATACAAAAACATAAACTATAAGGCCATAAGGTTCAATACGGATACATATTTGAAAAACATGGTATAACAATACCAAAAATAAATATAAATACTGAAGTTTGAACATTTAATCTGACATTTAGTCCGAAAGCCTCTAACTGAATTGAATAAGGATTTAATGGGACATGTCCCCAACTAACTCTAACTACTAAAATAAACTAGGAACTAAAATAGAAATTAAATCATTATATCCTCAAAGGATGAGGACTCACGTCTTACTCTGACTGTTGATCCTGGAATCTACTGCTAATTTGGAGCTCATGCCTCTGAACCTATGGTGTAACATAAGAGAAAGCACTATAGCATAAATGTGTCAGTACATCTGAATGTACTGAGTATACGAGTGAGGTAGGCTAAATGCAAAGGGTTTTATATGGATAAACAATGCTGACTGATATGAATGTGAGAATACATACATACATACATACGTAACTGCAACTAAACTCGTGGTAATACTAACTACTGAGTCTTAATACAGACAACATGAGTTTACTGATGCCATATCATGAATGATAACTGAATTCTGATAACTAATATATCTGATAACATGAGTTTTGATAACTGATAGCATGAATGACTGTATTTGACAGTCCTAAATCTGAAAGTACTAGCTGAGTTCCGTACTACATTTGACAGTCCTGATATCCTGAAAAACTATCTGAGTCCTTTTACTGAGACTGATACTGAAACTGTGGGAAGTAGTTATCTAACCGACATACCCCAAATATGCTATAATAGCTAAGATGTGGTCTAATCTCTGCCCCGACTGGAGGGGTGTCAATACCGCGCCACTAGTAAGGACAGCTATGAGAATCCTATACTGGAAGGAACTCAAATGAGAATGGTGGGAACCCTAAATTGATGGGTTAATCCACCTCATCAACCCTAATCTAACAGGTTAAGATGTCTCAACCTACGCTAGCTACGTAGTTCTGGAACACAAGGATGACTACTAAGAATCACACGCTGAACTGGCAGGTGAGTTCCCATCCTTGTGTTTACTCGGTGCTAACTTCTACTCCCATCTGAAGGACACTGAACTGAATAACTAAGCTGAACTGAATAATTGAACTGAACTGATTAGCTAAACTGATATTGATTAACTGGACTGATACTAGTGGTATTGTTTAGCAGAGCTAAACTAAGTTTACTGGATTCCGATGACTGGCGGAATGTACTTAGTTCTGAGGACTGGTTGAGAGTACTGAAGTTACTGAGATCGACTGTGACTACTGAGGTTGCTGAGGTTACTGAGCAATGAGATTACTGAGATTACTGGACTACTGAGATTTCTGAGTTTTCCTGAGTCACATGACTGACTGAATTCTATAGATCATGGCTTGACTGAGAGTTTATCGTGAAAACATGGCATGGCTCTTGGCACACAGCTATATTTTTTGGATACAAGTACCCCCAGGACTCAATGGAAGGAAACTGACACAACTTGAATTTCTTGAGTACATGACCATCAATAAAAGTCCATAATACATGAGTGGGTGATTTCATGAAGTACATGGTCATCATAATATCTATCATGAATAGGAATGCTTATAATCAAGTCATAAATATCATATTCTAATATCATGGGCATTCTGACAACATATACTATTCATAGTGATGGCATGGAAACCATTCAAGCATAAGGGTACGGCAACATGTAACATTTAGTTCGTATTATAATGAATTGGGGATATTAAACTTCATGTATTTATTCAACATATCAAACATGATAGGGAAAGCATGGATATATTTTGTGTACATAATCTATATCTCCATTATCATACATGTTTTATACCACAACAATAACGATACATAATTTGCATGGAAATTCATATTGGAGTGTATGACTAACATGAACTTGTTATTTAGATATCATGAAATCATGTAACTATGAAGTTCTAACATACTAGGCATTTTATCAAACACCTCACATGCATTCTTTTAGGCATAGGTGGATTTCATACTTGCATTCTATCAATCCATCCAAAGATCATGTTTTTCAACTAACAACATAACTTTAATGAGATATACAGTCACGATACTATTATATAGCAAAACAAACAAGCATCAACATAGGTATGATCATATCACCACAATCAACCAAGCTTTTGTATTTTAAAGATTGATTCTTGAACTCCACGGACGAAAGAAATCCGTGGATGAACACTATGCATACCTTGGAAGGGAGGTTCTTGATGATTGACGGAGGAATTTCCTTAAAATTTGATCTTCAAGCTTAATTATGAAACCCTAGTTGTTTTTCTCTTTTAGTGCTCTTGGATGATGAGCTTTGAGATGTTAATAGGGTTGTAATGTGTTTAAAAGCTATATATTTTGTAGGGTTAAGTTTAGGGACGTGTAAAGAGTGTTAAAAGACTTAATTACCCTTGAAATAACTCAAAACGGAGTGTTTTTGGCACTTGGAACTGACTTAGGCGGCTCCCAAGTGATTGCCTAAGCTAGGTTAGGTGGAGCCTAACCAATCGCCTATGTTTGGTTGGGCGGCGCCTAACCAATCGCCTATCCTTACTGTCTCTCACGAAAATAGGCAGTACTTTTTGCTCGGGTATTAGATTAACGCGAAATTGGTATCGTTGGAAAGCTAATTAGATTCTATACAATTTGGTGGGTCTAAATCATCCAAAATACCACATTAAAATCGAGTTATACTCATTCAAAGATAACCTTTGCAAAATCAAACACTAAAACGTGATGGATTCAAAAACTCTTAGCTTGTATTACCTTAAGTGACTCATATGAACATGCTTAATGCACCATAAGCTATATTACTACTAGGATACTCATTGTAAGTCATGCACTAAAATGATACTCACAGGATAGGAGGTTTCATACGTAGGAAAAATGTTTCGTCTCCTAGCTTAGAAACATACGAGGTATTACACTTGGGTTATGCAGGTTTCTATAGGTGATCCATCAAGGATTTATCTAAAATTGTAAATCCATTATGCAAATTGTTAGAGAAGGAGGTGAAATTTGCGTTTTATGATGTCTTCCTTAAAGCTTTTAAGTGTCTAAAATAAAGGTTGATTTTAGCTCCCATTATTGTGTCCCATGATTGGACTTCGTCATTTGAAGTAATTTATTTTGCTAATGGTGTGACACTAGGAATAGTCCTAGGCCAAATCCAAGGTAATTCACTGCTAATGGTGTGACATTAAGAGTAGTCCTAGGTCATCTACTATGCCAGCAAACCACTGAATCTTGCACAAAAAAACTCCACAATGACTGAACAAGAGTTGTTTGTAGTAGTGTTCACTTTTAAAAAAATTTGGTCCCACTTGATTGGAGCCAAAGTCATTGTGCGCACTTATCATTATCCTATTAGGTACCTTATGGAAAAATAAAATTTAAAGTCTACGTTAATTCTATAGGTACTTCTTTTACAGAATTTGATTTTGAGGTTAAGGATTGAAAGGGTATCAAAAACCAAGTTGCTGACCATTTATCACACATAGAGGAGGAGGTAATGCTAAAACTAGGGGATGATCTTGAAATTAATGGTATTTTTTAGATGAGAAAGGCTTGGAAGAATCACAAGACTTAATCCCTTTATTTGCAGACTTTTCTATTTTGGCGAGTGATCTCATCCCAGAAGATATGTTGTTTTAGCAGCACAAGAGATTTATGCATAAGGTGAGAAATTTCTTTTAGGATGAGTAGTACTTATTTTGGGTGTGTTCTAATGGTGTAATTCATAGATGTATTCTCGAGATTGAAATGATAAGTATTTTGGAGGCATGTCGTTCATCCCCAATTAAGGGTCATCATGAAAGTACTCGCACAGCGCAAAAAATCTTGCAATGTGGTTACTATTAGCCTACTATCTATAAGGATCCACATGATTATTCTAGGGCTTGTGATAAATGCCAAAGACAGGGCAACATTCACAAAAGCATGAGTTTTTTATGATACCCATCCTTGAGCTTAAGTTGTATGATGTTTGGGGTATTGATTTATGGGCCCATTTGTGAGTCATATGAGATAAGTATATCTTGGTGGTTGTCGACTATGTTCAAAGTAGGTGTAATAAATTACACTTCCAAACAATAAAGGTAAGAGTGTCATAATATTCTTGAAGAAGAATATTTTCTCCATATTTGGAACTCTGCAGCAATCATTATTGATGATGAGTCTCACTTTCGCAGTTGTTTTTTCAAACAAGTGGGCAATTTGATGTCTATAATCAGGAGATAAAGTCTATTTTGGCAAAGACTGTGAATGGAAATAAGGTTGATTGGTCTAGAAAACTAGACGATGTATTATTGGCCTACTAGACAGCATACAAGACTCTTATTGGTGAATCTCCATATCATCTTGTGCATGACAAACCATGTCACTTGCTAGTAGAACTTAAGCATAAAGTACTATAGGAATTGAAAAATAGAATTTTGAGTGGAGTGATGCAATACACTTACGGTTGGAGAAGATAAATGAGATAGATGAGTTCCGCCTCTATGCCTATGAGAGTTCAGCCTTGTACAAGGAAAAGATTAGATTGTACCATGATAGAAAAATTAAACAAAGAAAATTTCAACCTGGTGATTTGGTTATTTTGTATAATTTGATACTTTACTTGTTTCCTGGCAAGTTGAAGTCAAGATCGTCTAGACTATTCAACATGGTGGGGGTATTTCCACATGGTGCAATAGAGATATAACGAAATTGGGATGTCCCATTCAATGTGAATGAACAATGTGTTAAGCACTACATGAGAAATCCAAAAGCGATTAAAGTATATTGAAATGTAAGCCTTGATAAAGTCTGAGTAGTCAAGGGAGCTGAGTTATGCCGCAATATTAAATCAGGCATTTCATGAGAGGTAACCCATGGGCTAGTCGGTGAAGTCTGAGTATCCAACATAGCCATGTTGTGCTATGACATTAAATTAAGTGCTACGTGGGAGGCAACCCATGATTTTAGTGTTAAATTTTTTTGTTTTTTCTCAGGGAAGGAAGCATGCGGGAATCATTGACTAAACAAAAAATGGAAATATCAGACAATTTCAAGTAAGTATACTCACGAGTAGAGTCTACGAGTCATGACTCTAGCTTATGAATAGTAGAATAGACTCATGAGAATCAGAGTGGATTCTCTGCTCTCAAAACATAACCCACGACTTCAACCCACGGGTCGTGAGTCATACCTACAACTCGTGAGTCGAGTCATGGAAATCAGACGCAAAGTTGGGTTGCAAAACCTAACTAACGAGCCCAACCCACGCGTCTTGAGTTGTACCTACAACTCATAGGTCAATTTTTATGGTCCAAGGTAAGTAAATCATGTTGAATTTTTATTTCAATAATGGAGGCCCACGCGACCCAACCCTCAACTTAAAATTTCACAGATTTTCTTTAAAATAAACCATAGACTCGATTCCCATTTAAACTCAAACACTTCCACTATATATATTTCCCTTCTTTACCATTCAAAACAAACCCTACTTTATCTTCACTATAATCAAACCACCCATAAACCTAATTCTATATGAAAAGGCTCCCAATTGAGAAATTAAATTGTTTTTATTCAAATTTTCCTCTGTGCACGGGTATGTTCACTCTATTTAAACATGACTACTTGATCTTCACAGTGAATTCTTAGTTGATTGATCAAATTTGAGTATTTTTTTCCTAAAATAAGGTTAAAAATTGGGGTACTTGTTCCCCAATTTGATCGGATTCCCAATCATTCATGAGTACTTGTTTCATCTCCCAAAGTAAGGGTAAAAATTCATGAGTACTTGTTTTACAAAATTAAACCAATATAAATTAAATGGGTGAAATTGTGATGTTTGATTGAATTTGAACTAATTAGGTGAAAAATTATGTCAATTGGAATAAAAAAATCTAAGCAATAGTGTTGATTCACAGGTTTGAACTCACAAATCCAATCCATGACCCGTGAATTACATTCATGAGTCTTGGATTGGACTCATGGGAATTAGACCTAAGATTTTGAATCTAAGAAGTTTGGTCTGACTATCAAGAGTTGAGGTCACAACTCATGAACTCAGTTCGTGAGTCGTGGATTTGACTCATAAACTGAATCCTCAGTTCACGAGCATAGTTTATAAGTCGTAAACCTAGTCATCGAGTCATGGATTGAACCCAGGAATAGGACCTGGTTGTTTTAATTATTTTTCAATGTTTATCCAGTGATGTAGTTTGAGTACTAACACTTTTCTATATAGGTACCATGCTGCCAAAGTGAACACAGAAGAAGGGAGACACCAGCAAAAGAGCCCGAGCCCAAGACCCATAATCTAGACTCCAAGATAAGTCTTTTGAGAGGAGTGGGTCCATGGAATAATACTTAACAGATAATGACACATTGATACCTCGCCAGACAAAGAATTATACTTAGAGGGAACCCTTAGTCAAGCCTACCATACAACCTGTATCTCAACCTGCTCTTCAAATAGCACCACAGATTAGGCCCAGTCTAGGCCACAGGCCTCTATTGCATGAGAAAAGCCCTGGATAAAGAATGTTTGAAGATCATCACCTTATTTTTCTGATTCTACCCAGTCTGATGAGGGTGAGAAAACATCTAAGTTCGGTGACAGTGAGGATGATATAACTGCTCTCCAGTTTGATGAGGGGGTGGAATCAGTTGAGTTAGGTAGTAGTGAGAGAGTTACAGCTTTTCCCAGTATAAAGAGAGAGAAGAGTCTTCAGAGTCAGGTGATAATGCTACTACATCGGCTTCAAGTGCAGAGGTACATGGTTTTTCACATACCTCCACTATACTTGGAGCGCCAAAAAATTAGAGGTGGTGTGTCTAGGAAATGAAGGAAATTTATGATTAAGATGTTGAGTTGACTGAGTGGGGAGGGTTTTGACAAAACATATTTGAGGAATCCCACATCAGGACAACTGACTTGGTAGGGATATCTGATACTAAGGCCACATTCAATGGATATAGACTTGGATGGATGGGTGAGCCTTCGGGATCTTATAGTCCAGAGTTAGATCATAAGTTTTATGCTTCATATGATGCATCATCAGATCTGATTACACCCATGAGACAGAGATATCGAGACTAAAATCCATTGTCCCATACTTTGGTGAGAGGTACTTGGATTGATATATCCAAGCAGATGATTTAGATATTTTTATTTGGGAATATAAACGAGATGCTAGCGACTATGATTGGGTTTGGTTATAGGATGGGGACTATGAAGAACCAGATAAAGATGAAGGATTCAGAATAGAGGCAAGATTTATTGAGTTGGGTTGCTTGTCAAATTACTGAGCACGGTGTTGATGCCACTTGGGTCGAGGGAAAGATTGATACTAAGAAGTCTATCCTATATTTTACAAGGAAGTTTTGGTGGTCTATAGTTTGAAATTGGTTGTATCCGATAAGAGCTGATAATTCACTTATAGTGGATCAGCTATTCTTGCAGCCAGTATAATAGCTAGATATGAAATAAACTTCGTTCGATACATTTGAGATAAGATTACACTATACCATTCCTGTATTAGATTCAAAGGTTACGTGATGTGGTGGGAGTTGTAGAATTACCAGGTATTGATAATCTAGCTTAGGTGACCTTGATAGCTGATGTCGGGTTGATTAGAGATGACACCAACCCAATTGCACAGAAGAAGGCACAACCTTTTACCTCATTTGGTACAGCCTTATTTGAGAGGCCTTTAGAGTCGACTGAGTAAGTCGATAGGCTGGCACTGGGTGGTGAACATGAGACAGGTAGTCAACATAAAGGGGGTTCAACTCTTGCAGGTAGTGATGGGGTCACGAGAACTTCAGTTCTACCTTCTACATCTACAGTGTCCCCTCACTCGCCTACTTTGGGTATGATTATAGTATCTTAGGAGTTTATACAGTGGTTGGTGGATAGGAAGACAAAGCTAGCTTAGCGCCAAACTCATATAGACACCTGGTTAGTCAAGTTTCTAACTTAGATCAGGTCGTATGTACGTACTACTTTTGAGATATTTAAGGCACAGATTGAGGCCTAAATAATGACTGTGATGGAGAAGTTTATTAGAGTGTTGCATGGGATGATCGACAACTTTGAGATCTAGATGAGAGAGAGACTTGGCGAGGCTTGGGTTCTTAATTTATTGAGTTTGAGGGAAGAGATAGCCGCATTGAGGTTTGATGTTCGTGCATTGAGCTACACTCTTATCATCCCTCCAATTATAACACCTATATCACAACCATTGTCTACACCACCACCCTTGATATTTAATTTATTTGATGATATTTATAAGCCCCCGACTACTAGGGGTAAGAGAGCATGAGAGCCCACTGGATATGAAGAGGCAGTTGGGAAGTTACTTACTCAGTTTCATATTGACCAAAGTGAGCGCGAATAACAAAAGTTAGTAGCCTCCTATGGTCAGCCACCACCACCTCCTGGCATTGAGCCTGATGTGCCTCCTAATGACCGGCTGGGGGTGCATCCACATTCGGTGCCTAGAGCATCACAGGTATGTCTCCACTCTTATGGTTTACTTATTTTCTTAGTTATGCAACTGTGCATCAACTTTTAGTTGGGGTGGGAGTGTACCACCACTCAAATTTTTTATTATCGTGTCTATTTTCCCCAAAGTGTGCCATTATAGTACAATCGACATATCTCGGATATTGTGTTTTGTTTGTCGTTTTTGTGTTTTTTTTGTTATGTTTGATCAAAAGAAAAATAAGGAACCTTGGTACAGTCAAATTTTTGTTTTTATGATGAATAAATGATACTCATCTTATTTTTTGTTATAAACTATGTGTTACAAAGATATGAGATTGTGACTGTTGTTGGATCTTGTTATGACATTAGTATTAGGGATATAATAACCATAGCCTACCATTGCATGAACCGAATAGGTAGTAGTTGATGATGTAACCCTGCACTATGTGAGTTTGAGGTGCTTACTTAGTTCACTTTGTATATGCGATCCAGAACTTGCCAGGTTAGTCTTGCCTAGGTTATAGGATAGTTGGTTGGGACAAGACCATAAGTTATTCTTGAATAAGTCTACTTTTAACCTAAACGATCAACCAAATGAAAATATGTATCCTTTGATCCCGAATTTGAGCCTAAAGTGACCTAATTTCTTATATTAACCCATTCACCTTTTCGTTTTAATTATAATGAACCTATTTTGGTCCTGGTCTCTCCTTGGACATTGTGTAACTCAACTTACACAAGTCCTCTAAGTTGATACTGGCTATCATAGGGGTGCATAGTTAGATACGAGTATGAAGAAGAAGTTGAGAAAAGAAAAGAAGGTAAGGTTGGGTGTGGTAAGAAATAGAAAAAAAGAGAAAAAGAAAAGAAAAAACAAATAGAAAGTATGAAGCAAAACCACACCCAATCTAAAAATAAATAACAGAGGATAAAATGAGCATGATTGAATAATGGAGCAAAAAACATAAGTGTAGTGTCATGAAGGGTTGAGTCACTATTACCCATATGTATCATACCTGTACCCCAAGCCTACATTACAAGTCGAGAAAAGTTCTATAGTGATCTTAATCTAATTGTCCAAAAAACTAAGGCATGAAAAATAAGGGCAAGCCTATGATATTTATTTTTATACTTTGAGTGTATGGGACTTTTTTTCTATGAAAGTATATGGGTTGCATTATTAGCTGCATATTTGTTCGGGTAATGTCATTTGAATACATGTTTGGTTGTTTGTTGACAATCTGATCGCATCACTCAATTCCTTTTGTATAATGATATTGTGTTGCATGTAATACACAATGGTTTGTAAAAGTTGTGCAAGGGAGGAGGGGTTGAAAGTTCGTGTTAAGCTAAATGAATTGACTGATGTAGGTACCTTTGGTTTTTTTTAGTTACAGATAGTAGGTGTTCATTATGTTTTATTTTTCTAAGGACATGCAAACATTCTAAGTTGAGGGTGTTGATGTGTCATGGATGCATGGCATTTTTATACTTAAAATAATGAAATTATGCAAGAACTTAGGTATTTTTGTTGCATATGATGTGTTTTAGTGTTGATTGAGCAGGAAAACAGGTTTCAATGAAAAGCTAAAAAGGGTAGAAATCTGCTAAGAGAAGACAAGTCGGTGACCTACAAGTTGATCCACGACTCGTGAGCGGGACTCACAACTCATGAGTGGGACTTGTGAGTTGAGTTCAAAAGTTGAAAGGCAAACCCTGATTCCTACAAGTGGACCCACGACTCGTGGGAGGAAGTCGTGAGTTATATACAAGTACAATACTGAATCTGAGCCTGATTTTAACGATAGAAACCACGACTCGTGGGTTTGTATTAGCGGAAGTTTTTTTCAATCCTGAGATACAAAATTTCTAAGCCTAGAATGTGGCTATATATAAACTATTGAGCTCAATTTCTTGTATAGTCTTTTTAGGGATAGTTATGCAAAAAGTCTTGAGGTAAATTTACTACACAAAAAATAGTTCACTTATCTATTTTTACCTAAAATATCCTTTTGGTCAAGGTTATTGCTTAAAATAGCCTTTCGGCAAAATTAATTACAAGTCATATAGCCATTCTTCTCATTATCATCATCATCATCATCAATCATTAAAGCTTCTTCAAGAAGTAAAATTTGACGTACCACAAATATAAATTGTTTTAAGTGAATTATATATCAAAAAAATCGAAACATCGAGAAAAACTCATGTCTAAAATTTAAGACTGTTTAGAGAAAATTTTGAGTTGGTCAGGAGTGAAAGAACTTCCAAATCAACTTTCTTAATAGTCATACATACGTGTATATGTTGCTTTTTAAGCTATTCCTGATGACAGGTTTGAAAGAAAATGTTGGAGATAAATTTTATTATCTGTAAAATCCTCAAATGTGATAAAATAATTATGTAGAAACCATGTGTGTATTATTTTGTTTTTCAAGTTGTGCCACCATATTTAGAAGCAAGATCCTTTGACCGTGTAGATAAAGTTAAATATATCATACACATACTAATAGATTATTGTGAAGATCCAACATCTCCTTTCTTTCTAGATGGATGGAAAATCATGGTGACAAATGAAGTGTTTTTTTATTTTATTTTATTGCATGGTGATCTATACAATTTATAAGTGTATTTGTTAGTTGTTTATACATTATTTATGTAATATCAATGCATTGTATATACATTACATCACTATTTATATAATATTTATACATATTTAAACAGTATCGATCCACATTTATCTATCATTTATACAATATCGATACATGCGTATAAATCATTACACTATCTGGATACATTACATATACATTTATACAATATCGATACATTACATATACATTAAGTATACATTACATGACTATTAATACAATAGGCTTAAGTCATCGATAGTTTCCTAAACGTGTTCAGAGATTTCACTTAATCATCTCAACTCACGCATGTACCTATTGAACACCTCTACCCCTCTTAATTTAAATCACTTAAATATTTTTTGGACAATCAACTAAGAGTATTAAGCATGTGTCATACACTCGCGATGACATGACAATTTGATGAATTAAATAATGACACGTGTCATGTGAGTCTAAAAAATTATTTTAAAAAGTTTTATGTAGTAACATAAAAAAGTTATTTTAAAATTTAAAAAAATGTTAGTCCATGGTCGTCTTCACCCTCATTGTCTTCTTCACCTCAACCATTTTATAACTACTACTTACTAATCAAAAAAATTGAAAGAAAAAAAATCGACCCTCACCCCCAACCCCTCTCCGTCTAGCCTTCTTTACCTTCTTCTCCTCTCTTACCTCATCTTTTTCTCCATTTTAAATTTCTTCTCATTTTTTCTACTTTTTCTTTTCTTTTGTTTTTAAATTAGAATTTGATTTATACTCGATTTGATTTGGTAGAAAGATGGAGAAGGGAGAGAAAGATATGGTGGTAGAAAATTTCCAGAACCGTTGCAACCTCACGCGTTAATTCATCCATCAAGAATAACTTCAGATTCAAATTAATTGTGTCGAAAAAAATGGTGTTTCACCGAAACTTATTTTGACCCAATTTGTTCTCTCTATTTAATGAACTCTTCGATAACCATAATGGAAATTGTCAGTCAATGTTTATAATTTTTTCTGCTTTGATTGGTGAACTTTGTTTTTTTGGTAGTTTTTTGGCAAAGGTAACGACGTGAAATTTTTATTTTTCATAGTGGTAGGAGTTGGTGAAGATAGTAAAGGGGATCTTTATTTTTTAATAAATATATTTTCATGTTTGGCTTTTTATTTTGTTGACATATCACTTTTTCATTGGCACTCTGAATAAATCTTTTAGCTTACGTGCTTCTAAAATATATAAAACACATTTTTTTTGGAGATATCCATTTTTTCGAAGAGACAGATAAGATATTCAGACATACCAGCGTTTTGATACAATCAGGAGCAGGAAAAAGAAATTTCAAGGAATCCAAAAAAGTGAAAATTGGGTCTATGTCCAATGGATTACACCTAGTAAGAAAATGTTTTTGTTTTAGTTCGATTTGTCGTCACATATGAAATAACGGACGATATAAATTTTTAGCAATCCTTTTTCCATCGGATCCATTGCAGGAAAGGGATAATGTACAACTTCAAATTGTCAATTATATCTTTTATGGTAATGGCAAATCGATTCGAAGAATTTCTGACACAAGTATTCAATTAGTTCGGACTTGTTTAGTATTCAATTAAAACCAAAACAAAAAAAAGTTCCTCTGGCGAAGAAGTCCGTGCTTCTTTTGTTGAAATAAGCACAAATGGTTTGATTCGACATTTTCTAAGAATTAACTTAGTGAAATCCCTTATTTCGTATATCAAAAAAAAGGAATGATCCGTCGAAATCAGAATTGCTTTCTGATAATGGATCAGATTGTACCAAATTCAACCCCTTTTCTTTCATTTATTCCTATTTCAAGGCAAAAATTCAACAATCTCTTAATCAACCTCAAGGAACTATTCATATGTTGTTGAATAGAAATAAGGAGTATCAGTCGTTGATAATTTTGTCAGCAGCAATTGTTCTCGAATGGGGCCATTCAAGGATGTAAAATAGTCATGTCAGCAAAAAGTATTTAATAGATACATATTTTGAATAGTATAAGTGTTCAATAGGTACAAGCGTGAGTTGATGTACTCAAGTGAAATCTCCAAATAAGTTTAGAGATTTGTCGATGAATTAAGTCAATACAATATCTATACATTACATACCATAAATTAATTTAAAGTGGATGGTAAAATAAGAGAAAATGGATTAAAATCCCCCTAAACTTGTCACGACAACTTACTTTAGCACTTAAACTAAACGGGCATTTATATTCTCCCTTAAAAACTTTAAAGTGAATTATTTTCACCCCCTTGTGCATCCAACCATTGCGCGTGTTGCCCCATTAAATCAAAGCGCGTTGACGTCTAAATTTAACACAAAATTATAGAGAAATGAAGAAAATCAAAGGCAACGATCATATTATATTATAAAGCCCCAAATCCTTTAAGAACCCTAATTTTTTTCTCATCTTCAATCAACTCAACAACAACAACAAACCCAGTGTATTCCCACCTAGTGGGGTCTGGGGGGTAAGATGTACGCAGTCCATACCTCTACCTCTAAAGAAGTAGAAAGGCTGTTTCCGATAGACCCCCGGCTCAAGGCACGAGATACCACACAAACACATAGT
This sequence comes from Capsicum annuum, assembly GCF_002878395.1. Taxonomy (NCBI): domain Eukaryota; kingdom Viridiplantae; phylum Streptophyta; class Magnoliopsida; order Solanales; family Solanaceae; genus Capsicum; species Capsicum annuum. The sequence goes on along the minus strand of NC_061117.1, from coordinate 171,764,026 downwards.
AAAGCACAGAAGCAGATTACATAACATAACATAAATACGGCACCCATAAGTAATATAAAATAGAGGAAAGCAGAGGAAAACACACAGATTCGTAATAAAACATGGAACACGGAACACGGAATCATAACAGGAATAAAACCCCCACCAAGTAATTCCCTACACTAGTGACCCAAACTGGCCCTAGTCCTCTGCCCTAATTCGCGTCCTCCAGACCTTCCTATCTAGGGTCATGTCCTCGGTGAGCTGTAACTGCTCCATGTCCCGCCTAATCACCTCACCCCAGTACTTCTTCGACCTACCCCTACCCCGCCCAAAACTATCCAACGCTAGCCTCTCACACCTACGGACCGGGGCATCCATGCCCCTTCTCTTCACGTGTCCGAACCATCTCAATCGGGCTTCCCGCATCTTGCACTCCACTAAAGTCACACCAACCTTCTCCCGGATAGTCTCATTCCGAACTCTATCCCCTCTAGTCAGCCCACACATCCAGCGCAACATCCGCATTTCTGCCACTTTCATTTTTTGGATGTGGGAGTTCTTAACTGGCCAACACTCCGCTCCATACAACAAGGCCGGATGGACTACCACCCTGTAGAATTTGCCTTTAAGCTTGGGCGGCACCTTCTTATCACACAGCACCCCCGACGCGAGCTTCCACTTCATCCATCCCGCCCTAATACGGTGCGAGACATCCTCGTCAATCTCACCGTTACTCTGGATCACGAACCCAAGATACTTAAAATTATCCCTCTTACATACCTCCTGTGCTTCCAGCTTCACTACTACCTCATTCTCCCGCCTCACGTCATTAAACTTGCATTCCACATACTCTGTCTTGCTTCTGCTCACCCTGAACCCTTTAAACTCAAGAGGTTGCCTCCACACCTCTAATTTGTCATTCACACCCCCTCGAGTCTCATCTATCAGAACTACATCATCTGCAAAAAGCATACACCACGGCACCTCTCCTTGAATACGTCGCGTCAACACATCCATCACTAACGCAAACAAAAAGGGACTAAGAGTAGATCCCTGATGCAATCCTGTCAGGACAGTGAAATGCTCTGAGTCTCCTCCCGTCCTCACCTGGGTTTTCGCCCCATCATACATATCCTTAATTGCTCTGATATATGCCAGCGGTACTCCACTCACCTCCAAGCATCTCCAAAGCACCTCCCTGGGGACTTTGTCGTAAGCCTTCTCCAGGTCGATAAACACCATGTGCAGATCCTTCTTCCTTTCCCTATACTGCTCCACCAACCTCCGTACCAGGTGGATTGCCTCCGTCGTCGAGCGGCCGGGCATAAATCCAAACTGGTTTCCCGAAATAGACACTATCCGTCTCAGCCTCACCTCGACCACTCTCTCCCAGATCTTCATAGAGTGACTCAATAACTTAATCCCCCTATAGTTATTACAACTCTGAATGTCCCCCTTATTCTTATAGAGAGGGATCATGGTACTCCACCTCCAAGCCTCGGGCATTTTTGCCGTCCTGAAGATTTCATTAAACAATCCAGTCAACCACCTTACACCAGCCTCTCCAACGAACTTCCAAAACTCCACCGGTATCTCATCCGGCCCCGTCGCCCTACCCTTTCGCATCCTGCGAACAGCCTGTCTAACCTCTTCTACCTTAAAACGTCTACAATAGCTAAAATCCCGACACTCCTCTGAGTGTTCCAGTTCCCCTAACACAATAGCTCTATCCCCTTCGTCATTCAAGAGCCTATGAAAGTACGACTGCCATCTATTCTTAATATGGCCGTCCTCCACCAACACTCTACCGTCCTCCCCCTTAATGCACCTCACCTGATCGAGGTCACGACCCTTCCTCTCCCTAGCCTTAGCGAGTCTAAACAACTTTTTCTCCCCTCCTTTCCCCTGTAACCCTGCATACAAGCTCTCAAAAGCGGCTGTCTTAGCTGCCGTGACTGCTGACTTAGCCTCTTTCGTCGCTAGCTTGTACTCTTTCCTGTTTACCCGCTTCTTCTCTTCGTCCTTACTCTCCACCAACTTAGCATACGCCCCTTTCTTGGTCCCCACTTACTTCTCCACCTCTTCATTCCACCACCAATCCCCCCGATGGTGCCCGGCCCGGCCCCTAGAAACACCCAACACCTCACTTGCATTCTCCCTGATGCACTTTGCCGCCCTGTCCCATATACTATCCACGTCCCCCCTACACTCCCACACCCCCATTCCTGCCAACCTCTCCCCTATCTCCCACACATTCACTAGCGTCAGGCCGCCCCACTTAATTCTAGGTCTACACTCCTTACTCCTCCTCTTTCTATTCTTCTTTATACCCAAATCCATAACCAAGAGCCTATGCTGGGTTGAAAGATTCTCACTCGGGATGACTTTACAGTCCTTACACAACGCCCTATCCCCTTTCCTAAGCAACAAAAAGTCAATCTGGGTCCTGGCTATCGCGCTTCGAAAGGTGATCAGGTGCTCGTCCTTCTTCGGGATCCCGAGTTCACCACCACCAGCCCAAAGGACCTCGCAAACTCCAATAGGGTATCCCCCTCTTCATTTCTGTCCCCAAAACCAAAACCACCGTGCACATCACCAAAGCCTCCCGGTAACACCCCGATGTGCCCGTTGAAATCCCCTGCTAAACAATCTTCTCCGAACTAGGCATGCCTCTCACCACCTCCTCCAAAGCCTCCCAAAACCACATCTTCTCCTCCCCCTCCGATCCCACTTGCGGCGCATACGCACTACACACGTTCAGGGTAAACCCCCGCATGACCAACTTAATAGTCATCAACCTATCGTTGATCCTCTTCACCTCTACTACCTGACCTCTAAGCTCTTCATCTACTAAGATGCCAACTCCATTCCTACGCCTCTCACTCTCAGAGTACCACAGCTTGTAACCATCCACATCCCTAGCCTTAGACCCTACCCACTTGGTCTCTTGGACACACGCAATGTTGATTCCCCTCTTCCTAAGAATCTTCACAAGCTCTATGGACTTACCCTGAAGGGTCTCTATATTCCAAGACCCAACCCTCAGCCTACCGTCACTATCCATACGCCCTTCTCTACCCCTCACTACCCCCCCATTACCCCCTCCCCCGCGACCAAACCTTGGCCTCCCTCCCCCTCCCGCCCTCTCTTCATCCCCCGCCCCCACCACGGCCCCACGCCCCAACCCCCTCGAACATGACCACCCTATCCATCCATTACCGCCCACATCCACAACTACACGAAATTATAAGAAAATATAAAGATATACACGATAGTAGTATCAAGACAGCAGCAAGAAATACAAGGCTCACACAAATTCAAAGAAATACTCTCGAAACAAAACTATACTCAATTAGGGGGCAAACACCACTGGACTCAACACCCACAGCCCCAAATACAGATTCCCAGCCGATAACCCAGTCCAAAGCAGTGTAAGAAACGACCACAACAATAGCAACAACAGATAACAGACAATATCCACAAATCCCACGCAAGTCAAGGTACAGGGGCTACTACTAGCATAATACGAAGAATGAAATATGAAATAATGAAATAAAATAAAATATGAAATAACGAAATAACAAAGGTTAGAAGTCACCGGATTACGCTTGTAGACCAAGCCGGAAACCAATCCCAGTGTTGACCGGCTTTCGGGGGATTCCGGTGCTGAGATAGAGCTGCGGCTGAAGACCAAGCTTCGGCTGTTGGAGACCGAGTTGGGGGCTGGAGACCGGGCGGCGGCTGGCTGGAGGCCGAGGTGGGGGGAGGGCTGGTGTACCCCGCTGGAGGGGGGGGTATGGACAGCAAAGGGTGGGGGTATGAACAGCGGGGGAGGGGGAACGGCTTGGAACCGGAGCCGGGGACCGGAGGTCGGGGTGGCGGGGAGCGGCAACGGGGGTCGGCACCGGGGACCGGAGGTCGGGGCCGGCGGTCGGGTCGGGTCGGCGCCGAAAGTCGGCGACGGCGACGGAGACCGGGGACCGAGCGAGAGAGAGGGAGAGGGGTAAGGAAGAAAGAGAGAGAGAGAGAGAGATCCGTTAGAGAGAGAGAGAGCCGTTAGAGCAGCGCCGGCGGTCGGCGCTGGGGAACGGATGTCGGGACCGGAGGTCGGGTCGGGTCGGCGCCGACGGTCGACGACGGCGATGGGGGCCGGGGACCGGGGTAAGCGAGAGAGAGAGGGTAGGGAGAAAGAGAGAGAGCTGTTAGAGAGAGAGAGGGTAGGGAGAAAGAGAGAGAGCCGTTAGATCAACAAAACCCTCATCTTCAATCAACTCAAGACTTGAAATTGCATAAAAAAAAAATCAAGACCTCTACTTCATTATAAGGTATAATTCATATCTTCTCTTAAAAAAATTACAATTTCTTGCCAAGTTTTTTTTATTTTATGATTTTTTTGGAATGAATTCTTTATAGCATATCATGAGATCAATTAACTTGAGTAAGCTTTGTATGTAGTAGGACGATTTTGATTTGAACCAACAGGTTCGATGCAATCATGGATTTGTGTTGCCTTTGAATATATCTTGAACTTCGAGGAATCCGGGTAGAAGATATGGGCCATGTAATTACTATAGGGTAAAGATCATATTTTCTCTCATTTCCTGATTTTACTATCCCAACTGATTCAATTGAATCCTGATTTCTTCCTTAATAATAATTAAAGGGTACAAGATCTTGTGATTTTGGTGTTGGAGAGATAAAAAAAATATCGATTCGAGATCTAAATTTATAATTCCTAAATTAATTAAAAAATTAGGCGAGCTTGAGAATTTAGTGGAATCGTGTCAATGTAATGTCTAAATCATTCAATAAAGTTGGAAAATTGATTGCGGAAATTTTTGAATAAGTTGATAAGTCTAGAGTATCCAAGAAGATAATAATTGTGTAGATATAAAGTTGAAAAAGTTGGAAGAACAAATTGAGAAAATGAAAGAAAGAGAGAAGAAGTGGAGAGGTAACATGGCTAAAGGATGGACTAAGGATAATGCACTCTTTTTCATTGTGTTTTGTTGTTGTGTTGTTGTTATAGCTATTAGCTATTGGTTTGGAATGATCTACGTAAAGAAAGACTCAATAAAGTTATCTTAAGATTTGATGTTGTTAGTTGGTATAATGGTGTGTATCATCCTTTATTTTGAAATGAATTTGATCTTTTGTAATTATTCTTGACTTATTTTTAGTGTAATGTAATTTTTTTGTCTTTGCATTGTATTTGAAATTGGGTAAATCTTGTGGGATAATATCTTAGTGTAGCGTTTTCTTTGGGATTACAATGGGATGTTGTTGTTCTTATTGGACTGCCAAACATGATTCAATAATTCAAACTTAGTTGCATGAAATTGGTAGATATTTTATTCACCAAAGTGCAGACACAGCTGCATAATGATATGAAGAAAACAGTATAGTCAAAATTACATATCAAAATAGTGCAGTCACAGCTACATATATACCAAAGATTGTGAATACATTGCAGTCACAACTGCATAATTGTTTAGAAAAAAAATTAAGCTAATGCATTCATAACTGCATAATTAATATAGAACAACATTACATTGCAGTCACAGTTGCATAATTATTTTTCAAAAAGACAACTTCATTCATAATTGAACAAAACATTCATAAAAATAATGCAGCCACAGCTGCATACCAATCACTATTGTATCTTCTACTAGACAGTTGATGAGCATGTTTGGCTCATATGATTCATTTATATAGCTTTGGACCTTATGTTCATCCTTTTTTGTGCTCTTATTTCTTGAAGTCCTTGTTGGATCACAATATTTTTTTCCTTTTCATTTCATACCTGATCTTGATTTGTGATACCCAAGATTTTCAGTCACTATAGAGGATTTCAAAGGCATTCAAGGCCGCAATAACATAAGAATAAATTTTCTTAGGCATCTGATCATTTGCTTGAAAACTGAAAAACTATGAAATCATTCAACTTACATTATGGATTGTAAAATCACTCTGTGTATGTAGCACTCTCATACCAACCAACCTTGGCCTTTTAAAAATTATCCCACTACTCCTACCAGCAACACTACCAACATTAGATGCACTAGCAATATGAATACCTCTACCCTACCGGCACCACCACCAATATTAGATGTAGCAGCAACAACAGAACCTCCACCCCTTCCAGCAACACCAACAGACCCTCTACCCCTTCTAATAACACCAACAGACCCTCTTCATCTTCCGTTCACACCAACCATATTTAGAGTAGGAGCAACAACAACCTATAATACAATAAAAAATATTTAATAAGAATCAATAATAAATAAAGAAGGTAAATGATTACCTGTTTTGTAGAGCCTTTAGGTATTTTACTTTCTCTACTTGTGCTTGGTTGAGAGTGACTTGCTGCTGTAAAAGAACCAACACTTAACATTATTGAATTTGTCTCTTTTCCTCTACCAGTAGTAGCTTTTGCACTCAAAGGACAACCCCTCTTATTATAGATCTTGGCATGAAAAGTGTTGCAGGTTATCTCAACACTTTTTTGAGACAACTTACCTATCTTTCTTTCAGACTACTCTTTCCTTCTACCCCTATTAGGTCTGCCTGGTAGTTTTCTAATTCTAGATAGTATAACAGGCAAGTTGGTTGATTGTGGACACATTTTCATTCTAGTGACAGATTAAATGAAGTAGTTATAGGTCTTGAGGTAAGTTTGCTTGCTATACTAATGTGCAACATAGTGAATAAGCTTAATCTTCTAAAATATAGTGCATCTATAGCATAACAATAAGGTATACCCTTTAGCATCCAATATCTACAAGTACAAATTTTGTTACTCAAATTCACCATAAAGGTATTATGTCAACTGTCCTTAACCTCAAAACTATATTCACCATTTCATTCAAATGTACACTTCATTGATTTTGACGTGTTCTCTTTGAATACTTTTGAACCCATTGGTGAAATATCGATCCAAGTACCAGAGAACTCCCTCAATTGTCTAATTCTTCTCATAATTTGATCCTTATTTTGTCAAGCATTGTAATAATAGTCTTGTGTCTTGGACTCAATATCTATGAATTAAAACTTTCAGCCATGTTGTTGTTAACACTATCACAACAACTAAAAGTTTTGAAGTAGACCTTAGATCATCTTTCAATGTTGTACCACAGTGATCATCTACTATCTTGTCACCTAACAACTCCATATAATCTATATTTTTTTTTACCTCTTGCTTATATGTAGACTTGGTGCATCTCCAAAAATAATTTCTTCTTTCAATTTCTTTCCAGTTTTTTGGACTAGTTAGCAAGAATGTGTCTTGCACACATTCTCTATTCTGCATTCGGCAGCAACTCATGAATAACAGTGTTAAGATTCTTCAAAAAAATATTAAAAAATTAGGTGACAAAATAATAAATTAAGCAAAATCAGATAATGAATAAGATAAGAGAGAAAAAAAAATAACTTTCTACATATCAAAAATAATTGTTAATTCTTCCTCGCTCAAGATCGTCCTTTACAAGCTTAATAAATCATCTCCAAGTGAAGTTATTTTCAACTTCAACCACTGCTCAGGCCAGTGGTAGTATCTGGTTGTTCCCATCTTTACAAACTGCTACAAGTAATTATCCTTTGTATACCTTTCAAGAAGCAATCATCAAACCCAATACATCTTTTACATCCAGCTTTAAATGCTTTCTTCAAAGCATCAAAACAAATATTGAATGATTGAAATCTTTTCTTCCACCTTCAAAAGTTTCTTCACTGAGCCTTGCCACACATGTGCTTCCTGGATTAGTCTTCAAAAGCTCGTCACTATAATTCAATATTCTTTTAAATTCCTCCACATGATCACCCATAATTTCTTGCAAGACAATATTTCTGTCTTTTCTTACTACAGTTCTACCAACATATACTTCCAGGTCTTTTTTCACCAACTTTTGCAATTGAAAAATTCTAATTCCTGGCTTAGAAATAAATAATTCTGTCCTTGTACCGCTCTGTTAAATATTTTGAATTGATCAATTTATTTTTTATTGTAGTAGTACATTTATGCACTGGAATATAATTTTTAACAACAAAAATTCTTGTCCTTGAATCATGAATATCAAACAATAACCATGGACAACCATCTACACATTTTATCCTCACCTTAGTTGGTTCATTAACAAACTTGTCCAATTCTCTGTGTTCTTGAACTACATACCTAGTAACAGCTTCTCTGAATTGCTTAACATTTCCAAAACATAAATCAGTTTCCTAAATAACTAACTTACAAGTAGGATCAAATATAATTCCTTTTTAGGTCTTTTTGCTCTTTTTTTTTCCACTTCTTATAGGTTGTTGGACCTCATCTTCAACTTCAGCATCTACATCAGTGTCTAATTTAAAGCTAGCCTCTTTATCTAAATCAAAATATGGCTCATCACCACCTATTTTATCCTCTAAAGTATTATTTTCCCTGGATAAATACTCATCATATTCAATATCAACTCCTTTTTTGTCTAATTAACCCCTTTAGCTCTAGGATCTTTTTCTTTCTTTTTTAGTTTGGCAGCCCTCTTACCTTCCCTCAAAGTCCTAACCTCCCCATGAACATTACTGCCATATTCATTATCAATTTCATCAAACAAATCTCCATAACCTGAATCTTTACTATTTTCACTTGCACTCTTCCAATCAGATTCAATAATTGAAACATTTGATGTAGTAGTAGTAGAAGCCCACCCACACCTTCTCCAATACCAACAGAAATCCCACCCACCTCCCCTCCAATATCTGTAGAAGCTGCATCAACCTTCTCTTCAACATCAGTAGAAGCCCCACCACCCAACTTTTCATCAACACTAATAATAGATTTTTGAGTTTGTGCAACCTCTTCAAATCCTAAATTCTGACGATCTTCACATATTTGAGCAGACTCTTTATCAAAGAAAGCACTAGACTCTCCACCCACATGGGTTACATATTCAAGGATAGGGGTGGACCATAACAACCCCTTCAATTAAATATGACACAAATAATTCAATAATAACTCTATTTTTTCGTTGGGGTACAATACTCAAAATATTCCTATCACATGTAATTTTAACAATTATACTCAATTTCTTTAACGTATCCTACAAACTCAAAGTAAGAGAATTTATCAACATCTACATCAAAACAATTTGTAACAATACCTTCGGTGTATTTAATTCGAGGTTTTTGTTGTAAATTTTTTCATGGTGAAACTTTAACGTAATGTACACAAAATTCATTGTCAAACTACAAAAGAGTAAAAAAATAAAACAAGCATTAGCAAAAATAAAAAATTAAAAACTGAAAAACCCTAACTCCTTTGAAAAACGAATAGGTTAAAACCCTAGACTATGTAAATGAAAAAAATACCTCCAAAATTTCAGTGTTTGGACACAAATACTTGATTCAAGCGAAAAATTTCTTAACGATTTCAGTGTTAAGAGTACAAATACTTTGAATTCGCGATTATAATTTTTTTAGGAAAGAAATGACGGGTTTCCAATGGATTAGGCGTATTTGATTGAAGCGGGTCAGATTTTGCAAAAAGGTAGGTTATTTAATTTAATATAAATCAGACCGAATTTAGTAGGAATCACTTTTTTATGTTATTAAGTAGACCAACTTACCACACAATGTCAAATTTCCTTGAAGTAATATGTATACAATAGTACATAAAAGTACACAACAATAATACTTGAAAACTTATTACAAGTACCTCTAAATAAAATGTGTATTGATTAATAATTTTTTAAAAATAATAGTTCAAGAACTTGTTAATTTATTTATTTTATCGTTTTTTCAATTGGTGTCCGGTGTCCGCATTGAAACCCGATTAATTTGGATCACGCGTTGCAGGATTTGACCTCTGGTTAAGAGTGGAGAGCAACCCCATCCACTGTACCCCAACTTATGTTAGTGAACTTGTTAATTGTTATGATCGACTAAAGCATATTAATATGAGAAGTTTTAAATTACCGGTCCTACTCTTTTTTAATAAAAAAGATTAAATCACAATCCTGAAATTTCAAATTTGATAGATAAATAATATCCAAAAATCTTATTTATAAAAAATTAAAATTTTCATTTTTCAACTACAAAATCTAAAATAATTACAGGTTCACAGATTCTAATCTTTGTTGTTCAAAGGCCCGGTCCCAGCGCACTTGCTAAACCCGCTAGATATTTTTTCCATTTTCAAACGATCAATTGGAGAAGAAGCAGCTTCATCCAATGCAGCGGGCACTAGCAACTCATCCACCTCAATGCTTCTCCACACCCCAATTCAGTCCAAAACATCACTATTTTCACTCTTTACCAAGAAATAAACAATACCCTCTTACCCTTTCAACTTCTTTTTCACTTTCCAGAGAGTTACTGAAAGTTTCTGATAGCAACAAACAGCAACCCCAAGATGTAAACTCTGAGATTGGAGGTACTCTTATGCACTCTTCTGTCTTATATTCTATTTGGTTTCTTTCTTTAAGATTGAATTGTACCAAAAGAAAGGCCAGCCCGTGCACTAAAGCTCGAACCACAACGTTTTATTGTATGCAGACTTATTATGCAAGATGCTGTTTCCACCTCCTAGTCACATCACAGCCTTATTATTGAATTGATAAAAAGTTGGTGTTTTTTCCAGATGATGAAGATGAGTTGTTACAAGAAAAAGATTTTGCTGTTGATGATGGAGTGGATTTGGGGTGGTTACCTGCCTTTCCTCACGTTTTGACGGCTTCAATGTCCAATTTTCTATTTGGTTATCACATTGGGTAAATATAATACTCTCCCATTTTATTTTTTTGTCTGGTTTTATTTGACATATAGAGTTTAAGAAAGTAAGGAAGACATATCAAATGTGTTAAAATGAACTTTAATTTTGTGGTTTTAATTATGAAGCGTGGAAAGTTGGAAGTAAAGTGTTGTCATGTAAGACATTATTTTATTTGTGGCTCAATTAAGTAAAGCCCATAACTGATATTTAATAATGAATGGATCTCTTTCATACAATGGTTATTGGATCCTCCCTCCATACGTCAGGATTACCACGTACTCTCTACTCTTTTTCCATCGCTTACGGCTAGTGTGTCCTATAAATTACTTATGCATTTACCTTATGTTTTCGTATATGTGAAGAAGGTTGGCTTACCTGCTAGGGAGGTTTAGCGTAGGTGCCATCATGACTCCAATTTTTGGGTCGTGATAATGAAAAGTCTTTCCAAAAAGCATGGGAGCGCTCTAATGCGTTGAACTTTATATTTATGCGAATGACTTACGCCTCATTTGTTTTTATTAAGATTAAGACGTCTGCATCTGAGTGGTTAAAATGTTGTCTCAAGATCTGAACATTGAATGATTAAAACTGCTTGTTTTTCAACATGTGAATGTGCTTAATTTATTTATTTGTAAATATAAAAATGCAATTCGAATAAAAATTTATTATATATTAGAAAAATGTTTAATTAATAAAATTAAATTATTATTTGATTTAAAAAAAAACATTTATGTTTACTGTGATGGTGGAGATGGTTTGTAATAGTGGTGACGGTGGTAATGGTTGGTGTTAGTGGCTAGTAATGTTGGCAGTGGTAGCTGTGATGGTACATGAGGTTGGTACTATAGTGATTGTCATGATTGTGGTGGTTGTGATATTGAAATTGGTTTAATGTTTGTAATTGGCATTGTTGACGGTGGTGACTCAAGAATGTGTGGTAGTTGCCGACGGTTCTAGTTGCGATGGTGGAGGTGGTTGGTAGTAGGGATTCATCGTACTGGTAGTGGTGGCGCTGATGATGACAGTGGTGGTGGTGGTGGTGCTGATGATGATGACAACAGTGATGGTGGTGGCTGAAGAATGTGTGGTGATTAACGGTGTGTTGGTGGTAGTTGGCACCTATGCTAGTCGTGATGGTGGAGCTGGTTAGTAGCAGAAATTGGCTGCAGTGGTGGTAGTAGTTAATAGTGGTGATGGAGGTCGAATGGTGGTGGTGACAAATATAATTATAATGATGGAAGTGATGTGGTAGTGACTAATAGTAATGGTTGGCGGCAATGGTGGTGGTGGTTGTTGGTTCATGATGATAGTGGTGGTTGATAATGGTGGTGGTGGTGGTAATGGTAGAGCCTAGAGGTGGTAAGTGGTGGTGACGTGGTTGTAGATAGAGTGGTGGTGAATATTATCCATATAAAAGTATACCGCTTAGTGATATTTAGACTTTGTTCTAGATCTTAATGGTTAAGACCCATTTAGATCAATTAAGTGCTTAAATATTAATGAAAACAAATGCACTTAATGACAAGTTTGAACCATTCAAATTTAGACCTCCATTAAGTGCAAACAATGAGGCGTAAGATTAGTGTTCCACAAGCAAAAAGTGTTAGCGAATACTTGAAGTTTTTGGAAGAAAATTCTCGTTCTTCTGATAAGTCTCTCGCTGGTACATTAGTGGCTGAACTCGAGTATGAAGTTTGATGGGTCACGTAAGATGAAAAATTATATCATCGAGATGACTAATATTGCAGCAAGACTCCAGGCCTTCTGAATGAAAGTGGATGACACCTCTTGGTTTAGTTTATTCTAAATTCATTGCCTCCAGAGTGTGGGTCATTCAAATTAACGATAAAACTATTGAAGATAAGTGAGATGTTAGTAAATTGTCCAGTATGCTTATTCAAGAGGAATCAAGACTTAAGAAACAAGGTGGTCATTTTATTCACCTCATGGGTCAAGGAGCTGGTAAAGGACTTAAGTGAAGGCTGACAAGTTCAAGAATAAGAAAACACCTGCTAAAGTTTCACAGGATCATCATAAGGAACTCCAGGCAGATGTGAGAATAAATGTAAATCTTGGTTCGAAAAGAAAGGTACATTTTGTACTTTTGTATGTTTTTAGTCAAATTTAGTAAAAGTTCCTAATCATGCTTGGGGGCTTGGTGGTGCAAGTACTCATGTATCTACTATGTTGTAGGAATTCATTATAATTCGAACTCCAAATCTAACTAAGGATTTCTTGTTAATGAGAAACCATATGAAGGCTCCAATTGAAGGCATAGAGACTTATAGTTTGATCTTGGAGACTAGACATCACCTTGATCTATTACAAACTCTTTATATTCCTTCAGTTTCTAGGAATTTTATTTCTCTGTCAAGACTTGATGTTTCTGGATTTGATTTAAGTTTGGACATGTATGGTTCAATTTATATAAGAATGCTATTTTTATGGTTATGGTGTATGGTTTATATAATTGAAACTCGATAATGTTTATTTGAATCCATTCTTGCTATTCACCAAAATGTTGGAATCAAACGTAGTTCACTGAATTTTTTGAATTCCTTGCTATTCATCAAAATGTTGGAATCAAACATAGTTCACTGAATGAAAGTTCTGATTACTTGTAGGCTATAGCACATATATTTAGGTCATTTATCCAAGGAAAGATTAAAAAGATTATTAAATAATGAGATACTCAAGAATCTGAATTTTACTATTTTTGATATATGTTTGAATTGCATTAGGGGAAGGCAAACCAAGCATAGTAAGAAAGGTGCCACAAGAAACACCCAACTTCTTGAAATAATACATACTGATATTTGCAGATCCTTTGATGTTCCATTTTGGTGGAGAAAAATATTTTCATTTTTATCGATTATTTTTCACGTTATGAAGTTATCTATTTGTTGTAAGAAAATCTCAAGCAACGGACGCTCTCAAAGTGTTCGTTAATGAGATTGAAAGACAATTAGATAGAAAAGTGAAGGAGCAATATCATGGAAAAGTGTTAAACAATCTGTCATTGCTACATCCACAATGGAAGTAGAATTTGTGGCACGTTTTGAAGCCATAATTCATGCACAATGGTTGTTGAACTTTATTTTAGAACTTAGGGTTGTCGACACCATTACCAGGCCGCTGAAAATTTATTGTGAGAATACTGCAGTAGTATTCTTCTCCAAGAACAATAAGTACTCTAAAGTGCCAAACATATGGAATTAAAGTACTTTATTGTCAAAGAAGAAGTTAAAAAACAAAGAGTATCACTTAAGAATATTAGAATTAATCTTACAATTGCAGATCCGTTAACGAAGGGCTTATAACCAAAGACATTTAAAGAACACGTTCGAAGAATGGGTTTTGGTTGGACTTATGATTGATGTTTATGTTGTTTTGACACTCGGAGCTCAGTTATGCGTTTATGATAAAAATTATTGAATTTCAGGTTAATCATAACGGTGTACACATAAATGTCTTGAGATATTACATGATAAGTCTCAATGTGACATTATTGCAGACCATAATGTTAAATGTTTTATAGCTTATGAACCTAGTATGAAAAGTTGCTAGTGTAGTCGTATATGGAAGAGAGTATGTGACACAAAATTCTGTATAACTGCTAGAACTCGCATCAGTGGTTTGTCATATTGTGGTATGTATGATGGAAATTATAGAAGAAATTTATTTTATGCCTAACTAATGTTTATGTCATTATATATAAATGTTCTGTGATCATTGGGTCAAGTGGGAGAATAAAAAAAGGGCAGTCCGGTGCACTAAAGCTACCGCTATGCGCGGTGTCCGGGGAAGGGCCCCACCACAATGGTGTATCGTACGCAGCTTTACCTTGTATTTCTGCCAGAGGCTGTTTCCAAGGCTTGAACCCGTGACCTCCTGGTCACATGGTAGCTACTTTATCAGTTACTCCAAGGCTCCCCTTCAAGTGGGAGAATGTAAGACTTATTATTTTATCTGTGGCCCAATTAAGGAAGCCCGAAACTGTTATTTAATAAAGAATAAATCTCGTCCGTACATCGGTTATTTGATGAATGCTAAGTTACTCAGACTCTTCACTTTCGGTGCCGCACCCTTGTCGACACGACATGGGTGTGTGTGGGATTCGTACCCGATCTGGTCAACCAATTTTGGGTATTTTGACCAAAATCGACTAGGAAAGTCCGAACAGATTTAAGAAATTCTTTAGTCAAAACAAAAGCTAAGGTGAAATCGAAGAAAATGGAATACCTTCTGATAAAGAAATAGACCTTGGGCCTAACTCAACCTCAAAAGCTAGCTCATGAGGGGAGGATTGCCCAAGACCATATAAGGAGACCAAGGACCATTTAGCCCACCGATGTGGGACTCCAACACCCCCCCCTGCATGCCCAGGGCTGGACATCTGGAGCGTGGACAATATAAGACGGGGGGCCCAACATTGGAAACAATGATGGCACGACCCTATTAAGAAATAGAAATTATATGAGTAGGGTCGGAATGACGACACGATCCTACTGGAAAAGAGAAATTATATGGGCAGGGTCGGAATGATGGCACGACCCTACTGAAAAGGGATCTGAGGAGTCACCGAAAAGACGTACGGAACTATGTAAATTAAATCTGAGGAGTCACCAGAAAGATGCATGGTACTATGCTACTCAGATATGAGACAGTAGTCCGGAAAGATGCACGGTGCTACGCAAATCAGATATGAGAAAATAGTCACCGAAAAGAAGTACGGTGCTAAGAAAAATAGATATAAAAAAGTAGTCACCGGACAGATACATGATGCTATGCAAAGATGTGAGAAAATAGTCTCTAGAAAGATACACAGTGAGTCAGTGACCCAACTTTTGCTAACATAATCATTGGCCAGACAGGCGGCATATATGGATTATAGCCACCCGCCGGCAGCGGAAACTCTTTAATTCTTTACCATGATAAAGAAATGGACCTTGGGCCTAACTCAACCTCAAAAGCTAGCTCATGAGGAGAGGATTGCCCAAGACCATATAAAGAGACCAAGGACCCTTTAACCCACCGATGTGGGACTCCAACACCCCCTCGCACGCCTAGGGCTGGTATGATAAAGAAATGGACCTTGGGCCTAACTCAACCTTAAAAGCTAACTCATGAGGGGAGGATTGCCCAAGACCATATAAGGAGACCAAGGACCCTTTAACCCACCGATGTGGGACTCCAACACCTTCTATATAGAAATTTCTATGTTATTGCTTTACCTTTTATCTCCTTTCAAGATTTTTTTCTTGAACAATATTTTCTCCTTAAATTTTCCATGTAATATCTCATAATTTATGTTTTATAATTCTATTTTTAGATATTTAAATTGTTTTTTGCGGAATTCCCGCACCCGTATCTATTTTTAGATCCATATCTCCGAATTTTTAAATTGAAACCGTGAAGGATCCGACCTCTAGATCCGTACCCGTATCGGACACCTGCACTCGAGTCCGAGCAACTTAGGATGAATGTATTGGATGAATTCTTATTTAAATTAAGCTCCATAAATTGGTCCTACTCCACCTATTAGGGTTACCACATGCTCCCTACCTTTTTCCATTATTGATGGTTGTGGTAAAGCAAGGTTAGGGCAAGGAAGAAGAAACCAACTTTGCAACTAATGTTTCCTTTTCTGTTCTATGCGATAATGTCTTCCGCATCAAGTATGTTTTCTGACATCTCAATATGAGATTATTGTGTTCAAGATCCTGATGTGCATTAAGTTTATGTTTACATGTCATTCTTTTTGAAACGGACTAAAAAGAAATGCAGGGCAAATAAATTGAAAGGTAGGGAATATTTTTCTTCTTATGTCTTATTGGAGAAGTACTAAAAGAAAACTTTTGCACTTAAAATTATTGCTTAGTCTTGAACTAATTTGAATGAATTGCTTATGGAGAAAGGAAGTTCAAAAATGATGTTTACATTTGCATACACTAAAATATCACCAAGAAAACATCTGGTGTGGGCTCTTAAATGTTCTATTTTAGCTAATCAAACTTTGACTGTTGATAATTCCAACTTATAGTGAGTTAAATCTTAAAATCTTAAGCATTTTGTTTCCATGGTAGTCCGCAATCTTCTGAAGTAATTTGTATGTTGCAACAACTATAGGGGTATAAAGTTGTTGAGTCATACTATGAAGGTTTGGGAAAATGTGGTAGAGTTGAGGCTAAGGAGGATCGTGACTATTTTGGAGAATCAGTTCAGTTTCATGCCAGATGTCGTTGAAGTAACATGAGAAATGTTTATCTCGACTACTGAGGTCGTTCACCTCGTGAGGAGATTAATAGAGTAGCTTAGTAAGAGAAAGAAGAATTTGCATATGGTGTTCATTAATCTTGAGAAGACGTATGACAAAGTCTTCAGGGAGATTCTGTGGAGGTGCTTGGAGGCTAGAGGGGTGCTCATGGCGTACATTAGGTCGATTCAGGACATGTATGATGACACAAAGACTCGTGTGAGGTCGGTAGGAGGAGATTCAGAGCACTTTCTTGCTTTCACAGGGTTGCATCAAGGTTCAACTCTTAGCTTGTTTTTATTTGCCTTGATGATGGATGTTTTGACGGGGCATATTCGAGGAGAGGTGCCTTGGTGTATGTTATTTGCCGATGATTACTGATTGACGAGACTCGAGGAGGAATTAATGATAAGTTAGAGGTTTGGAGACAGACCCTTGAGTCTAAAGAATTTAGGTTAAGCAGGACCAAGACGGAATACTTGAAATGTAAGTTTAGTGGTTTGTCGTTGAGGCTGACGTGGTAGTGAAACTGGATTCTCAGGTCATTCAGAAGAGAGAGAGTTTCGAGTATATTGGGTCTATGATTCAGGGGAATGGTAAGATTGATGAGGATGTCACGCACCGTATTGGTGCAGGGTGGTTGATATGGAGGCTTGTTTCAGGAGTCTTGTGTGATAAGAAGGTGCCTCTTAAGCTTAAAGGTAAGTTCTACAGAGTGGCAGTCCGACCGTCTATGTTGTATGGAACAGAGTATTGGCCAGTTAAGAACTCTCACATTCAAAAGTTGAAGGTGGCAGAGATTAGGATATTGCGATAGATGTGTGGACTTATCAGGAGGTATAGGGTTAGAAATGAGAATATTTGGGAGAAGGTGAAAATGGCTTCGACGGAGGACAAGATGTGGGAAGTGAGGTTGCGATGGTTCGGGCATGTGATGAGGAGGGGCATGGATGCTCCAATATAAAGGTATGAGAGGGCTGACTATGGATGGTTTGGGGGTAGAGGTAGGTCGAAGAAATATTGGAGGGAGGTGATTAGGCATGACATAGAATAGTTACAACTTATAGAGGACATGACCCTTGATAGGAAGGTGTGGAGGACGCGAATTAGGATAGAGGATTAGTAGGTAGGAGTAGGTCCGTAATAGTAGGGAAGAGTGCTTTGTTTGTATCTGTGCCTGTAGTTTCTTGTAGCCTCTTGTTCGTGGTGTTTTGGCGATGTCTATGATTTCAAATAACTGTTTTATAGTATTACCTTGTAGGTGTCTTGTTTCCTTTACTATCTAGCGGTGTGATATCCCTTTTATTGTTTGTTTTTATGTTTTTTGTTGGTTATATTGTTATCTGTCCTGAGCCGGGGGTCTATTGGAAACAACCTCTTTACTTCATCCGAGGTAGTGATATGGATTGCGTAAACTTTACTCCTCCCCCCCTCCCAGACCTCATTTTGTGGGAATACACTGGGTATGTTGTTGCTACTAATTTTCAGTTTTTGTTGTATATTGTAGAGTAATGAATGGTCCTATTGTGTCGATAGCCAAAGAACTTGGGTTTGAGGGAAATTCATTTCTTGAAGGACTTGTGGTGAGCATATTTATTGGTGGTGCTTTCATAGGAAGCATAGCTTGTGGTTCCGTTGTTGATAAACTTGGTTGTCGTCGCACTATTCAAATTGACACAATACCACTTATTCTTGGGGCAATTGTAAGGTAATTCCTTTATACCATGCATCTTGGCTTTATTATCTATCTTTATTGTATCAATTGAAAAATGTAAAATGCTCCTTTTACCCCAAAAGAAATATGTAGTTCCAAGTATGATCAACCTTGCTAATGTTTAGGCTTATTTTGGATATTGATTCATATTCCATTTAAGGAAAAATATTAATGGTTATTAGTGGTCAATCTATATTTTCTCTTCAACTGCTATAGCAATTGTGATGAGTTAAAAATTTCATTGTAGTTTAATTAAAATTGGTCTTAGAATTGAGAGAAAGTAACTTATCTTTTATAAAAAAGTTATCTTGAATGGTTTGGATATGTGATGAGGAGATGCACGGATGTCCAAGTGTGTAGGGGTGAGAGGTTGGCTGTGGATGGATTCAGGAGAGGTAGACTGAAAAATATTGGGGAGAGGTGATTAGACAAGATATGGTATGGTGCAGCTTACCAAGTACATGACCTTAGATATGAATGTGTACCAAACGCGTATTAGGGTAGAAGGATAGGAGGTTGTAGTGTGCCTTGCTAGTAGGTAGGAGTGTTGTTCTTAGTAGTAGTCATAGTGTGATGCTTGTAGTTTCTTGTTCCTGTATTCTTGTTGAAATATATTGTTTCGGGTAAATCGCTTCTAATACTATTTTGTGGTAGTATTGTTCTGTTACTATCTGTTATTGTGTTACTCCTTATTGTCTTTTGTACTCTATTACATTGTTTTCTGGATTGTATTTTGTCTTAAACAGAGGGTCTAGCGGAAACATCCTCTCTACCTCACTTCTGAGGTAGTGGTGTGGACTGAGTACACTCTACCCTCCCAAGACCCTATTGTGTGGGAATACACTGGGTATGATGTTTTTGGTATGAGCAACTAAAACATATCCCCAACTAATTGGTATCGCCTCTATAGATCTTATTTTCTATGTTTCCTATTCCTCAAGTCTGTATGGTTTTTTCCAAGAGATCATAAACCTCATCCCCTTTTAATACCTTCATTCACCATCGTATCACACCTATATACTGGTACATCTGGTTGACGAACTACATGTACAAACCATCTCAAGGATTTTCTCTCATTTTATCCTCAATTTGCGTTACTTGCATCTATTGTGAATGTGATCATTTTTAATCTTATAGCTGAACACACATCCATCTCAACAAGCACATCTTTTGTGATGCTCATTTGTGGAGTTGTTGGACTTTACCTGCCCAACGCTCACTTCCATATAATATTATTGGTTTTATAACTATAATATAAAATCTTTCACTTTGGTAGGAACCCTTCCATACATAACACCCTGACAACTCTTACCTCTTCTTTAGTTCAACCAGTCGATTTCGATTCAATGTGTATCATTTTCATCTATCTTCTGGAACAACTGGCCTAGACATCTGAATTATTTGCGTTTTGGCTACATAACCTCATTTAAGATCACCTCAACTTCACTCTTTTTATGCAGACTAAACTTGCAGTATATATATTTTGTCTTACTTCCACTTCTCTTAAAATCCCTTGGGTTTGTGTGGTTCTTGAGATAAGGGATAATAATCTCCGGATAAGATGTAGGATCATTTAATTTCGGGTTTGTTTCTGATATAAGTAATTTCGGGTTTGTTTCTGATATAAGTAATTTCGGGATTAGTTAGACCACAGTTTTGGTGAAATGACGGTGGCAGAAATGCGGATGTTGCGTTGGATGTGTGGGCTGACTAGGGGGGATAGAGTTCGGAATGAGACTATCAGGGAGAAGGTTGGTGTGACTCCAGTGGAGAATAAGATGCGGGAAGTCCGATTGAGATGGTTCGGACACGTGATAAGGAGGGGCATGAATGCCCCGGTTCGTAGGTGTGAGAGGCTAGCTTTGGATGATTTTAGGCGGGGTAGGGATAGGTCGAAGAAGTACTGGGGAGAGGTGATTTGGCGGGACATGGAGCAGTTACAGCTCACTGAGGACGTGACCCTAGATAGGAAGATCTGGAGGACGCGAATTAGGGCAGAAGGCTAGGGTCAGTTTGGGTCGCTAGTGTAGGGCATCACTTGGTGGGGGTATTATTCTTGTTATGATACCTTGTTTCATGCTTTATTACGAATCTGTTTACTTTTCTTTGTTTACTATTACTTGTGGGTGTCGTATTTATGTTATGCCATCTTGTTCCATGCTTTACTATGAATTTGTTTAGTATTCCGTGTCTCGAGCCGGGGGTCTATCGAAAACAGCCTTTCTACTTCTTTAAAGGTAGAGGTATGGACTGCGTACATCTTACCCTCCTCAGACCTCACTATGTGGGAATACACTGGGTTTGTTGTTGTTGTTGTATTCAACATGGGATAACAATCCCAGGATAGCTACTCCTGGGATGAAACAACCAAATGTCAAAAGTTCTCTTCTTCAACGCTCTTCTTCCAAAGTGCTTAAGAAGGCTAAGCTTAAAATAAAAAATCATCGTTTTTCCAAATTTATGTCCAAAACATGTTCAATATTAAACCTAGTTTATCCCATTGTTAAGCCAATAAACTAGACATATATATATATATAATCCTCTAAATAATCCCGTTATTATTTAATTTTCATATTGTAATCCCCGGTGTAACTTGTTTTGCAAAACAAATATCCCTTACAATCTAGAATGATTTTCCATAATTCAAGCTTTTGGTGGACAGCTTCTCTAGTTTGATCAATTAGCTCAATGCAAATCGCATCATCATGAGACCTCATCTTATATTGTAATGGTTAGGTCATCAGACAATTTGACAATGAGTATTTATAGAAAGCATTTTAAAAGATAATTAGGTTGGGTCTCGAAATAATAATTATCTCATTCTCATGTGAAATGGAACTGATAGGTGGTAAGATTTTTCATTATTTAATACATAAGATGTTTCAAAGTTGCAAATAGAGTTATATCCTCATTCAATTTTTAAACCTTGTTGTCTATGCTTAACAACTGGAAAGAGGAGAAGAATAATTTGCTTGTATTTTAATAATTGTCATTTATTTTGCCCGTCCTTCAATTGACAGTGCACAAGCTCAGTCCATTGAAGAAATGCTCTTGGGAAGATTCCTTGTTGGCCTTGGAATTGGTGTTAATACAGTACTAGTTCCAGTTTATATTTCTGAGGTAATGCCTCTATTTTATAATTTCTGTATCCATGGCCTCATTCTGGAACTTTAATAAAAAGTTCTGCTTTAGCACTTTAGCATCCATGCGAACATCTGGTTTTTCTGTTCATTTCCGGGGTGCATGGGGAGGTGAGTCTGCTTGTTGTGACTTGGGGAAAATCAGAATAAACTACTCAATATGTGGTTTGGGCTACTTTTGTCTTTCCAGATTGGAAACTTGTGCTTGTGTTAATCTAGGATGAGATTTGCTTATATATGAGTCGTACCTTAAGTCTTTTTTTGGGAAAGAAGAAAAGAGCAAAATTTCTTAAGGTAAAAATTGGAACTTTAGACATCTTCCATTAGAGACATGAAAAAATCTTGGAAGGTCGCTGCAGCAGACAGATGATAGTTTTCGTTTGCAAGTTTTATGGTCACTTTCCCTAAATCTTTTTGTGGAGTGGTGGGTTTTCAACTTCTTTTTGTCATGTGCTATCCTTTACTAAGGAGGAAAAGCTATTTGAGGATGACCCTTTGATTTGGGAAGTGTTTGTGGGATATTCTTTTGCTTGATAAGGAGGAAAAGCTATTTGAGGATGACCCTTTGATTTGGGAAGTGTTTGTGGGATATTCTTTTGCTTGATAAGACATATCTATTGCTCACTCAGATATCTGTAGGCAGTCAGAGATACATTGAAGAGACATTTTATTTCTCAGATAATCATAAATGTTTGTGTTGTAGGTTGCTCCAACGAAATATAGGGGCTCCTTGGGGACGTTATGCCAAATTGGTACATGCATTGGTATTATTGCATCACTTTGTCTGGCAATTCCCTCAGAAAATGATCCCCACTGGTGAGTACTCATAATTATCTTTTCTACCTCACTACCTTCCATTACATACCCATGCTGCAGGCAGTGTACAGAACTTTGTTGGAAGAAATTTGAATCAACTATGTTGCATTGTTGCAAGAGCTCCTAAATTGCAAGTGTGATGGCACTTTATATCTTTAATGGAAACTAGATCCATCATTTATGTTGAATTTAAGACTTCCTAAAATAATTTAAACTCTTGGGGGTCAGATCTTCTTGTTGCATCGAAATAGATAAATGTTGATTGATCTGGCTATTCTTCATTGATGCATTTGGTGCTTCTCAGTTTTTGAAGTCTATATATTACCTTCACATTTCAACTTCTAATCATCCTAGATTTTGTTATGTGGATGAGCAGAACCTTTGCTGTTGTCTAGAAATGAACTAGTTGATACTCCTCCCTCTTTCATTTTATTTTCTAATGCTTTTAGGGTCATTTGGTTTGAGGAGCAAGAAAAACTAATCTTGCTATAGAGCTCTATAGCATCTGATTTCCTGTAAACCTATGTTGCTTGGACTCGGATGTGGGCATGGATCTAGAGGTTGGATCAACATGATCTAAATTTTAAGATTCAAGGATACGAATTCAGATAACGGATGTGGGAATTTTACAAAAAGTAATTCAAAATTCCAAGAGTATAGCTACAAAAATATGCCTAGCTTAATTTGTTTAAAGGTAAAACTCCTTTCTCCTTCTCCCAGTCCAGGCTACCACCTTCTGTGGTAGCCTCCCTCTCCTTTCCTTTCTTTCTTGTCTCGCATTAAGTCTCTCCCTTTCTTTTCTCCTCAGATCAGTAGTTCCAGTCAATAACTATGGGCGAAGAAAAGATTTACTTCAATGCTGGCTATAAATCTTTTGACATCTCCAAGTGTATGAATGGACCGAGTGCAGCAAAAATTTAATGAGAAAGGTATCTTTCAGCCTTAAAGTCATGAAATGGGTAGTTTTCGTCTTTAATGAAGCATCAAAGGAACACAGAATGGCTGTCAGGAGATGGAAAACAGAGTTCTTTTGTACCCTTAAAAGTACTGAATATGGTAGATACATCAGTTTCATCGCAGTTCAGGGGGAAAACAGATCAGTCATAATAACTCATGAAATAACATTAAATGCCGGATGGACAGCTATAGCAGAAAAAATCACAAGGTTTATAGGGGTCCCAAAGAAGGAAGAGAAAACAGCAGCAACAAGGAAGCTGCAGGAAAAAGTGTAGTTTGTGGAAGCCTTAAGAAGCAGCAAATGGTCGACTCAGTCGTCAAAAATCTTGGCCCCTCAGACCAGCAAATAGAGACTTTTTCAACCTGGAACAACATCAATATCAGAAGGTGATGTTCTAGACAGATGTATAGTGGGAAAGTTTATGGATACAAGCCAAGATACTCCAAGTCTGAACGATCTAAGGAGATGGGTGAGCAGTGTTTGTAGTACTTCACATGGGCTTAATGTCTATCCATGAATGATTATCAGTTCCTTTTTGAACTCCCATCAAGAAAGGAAGCAGAGCACATAATCAATGGGGACTGGAGTTGGAAAAAATCCAAACTATCACTTGAATGGTGGTCGCCTACTGTGGGATGCCGGCCAGCAGATATAAAAAGAAGTTGGGTATGGATTTGCATTTATGCTCTCCCGCTGAAGTTGTGGTCGCAGAATACCTTCGAGCCGATCGGAGATATGTGGGGGGGCTGGATCGAAACAGAGGAAACTACCCTAAAAAACCACCTAAGGTGGGCTAGGGTTAAAGTGAAAGGAGACGGTTCTGAGGTGCCTAGGGAAGTAGAGATAGAAAGCGATGGTTTCATCTTCAAAATCCCGATCTTGTGTGAAGTTCCGGCAACGGTGAGAAGGAAAGAGAAGACTGGAGAAGAAAACATCGTAGTTCGTAGAACCACTGGTTAAAAGGGGGACCGTCTCAAGATCCGAGAAACCTAGTACAATCCTATCGGATTTTTCACTTTCAATATCTCTAGGGCACGTGGGCACAGCGACAGCTGGTGAGCAATTTAATACTTGCACACGTGAGAAGCACGGGGGAGGTTTAATGAATCAAAGGGCCAAGACTAAAGAAAGGTTAGTAGGCCTCTTTTCAGGAAAAAGTAAACTTGGGCCTGACCCAGCAGCCCATCTCGTTTTTAATAATATCCACGGTTCAAAGATGGAGGAAAGAATTACTGCTCTAACAACAGAGGATCTGGACAGCTGCGATCACCAATTCCAGGTAGAGTCTCATGCTGACCACCGAAAAACTTCGAAGGAAGGCTCGTACGCAGCAGCTGTTGGGAATCGTGGCGCCATGGAGTCAACAGACGACACAGAAATCTCTCTGTTGGTAGATATGCAAGGCAGAAATAAGGGGGAAGTCAAACTGGCGCGAGTTGAGGAACCAAGGAACCATGCAATTGCAATCTCGGAGGAAATTAGTTGGGTGGTAGAAGATGCAGAACCACTATGCATGCAAATGCAAGGTATGATTCCTGATAAAGAAAGAGAGGTGACTACTTGGGTTCAACAAAACCTACTCAAGTTGAGTAAATTGATCGGGGTGGACTTCCAGGGGCATAAAGAGGAGGCTATGGAATTGTTAAAGCAAATTGACAGTAGTAGACAAGCAAGAAAGGAGCAGGTGATTGAACTACAAAAGGACTAGCTTTAAAGGCACATAGGAACTTAAAAGCCTAGTGTCTTTTGATGTGAAATTCAAAGATAATAGCAAAAGGAGCAGGTGAAAGAGTTTGTCACTAGGTAACTCATGAATTTCAAACTAGTCTCATGGAATGTTAGGGGTCTCAATGGGAGGGATAAAAGAATATTGGTGAAGAGTTTGGCTTTGGAGTGGAGGGCAGATATAATCTGTCTCCGAGAAACCAAACTCGAGGGAGAGATAAAGGAGATGATAAGTCAGGTATGGGGAGGTATATGGGTGAGACATGCTCAACTTGAAGCCAGCGGTACTAGGGGCGGAATTGTTTTTATATGGGATAGCAGAACGTGGAAAGGAGACGTGCTAGAAGTTGGTGCTTACACTATCACATGTAAGTTTGAAGCAATTTTACAAGAGTTCTCATGTCACATAACAGAGGTGTATGCCCCAAATTGTGGTTTTGAAAGAAGGCTAGTATGGGATGAAATCAGTGCTATTAGGGGTCTAACAGAGGGAGCATGGGCTGTTTGTGGAGATTTTAACACATGTAGGTACCCCACAGAAAAAAAGAAATTGCAAAAGAATGTCCAGATTCATTACGGAATTCTCAGACCTTATAGAGGAATTGAAATTGATTGATCTTAATCTGGAAGGGGGTAGTTTCACATGGTTCAAAGGGGATAATCATCTGGCAGCTTCTAGGATTGATAGAATCCTTATTTCAGAGGAATGGGATGGCAAATTCAGCAATATCAAACAGATTGTACTACAAAGAATGGTTTCAGATCACAATCCAATAGCTTTGCAGTGTGGAGTTTGGACACATAACAAGTCCTACTTCAAAGTGGAGAAGTGGTGGCTAAGGACAGAAGGTTTCCGTGACAGAATAAGAAGTTGGTGGAACTCTTTTCAGACTTCAGGAAAACCTGACTATAGGCTGGCTTGCAAATTCAAAGCTCGTAAATCAAAGTTGAAAGAGTGGAGTAAAAGCTATCAAGGGAACCTTAGTGCTCAGAAAAGAAGTCCGCTGGCGCAACTATTGGAATGGGAAAACATTCTGGTAAACAGACCTCTGAGTGATGAGGAAAAAGTAAAGAAAGCTGATTTGTTTATGGAGTACGAGGAGCTGGTAAAGAACAAAGAGATATCCTGGAGGCAAAGATCAAGAACACAATGGCTAAAAGAAGGAGATAAAAATACCAAGTATTTTCACAAAATAGCTAATGCCCACAAGAGATATAACAACACAGATCAATTGATGATCCAAGGGGAAGTTACTGAAGATCAGACAAAAATCAGCTGGGAAATAATCAGCTTCTATCAAAACTTATACACAGAATCAGAGAGCTGGAGACCAGTCTATAATTTTGCGAACTGCCCTACCATCTCAGAGCAAGACAAATTGTATCTGCAATCAAATTTTGAAGAACAAGAGGTCCTACAATGCTTGAAGTGGTGCGCAAAAGACAAGGCCCCTGGGCCTGATGGTTTCACCATGGATTTCATTTTAAATTGCTGGGATATAATGAAGCATGACATAATGGAAGCCTTCAAGAATTTCCACGATCGTGAGATTTTTGAGAAGAGTTATAATGTCACCTTCATAGCTCTTATCCCAAAGAAGAAAGGAGTCAAAGAACTGAGAGACTTCAGACCCATCAGTCTGATAGAAAGTGTCTACAAACTATTTTCAAAGAAGGTGATAGATAAGCTGGTAGACTCTCAACAAATGACATTCATCAAGGGGAGACAAATAATGGATGCAGTTTTGGTGGCAAATGAAGCGGTGGACTCTAGAATCAAACAGAATAAATCTGGCATTTTGTGTAAGCTATACATAGAAAAGGCGTATGATCATGTCAATTGGGGTTTCCTTCTGGATGTCCTTCAGAGGATGGGTTTTGGAAGTAAATCTATAAACTGGATTAGGCAGTGTATTTCAACAGTGTGTTTTTCGGTCCTTATTAATGGATCCCCAATAGGTTTTTTTAAAGCTCAAAGAGGATTGAGACAAGGTGATCCCTTATCCCCTTTTCTATTTATTTTGGTAATGGAGGGTTTGAACAATATAGTGAAAAATGCTAAGCAGTTAGGTTGGATCAGTGGCTTTGAAATGGATAGAAGGGCAAACAATAGCATGGAAATAACGCACCTACAGTATGCGGATGACACATTGATTTTTTGTGATGCCAATGCTGACCAATTAAAGTATCTGAGGGTGATTTTAGTACTTTTTGAAAGTGTGTCGGGGCTTCACATTAATTGGAGAAAGAGTTCTATATACCCTATAAATAATGTTACTGATATGGAGTTCCTAACATTAATTCTGGGAGGTGAAGTTGGAGTTTTGCCTACTGTGTATTTAGGCATGCCTTTAGGGGCAAAATCAAAGTCCAAGGAAATTTGGAATGATGTTATAGAAAGGTGTGAGAAGAAACTATCTAGATGGAAGTCTCAATACTTGTCACTAGGAGGAAGAGTCACACTCATCAACTTAGTGTTAAGATGCCCTACCTTCCTACATGATGACCCTCTTCCCTATACCAGTTAGTGTTATCAAAAGACTTGACAGCATCAGGAAATCTTCTTTGTGGCAAGGGAGCAAAGAAAAGAATGGTTTTCATCTAGTCAAATGGAAGGCTACAACAGCAAGCCGAAAGAAGGAAGGTCTGGGAATCAGGGACCTGAAAATGCAAAGCAAGGCTTTAAAACTTAAATGGCTTTGGAGATACACAAAGGAATACCAAATGCTATAGAGAAGAGCCATCAATGGTAAATATGGGGAGGACAGGTGGATGATTAAGGAGACAAACACTCCGTATGGAGTAAGTCTATGGATCAGAACACTATGGCTTTTGCTGAAAACCAAGTGCTTCTTAAAAATTGCAGATGGGAACAAAACTAACTTTTGGGCGGATGTTTGGCTAGGTATTGAGAGCCTAAAAGAGAAGTTTCCACATATCTACAACATAGCGCTTTACCAACATAGAACAGTGGCAGACCAACGGTCAAATGAGGGTTGGGATATCACTTTTAGAAGAATGCCAAATGATTGGGAAGTGAGTAGGGTGACCTTTTTTATCACCTTCCTGGAGACTTGAAAAGACTTACAAGAAGGAGTTAACAAACTATGGTGGAATAGTCATAGCAGCGGGAACTACAAGGTGAACATAGCCTACGAAGATCTGAATACTAGCAGCCACCAGATTGAAGATTGGCCTTGGAAACATATTTGGAAGCCAAAGACCCCTTTAAAGGTTTCTTGTTTTGTATGGCTTTTGACTAGAGAAGCTGTCCTTACTCAAGAAAATTTGATGAAAAGAGGAATAATAATGTGCCCTAGATGTTGTCTATGTGGAGAAATATCTGAGAAGTTAAACATTGGTTTCTCCATTGCAAAGTGACAAGTCAAGTATGGAGGATTTTTTTGGCGCTCAAAGGGATCACCTGGACAATGCCAGGAAACATTGCAACAACCTTGGCAAGCTGGGAAGAAGCAGTGGAGGAGACTAGAGGCAAAAAAAGATGGAGCATTATGCCAGCATGCATATGGTGGTCAATTTGGAAAGAAAGGAACTCTAGGTGCTTTCAGAATAGGGAGCAGTACAGTTCAGCAGATAAAAATGAATTGTATTCTGCTTTTTTGTTTTTGGTGTAGACTATCCTACTCAATAGAAACCGTAGAAATTCTGGATGTACTAGACTCCATTTAGTGGTGTAGAATAGCTGCAGGTTATGTGAGTTTTTTTTCGATGTAAATAGGGGATGCCCTCAAATTACTGTGTATTTGTGAATCTTAAAGTGTAATATACAAGTTATCAGTTTCAAAAAAAAAAAATATGCCTAGCTTATGAGAGATATAATGTGGAAGTATTTGCATGTATTTTGTAGATTGGATGTGATTTGATCTTTCATTCAAGCAATTAGAGTGCTAGACTGCTTTCTTCAAGATGAACAATATTTTGATGGTGTTTGGATTGGCTTTTAAAAAGTAGCTTATAAGCTAAAAGCTAAAAAATCATGAGTTGGGAATGCCCAACTTTTGACTTTTGGCTTATTTTTACACTTTTTGGCCTAAAAGTGAGTGCTTGAAAAAGCATTTTTTACTTTCTCAAACACCACCAAAACTAAACAAAATGCTTAAAAGCCAAAAACACTTAAAAATAAGTCAATCCAAATTTACACATTTAAGTAAGTAATTAAATATTAGAAACCTATTGAAGTATGGCAAAGATAATAAAAAGAATTTGACATAAAGCATACAAAAACTTATCTTTTATTCAAGAGTTGCACAACTCTCTACATCTTTGCCTCTTCAGTAATCAAGATACAAAATTTAACTTTATAAAGTAAATGAGAGTAAAACAAGCAACAGCAACAACAACAGTCCCAGTGTATTTCCACAGTGAGGTTTGGGGAGGGTAAGATGTACGCAGTCCATACCACTACCTCCGCAGAAGTAGAGAGGCAGAGTAAAACAAGCCAACTTAAATAAAGTAAATTTTGAAATCTTACAAGTTTAAGACATCAACAAAAAGACGTGTTCAAAAAGACTTATACACACTCCAAGTCATGTTAGACGTGTTCAAAAGACTTAACATAGAATTAAGTCACGTTCAAAAAAAGATTTATACACACTTTAAGTCATGTTCAAAAGGACATAATAGAGAGTTTGGTCATACTAAAATTAGCTTTCTTCTTCAATATCTTCAACTTCCTCCAAATCTTCAAATTCTTCTCCAAAGACCATTGCTTCTAATTGAGGTTCATCTATTGATAGCTCAAGTAAACCATTAGAAGTCTTGCGATCTTCATCTATCGATAGATCAAGTAAACCACCAGAAGTCTTATCAATATCAAAGAAATAATCTCCATCAAGAACGACATGAAAACGAATAGAAATATTAGGATATTTCAAAGGAAAAAAAACTTATCATTCAATAAATTGTACACATACCCAAATCCCGATAATTGCTCAGGCCACTTGTAAATTATTTTCTTCCGAGAGAGCAAACGTATATTATAATGTACAAATACCAAGTCTTTGGCTCTTGAAGTTGCTAATTTGCTTATGATATTGTGAATCATAGAATAAGTGCTCCAATTTCTTTCACAACAACAAAGAAGAAGCCTGTTGTGTAAGCAATTTGGGAGCCAAATTTTACAAAGGTGGAGCCGAAACACCATGATTCGCCCACCACGAAAGAGGTTCCTCGTACATCATAACTTCACCAAAATAATTACTTCCACTACAAAGTGCTCCATTATTCCAAAAGAACTTGTTTCATTTCATTTGAATTTTTAAAATATCTTTGGAAGCATTTTACCTTATTCAGAGAGATCTCACTATCTTCATTCGGCTTGCCTTTGAATTCCATTTTCACCCTTTAAGCCATGTTTCATGATAGTATTTTGGAACCAAAGAATGTGTCATACTATGCAATGGAGTATTACTTTTGTTTCACCTAGCTACAAGAATTTCTTGAATTGTATCAAACAAATCCAGTTAATTGGTAAGGAGATCCTTCCCTCATGCTTAAAAAAAAATTTCTTCACTTTCTTGATCATTATATTCACATGTCATACAACAACATACCCGGCATACTCTCACAAAGTGGGGCAAATAAGGTTAAACTTTAGACAATCAAAATTGGCACTTCTAAGCATGGATATAATTGGTTCCATATACTTAAAAGAAGTCCATATTATCCCACCATTCATTATCCGTTATAAGAGATTTGATTTTATGTGTTTTGGCTTCAATTCCCTTGTCTTTCGTATAGTGCTTCTATTCATTGTCTGTCACCATTTTCTCTAAAACCGATTTCACTTTATGAACACAAGTAGTCGTCATAACATATAATAGTTTAAAACACAAGGGAGTGAAGGGAATTGAATCCATAATATGTGAAATTTAATCTCTTATAATGGAAGATGAATGGTGGGATAAAGTTGACATCTTTTAAAGTTTACGCAACTAATTGTATCCCTACTTAGAAGGGTTGATTTTGATTGTCCAAAATTACACCTTATTTATGGCACGTGGGATAATGATTGAGAAAACGAAAATTATTTTGAGCATGAGGGGAAGGATCTCCTTAGTGGTCCATTAGATTTCTTTGATACAATTCAAGGAATTCTTGTGGCTTGGTGGAACAAAAGTAATATCTCGTTGCACTCTATGGCACATTCTTTAGTTCCAAATTACTATCATAAAACGTGGCTCAAAGGAGAAACGAGAATTTGAAGACGGTGAGATTTCTCTAAATAATAAAGTAAAAATGCTTCCAAAGATATTTTAAAAATCCAAATGACATGAAACAAGTTCCTTTGAAATATGGAGCATTTTGTAGTGGAAGAATTATTTGGGTGAGGCTATGATGTTTAAGAGACCTCTTTCTTGGTGGGCAATTCATGGCGTTTCGGCTCCACATGCAAAATTTGGGCTCCAAATTGCTTTTCAACAGGTTTCTTTCTCTTGTTGTGAAAGAAATCGGAACATTTATTTTATGATTCACAATATCATAAACAAATTCGCAACTTCAAGAGACGAAGATTTGGTACTTGTACGTTATAATATACCATTGCTCTTTCACAAGAAAGAAAAATATACTAGTGGTCCGAACAAGTATTGGAATTTGAGTATGTGTATAATATATTGTATAATAAGTTTTTTCCCTTTGAAACGTTCTAATATTTCTATTCAATTTCACATTGTCTAGGTAGAGATTATTTTGATATTGATGAGACTTCTAATGGTTTACTTGAGTTGAACCTCAATTAGACTTGTTGG
Organism: Capsicum annuum; assembly: GCF_002878395.1. Lineage (NCBI taxonomy): Eukaryota > Viridiplantae > Streptophyta > Magnoliopsida > Solanales > Solanaceae > Capsicum > Capsicum annuum. The sequence continues at coordinate 171,731,909 of NC_061117.1, read as the reverse complement.
TTTTTGAAGAAAACATTGAGGATTTGGAGGAAGTTGAAGGTATTGAAGAATAAAACTAACTTGGATATGACTTGATACGTCTTTTTTAACATGACTTGAAGTGTGTACAAGTCTTTTTGAACTTGACTTTGTCTTATGTATAAGTCTTTTAGAATGTCTCTCTGTTGATGTCTTAAACTTATATGTTTTCAAATTTTTCTTCATTTAAGTTGACTTATTCTATAATCTAGGCATATTCTTATAGCTTTACTCTTAGAACTTTGAATTTTTTTTCCCGAATCCCTATATCTGTACCTACAAATCTTAAAATTTTGATCATGCTAAAAAGTTAGAGTGCTTCCATACCTCAATTAACACAAAGCGTTCATTTTCTGGAGTTTCTGCTGGTAGAACCAAAACATCCTCCTAACTGAACTTTTGCTCATTTGTTTTCATTAAGATTAAGACGTCTGAATCTGAATGCTTAAGACTGTTTTTCAACGTCTGAATGTGCATAATATTTATTTGTGTAACATAAAAATATTCAATTTAACTAAAAATATTAAAATGTATAAATTTAATAAAGTAAAATCATTATTTAATAAAAAACTAAAACATTTATGTTAGTTAGCGATGATGGAAATGGTTTATAGCGATGGTGGTGGTAATGGTTGGTGTTAGTGGCTAGTAATGTTCGTGGTGATGGTGGAGGTGGTTTGTATTATAGTTACTGGTGTGATGATGACGGTTGGTAGTGGTTGTTATGATGGTGAAGTTGCTTGATGTTAGTAGTTGCCAGTGTTGATGGTGGTAGTAAAAGAATGTGTATTGATTGATGTTGTGTAGGTGGTTGGTAGAAAAGATTGATTGCAGTGGTAGTATATAACGCCCCGGGATGTCACACAGTGCCTAGGGCTACGAATAGCCCCAAGCGAACCCTTGATATCTGTATGGTGTGGAACTCTTATGGAAGGTGGACTAACTCATACATATAAATACGGGAAGAAACAACTTAAAATCTTATTCTCAACTTGAAATTTGAAATCTCAAATAAACTCTTTAAACTGAAAGATACGTAGTCTGACAAGCCTCTACTACTAACTAAAGTGCCACTGGGACAGACCCTAGCTGACCTGAATATAAACTGAAATCAAATAAGTAAAGTAATGTTCATAAGTGATTAAGAGTCTGATAAGTTGTGTCCTTGGACTATGAGGACTCACCAAATATCGGGATGCAGGAAGTGATGCCCGTGATCAATCGTGCTACTCGAAACGAGCACCAGAACCTACATTATAATACAATGTAGCACATAGACATATATGTGTGGGTCAGTACTTTGGAATATACTGAGTATATGGGGGCGAATGCATAAGTAAAACAAGAACTGAATGTATTCGCATATCATGCATGATAAGTGTAAAGGACTCACCTTGGGCATGAATAAAACTGAAAACTATATGATCATAGAACATGAATAACAAAACATACTGAATAAGCTTAGTGAGTCATTACACTTAGTTTATGAAATCTTTACTTTTAATCTTTATCTTTACTTTTAGTCTTTCTTGTGGGAGATTCTTCTAACCGACATAAACCATATGAGCTATCATGGAGTCCAACGTCTTACCCATGTTGGGGAGAGCTGTCCTACCCTTGCCATCGGAATAGAACCTTAACTTAAGTGATCACTATACTTCATCCATATTGGGAAAAGTAAACACTTGCTGACGAGGTCTCATAAACTTAGCTCATAGTTTCCAGGAATTTAGGATATGCTCATCCACATTCCTTTCTCGGTGCTAAATACTACTCCCAAAATTACATGTATAGGCTCATACTTAAGAAATCCACCTTAAAATAACATAAGGGCTTATAGACTGAAAAACCAATCATGCTTCTCTTTACTTTAATCATAATCAGAAGGAATACTTGTGGATTTCATGTCTTATATTATATCAAAAGATCAAACTAAACTTTAAACATACTATATTACATGTAACTGAAGCTTAAAACTTAGGTTTCTTGTAAACTCAGTGCTTATGCTTAAGCCTTGAAAAATCATACTTATCTTTCATTAAGCTTATGACAAAGTATGAGACACAATACTTACATTGTAAATCTTTTATCAAAATTTCAAGTCAACTAATGAAATTCAAGTCACAATAGAAATCTTGCAAGTTAAAGCATGAATAGACAAAAACTCATATGCACTTAAATCCTCCAACCACATGATAATGTTATGCTTCAAAATATGAGAACTTGGGTATGAACCCCAACTAAAACATGTAAATTCAACTTTAAAGATCAAGTTTTTCAAACACAAGGATGAAAGAGTATCCTTGTTCAAAACCCCACGTACTGGGATTTACTTGACTTATGAAGAGAACCTGAACTTGGAGACTTGAGAGATGTCTTTTTGGGTGAAAACCCTAGTCTTGATGTTCTTGAGGATGGGAGGAGAAAGAGTTGTTAATCGATTGAAAGTAGGGGAAAATAACGCCTTTTCTTAGGTTATAAGTCGTGGATTGGAAGTTTTAAGAGGGGAAAAGACCAAAAGGCCCTTTAACTGAACTTATAGAAACTTGAACATCGGTCATCACGAGTCATCTCACGACTCGTAACATCTGGTTACGAGTTGACCTAGTGGCTCACAACCTTGGCAGAAACAAAGATAGTATGCACTGGTCTAGATACGAGTCTTACCCTACGACTTGTAACATGTCACTACGACTTGTAGCAACCTCTCGTAACCTGGATAGAAACTTAGAGGAACTACCCTGCTGGTCTTACGACTCTCCTTATACGACTCGTAACATTAAGTGACGACTCCTAGGGTCGAGTCGTCGTGTGACCAGAAACTTTAGGCCTTTCCACTGAGCTGGTCACGACTGGACTATACGACTCGTGATGAGTCTTCACGACTTGAGGAATGAGTCGTAGGTTCCACAGTGACCTTGAAAGCACAGGGTATTACATAGTAGTGATCGATAGTGGTGGTTGAGGTGGTAGCGGTAGTAGAGATTGATTGCAGTGGTAGTAGTGACCGATAGTGGTGGTTGAGGTGGTGGTGGTAACAGTAGATATAGTTTTAATGATGGAGGTGGTAAGAACGGTACCGATTGATAGTAGTGGTTGGTAGTGGTGGCGGCTGGTGGTTTCCGATGGTAATAGTGATGACTGGTGATGCAAAAGAAGAAGGAAAGAATTCAAAAATTCTCGTAAGGAATATCTGAGGAAATAGCCAAGTATATAAAGCCAACAAGTTGAGTTAAATAAAGAGGAAAGCTCAAAAGTTGCAACCTTTCTGGTGGGTGTTTACAAAAAATGGCTTTAGTAGTTGTTTACAAAAAAACTAACGGGAAAAATAAAATGCTGTTGTTGTTGTTGTAACATACCAGTGTAATCTCAAATGTGGAGTCTAAGAAGGGTGGTGTGTGCATAACCTTACCTTAATTTGTGAATGTAAAAAGGTTGTTTTTGATAGATCTTCGCGAAAAATAAAATAGAAGAAAAACTAAATGATTGCTACAAAAATGGGCAAAATAATATTAATATTAAACTATTTGTTTAATCAATCAGAGCATTTGATCGATGCCTAAACCAAGCAATGGTGCAAGGGCATGCCATCTTCCTAACCCTTTAAGCTAGAGTGTAAGTTTTTTGTCTTTGAACTTAACAAATGGTTGTTTTTCTTCCAATATATGAGATAATTCCTTTGAATAAGGAATCATTTCAAATATTTTTGTTTTCCTCCAATTACCATTCACAGCACACACACAAAAATCGCAATAAGATTATCAAGGGGAATGAGACTCTGGCCGAGGACAAGTCATCATAACAGTAACTCTACCTAGGAGACTAGAGATCCCAAGATTCAAATTCAAAGTTATACATGACAGTTCAACTTTGTCAAATAAAATTTTGGTCCATTCTCAGTGAGACAATGTTTCATTATGTGGATAAGGCGCTAAGGCTTTGTAATGGTTTCGAAGTTTGATATGGGAGTATCAAATAATATATCTATGAGATTGCACATTTAGGAATCACCTATGTAAGTGTGAATGTTAGCCGCTTCAAGGAGAATATTGTAAGGCTAATTGCGAATCACATAGTTTTTCATGCATGTTTTCATTGTATAGTCATTCCCGTTCATGTGGGGGATTGTATGTATGGTGTGAATTGGAAATGGAGGAAAAGGAAATATTTGAAAAGATTCCTGTGAAGGAACTTTGTCTCATATTGGAAGAGGAACAAGCATTTGTTGGGTTTAAATACAAAGAACTTCCACTTTAGCTTAACGAGTTGGGAAGATGGCACGCTCTCACATTATCGCTCGCCCAGCTTCCGTGAAATGATCTGATCGATGGATTATTTTTTGGACCAACAAATAGTTCAATATTTTATATTAATAGTTTCCTACCCGTTTTTCTATTGGTCATTTTATTTTTCCCGTTAGTTTTTCACTAACAGCCGCTAAGTTGTTTTTCGCAAACAACTACCAGAAAGGTTGCAACTTTTGAGTTGCACCTCTTCGTTTGACTCAAACTGTTGGCTATAAATACTTGGCCATTTCGTCAAATTTTCCTTACGAAAATTTCTGAATGCTCTCCTTCTTCGGCATTACTTTCAAATAGAAGTAAGTATTAACTATTATTTGTTGTCTCTGATCACTGATGTTTGAAGTGCTGCTACAGCAATGAAGATAAATCTGTTCTATCCTGAGAGGAAATAATCCTAAACCTCAGGGACTGTGAGGAGATAAAGTTCCTGAAGAACACACTGTGATATCAGCGGGTTCAATTTTTTTCTTCTTCTTTTCTGTTTCTATTTTACAGTTAGGATTATTTTGGGATATAGTAAGATACAGTTAAAAGACTTGTTTCAATCAAGTTGAGGTGTTTGAATGAAACCCCATAGAATAGAAGGGCCAGGATGTCAAATCAATGCAAGTATGAGTCTTTATTAAGCTATTCAACCTCTTATTTTATACAGAATTGCATGTGGAGTAAAGAATACATGTATCATCAATTTAGCAATATGCCGACTATAGTATCTAAAGACAAAAATGTCCTTAACTAGGGAATCCCTACAACAGTCCATGTAATTATTACTTGTTTCATAAAAGTTCACATATTGTTATTCACCTCATGAAAATTTGTTCACTGTATACAAGCCTTACGTTACAAACCAAGCATAATCAGACTGGACCAATTAACCCCTTAGATTCTTGTCCTTCTAATGGTTTTTTACCAGTGATATGCAAGATATAATGCAACAAGCATAGAAATTCATGCTTCACATGCTATTTAGAGGAGGCAGAATCTTTAGTAGACATGCTAGGTTCATTGTAAACTTAGATGGACATATTTGGGATGTTGTTTTCTTGTAATATGGCCTGCACTGCCTTAGTGCTGTTTCTCATTTATATTAATGTACCTGTTACCATTCTCCCCAAAAAAAGAAATTCATGTTTCACGTGTTGGATGCTTTGATCCAAACATTGGCAGGTGGAGGACAATGCTTTATATTGCTAGTGTTCCAGGATTTATTCTTGCTCTTGGTATGCAATTTTGCGTTGAGAGCCCTCGCTGGCTATGCAAGGTAACCATTTTTATTCATGGCATCTTTGTATTAAGAGTCCGTTCGGAATTGTTGTTAGAAAACTACTTATTTTAGAAGCACCTTTATAAAATAGTTTTCCTGAAAAATGCTTCCGAAAAAAAGCAATTTGTGTTCTGTAAGTTCATTTGTAAAGTGTTTTTGATAAACAGATTGTGTTTGCATAATCTTTTTCAAGAAGTTTTTTTGAGAGGCAAATAACAAAAAAGGACATGTATCAATAGACTTTTACTATTAAAATCATTTTACAGAGAAATTTATTGTAAATATCTATTATAATAGTTTTAAAAATTTATTTTTATTTAATCAAAATGTACTTGCTATAAATTTTAATCAATATTTATGTACATACATACATTAAAAATATTAAATAATGAAGTATAAAATCTTATTATCAAACTTTAATCAAAAGATATGCCAATTAATTAATAAGGGATGTGTGTGTGATAGGGATATTTTTGTCATGAAAAAAATAATTTTCTGCTTCTGCTTTTTGAGAAAAGCAGAAATATTATGCTTCTTCCCAAAAGCAAAAAAACTACTTCTGCTTCTTTTTCAAAAGCACTTTTGCATGTTTACCAAACACCATCTTTTCAAAAAAAAGTGTTTTTAAAAAAAAAAGTGCAATCCCAAATAGACACTAACTCCTGTTGCTATCTACTGCTGCATAGGCTGGGAGACTCGATGAGGCAAAAAATGTCATAGAAAACTTATGGGGTTCATCAGAAGTAGATAAAGCTATCAAAGAATTTGCGTCTGTCATAAAGAATGATGGGGGTGACTTGGACAGCAGTTGGCTGGAACTCCTAGAGGAACCACACTCTAGAGGTTGTATGAAGGTGGTCTGTTTGTTAATACATGATCCTTTATTAGGTTTAAAGTGGTTGTTTAGATTTCATATATTAAGTTATTTCATGTGCTTATTTTGATCCATTCAAGTGCTTAAAATCCCCATACATTACAATTCAATTTCTTTCTTTGTTTGATTCAACGTAGATGGATTTGACTTTGATGATTGTCACTTAGCTTCTTACGTTTTGTATGCTGGGCGTTTGAGGGGAATATCATGAAAAATATGCGTAAATTTAAAACTGCACATTTCTGGGATAGTGTTATGAGTCTTCTGCTGTAGTGTATATCTGGAGCTCTGTGGGATTGCTCTTAATGTGAGTTAGCTGCCAACGTTTAACAGCTGCCTCCACTTTGTAGAGCTGAACACTTCGAATATTTTTAAAGATGACTTTTGGCATTTAATTGGATTATCATTTGCCCAACTTATGAAAGTTGTAATGTTCTTTGCTTGTTTCCCAAGACAAGCCATTACAAATCTTTGGTTACTCTATTACGACTACGATGGATGTGCGAGTGTACTAAGAAAGATAGGATTAGAAATGAGGTTATTCGAGATCGGGTGGGAGTGAGTTCGGTGGAAGCCAAGATGCGGGAAACGAGGTTGAGATGGTTCAGACATGTGACGAGGAGGTGCACAAATGCCTCAGTGCAAAGGTGTGAGAGGTTGGCTAGGGATGGACTCAGGCGAAGTAGAGGTAGACCGAAGAAATATTAGAGGGGGGTGATTAGACATGACATGGAGCAACTTCAACTTACTGAGGACATGACCCTAGATAGGAAGGTGTGAAGGACGCGAATTAGGGTAGAAGCATAGTAGGAAGGAGTGTGTCATTGGTAGTAGAGAGGACTTTGTTTTGTTATCCGTGCTAGTAGCTATTATACTAGTATTGTTTCAGAGTGTGTTATCGTTTGTCGAGTTATTTGGTGAGTCTTGTTTATGTTATTTTTGCATGTGGTAATTCCTATTGTTTCTTGTTCCATTAATATTTCTTTTCTAGACTGTTCTATCTTGAGCTGGGGTCCTATCAGCAGCAACCTCTCTATCTCACCTCTGTGGTAGTGGTATGGACTGTGTACACTTACCCTCCCCATACCCCACTTGGTGGGAATATGTTGGGTATGCTGCTGCTGTTGTTACATGTTTGGCTGGCCCACGATTAATATTTTCTGCTGTTGTCTTAAAAGCTTTTTCCTTTATGGCATGCTAGATACTCACACTTCTTGGTGTAAAATGTGCCATAATTTGCTGAGTGCGGATGTTGTACGAGCATGCACATAAAAATGTCAATCGTTCAATTAGGCTTCAACTTGTTCTTTTTCTGCAGTTGCTACCATTGGAGGTGCCTTGTTTGTACTTCAACAGTTTGCTGGTATAAATGGAGTTCTCTACTTTTCATCCTTGACTTTCAAGGATGTTGGAATCTCAAGCAGCGCTTTAGCAAGCTTATATGTGGGACTAACCAACTTTGCAGGTATGTATATGGGTCAAAGGACTTGAGATGCACTTTGCATCACCTGCTTAATTGCACCTCGTTCCAAGATGATGTTTAGTTGTTGTTATGTGCTTGTTGCAGGTGCACTATGTGCTTTATACTTGATGGATAAGCAGGGAAGGCAGAGGCTTCTAATTGGAAGCTACGCTGGGATGGTGAGTTAAAAAGTGTTTCTCTCTCCTAAAGTAGAAGTTTAACATAAATTGTTCATTGCAATTGTTATATCTCTTAGATCTATATGCATCAAGTTCTTTTAGGAGAAGTATTTAAGGGACTTGGAATTTATCTTGCTTGTCCTCATGTTTTGAGACACTCGGTATGATCGAGTGTGTATCATGTTAAGGATTAAGAATCTTGTTATGCATGGTGAAATAGCTAGGTGACTGAAAGATAAATCTCCCTGAAGGGGAATCTTTCTTGGTTCCCAATTTCTTCCTGTCACCCCATCTGGTGCAATAACATAGAAAAGGGAAGAAGAAAATAGAACGTTTGGAGGTTATTTTTTAAATAGTCCACTCATTTCCATTGATCTGTCGTTTGCAGGCTTTGTCAATGTTTCTGATTGTATATGCTATCATCTTTCCAATGGACGGGGAAATAAGCAACAACTTATCAATACTGGGGACAATCTTGTATGCGTCCATACAAAAAATGCTCAAAAGATACTACTTGAATTTCCCTGTTCTCTCTTTAATGTTTCACTCTGATCTAGGTATATATTCACCTTTGCTGTTGGAGCTGGGCCAGTAACTGGTCTGATAATACCAGAGCTCAGCAGCAGCAGAACTCGGGGGAAGATAATGGGCTTTAGTTTCTGCGTTCATTGGGTATGTATCAAGATCATGTATTGTCATTTTAATGCTTGAAACCAATTAGCTTCAATGTATAAGTATTTTGATCGTGTGAACGAAATACTTTTCTATTGATCTGGACTTGTTGATGGTAAATGAACAGGTTTTCAACTTCTTGGTGGGTCTGTTTTTTCTGGAACTTGTTGAGAAATTTGGTGTTGCTCCAGTTTATGGAAGCTTTGGTGCTGTTTCGTTGTTGGCAGCAGCCTTTGCTTACTTCTTTATCGTTGAAACTAAAGGCCGGTCTCTTGAAGAGATTGAAATGTCCCTCAATCCCAAATTTCAGGGCAAACGTAGTTCAGAATAATCTGATCTCATGCTGAAGAAAGATTGGAGATTTTGGAGAAACTGCAGCGGCTTGTGGAACAAAGAAGCCGAGCAACTTTGTGTATTACACACTATTCTGTGAGCGATGTTATCTCGTTTTATACTAATAGTCAAAGTAACATCGTAAATGATATTATAATATCATTCTTATATTATGTTTGTTCTGCAAACTGAAAGGGTCTTTGTTATTGAACCTTCACCCGTTAGGGGATTATTGATGTGCCTGGTCTAGTGTCACTTCCACTATTGTTAGCTTCCCCATAAATTGAGTGCACCATTTTCAGCTTCAAAGAAAGAGATTATATTTGCCCCAGAAGCCCTGCCTACGTCACCATTTAATATTGTTTTGGCCCATATTTGCCAAACCATAGGGCACTAGGCCCAAAGTTAGTTGGATCACTTAGCTACGCTTTATGATTAGAAAAAGGAGCACCGTGAATTTGAACTAAATGAGCATTTCTTGAAGGGATAATTTATGTAAGAATGGGAAAGGAAAATAGCTTTAGTGGATGAAATGGTGCGATCTTTTCCATTTATTTCTAAGTTGGAGTAATGCACTACTGGAAACTTTCACTCACAAGCAAAATATGTCTTCCTCGACTAACAATGTTTAGAGAAGAAAAAAGGAAAAAATTAAAGATATTTTCATGATGGAATTGAAAGTTGAGACTTAGCTGTTCTAGTATTTAAAATTTTATCAACAAACTTTCATAAATGTGGGGTGTACGTGACAAGTCTGTTGACAATTGAGTTAAATATGATCAGATAGTATGATGAAGAGATAATACCCAATTATCCTTTTGAATTATACCCAAAAAGGTTATGATACACCTCAATTTAAAGGGGGTTTTATTATCCCTGAACTAATTAAAAGTGTAATTTTGACACCCTTAATATCTATGTGGCACATACATGGCACAACACACTAAAATGTCCATGTAGGCACACGTGTGTGTCATGCATGTGCCACGTAGGCATTAAGGGTGTCAAAATTATACTTTTAATTTGTTCAAGGGGTAATAAGACCCCTTTAAGTTGAGGTGTGTCATAGCCTTTTGGGGTATAGTTCATGGGGTAATCGGATATTTTCTCTATAATGAATGATAAAGTTAGCCACTAAATGAAATTTGAAGGTTAACTTTGATCCTTTTCCCTATTATTACAAATTATGTCTAAAAGTTGTACACTATTTTTCCCCCTTATGTCAAGACCACTAAAATTGAAGTTTTTTTTTTTAAAAAAAAAAGGAATTTGCAGTGAAATTTCTTTTAGGTGGTGGGGTCAATAATATCTCCCTCAATAAGATGATTTGATTTCAGAGTTTGTTACTTCATTTATCGTCCTTGTTTAACTTTTTTTTTGTCTTCTCCTTGATAGTCTTACTATTTAGTTGAATACAGAATTTGTACCTTCTTGTTTCTTATGACTATACTTGGTAGTACGTCTTTACAGAAACTTGGTAGTACTTAACTAAACTATCTCATCCAATATATTCCACCCAAAGAAAATCCAAAAATGAATATGTAATAAAGACATTGCACCTCCATATTCTATTCAGGGGCAAAGCTACAACTTACGGTGTGGTGAGGGTTGTCAGGTGAACCTCCTTCGCCGAAAAATTACATCATGTGTATAAGTAAAATGATACTTTGCAGCCGTTTGATCATGAAAATTATTTTTTTTTTGAAAAATTATTTTATTTTAGTAAAAAAGATAAAAACAAGATGCGTTTGGCCATGAAAATTCCAGCAACAATTTCGAAATTGTGTTTCAAAAAGTGAAAATAAGTTTTACTTGTTTTCATTTTTTTCACTCATATTTCTCTCACAAAATTTTAAAAACAACTTTAATTTCTATTCATATGGCCAAACACAACTCCAACTTCAATTTCAACTCTATCTTCAAAAAATTATAATTTTCATGGCCAAACAAGGCCTTTATATGACTAAATATTATGCTTTGAACGCCCTTGAAACAAATAGGACTGTAGCTCTTCGACTTTAGATGTTCAGATAAAGGCACGGGGTGGAGCTACAGCCACCGAAAGGGTGGTCAGATGAACAACTTTCGTCGGAAATTTTTTTTGAGTATATAGGTTAAATATAGATATTTATAGTTATATACATGTTGTTGCACACCCTTGACAAGCTAGAGAAGCATAGGCCAGTGGTTAAGAGTGTGCATTTCCACATCAACAAACTAGGTTCGAATCTTGGCAGGTGTAGCAGTGCTTTATTGTTTTATTTTTTAAACAGTTCTTTGCCCAAGGAAAAATATAAACACCCTTAACCAAAAGTCGTGGCGGAGTTTTTTAAACAGTTCTTTGTCCAAGGAAAAATATGAACACCCTAAACCAAAAAGTCTGGTTCCACGCCACTGTAAAGGCAAAGTGTAGTGCACCCAAGTTCGAACACCTTTCGTAAAACTTCCGACTCCGTCATTGATTCTGTTGAATTTAATTCGAAGGTGGAGCTTTATAAAGGTCAATACGTATCATGTATTACCTGACAAAGAATTTTATGTCATATACTTGGCAAGTCCTTTTTGAAGGTGTGCAATATTTTTCATTTATGTTACAACACATTGAAATTACAGAGTCCTCAATATTTATATATGACAATAATTCAGCCAAGATGTCATCGTTAGTTGGGGAAGAGTCCGACCAAGTAGAATTAGGATGTTACATGAGCTATACCTCGCTTAGTAAAAACTTGAATCTCTCTCTTTTCTGCTGTATTTCGGTTTATATGATATCTTGTTTCTGTTTACTCCTAAAACTTTACGGTACAATTGAATTTATAAGTGAGGTTTATGGACAATGTGAATTGAAAATCTCTCTATATCTTCATTTGTGTAACGGCCTGTGAGAATCTCGGCCCTCCCTCAATTTCGTTGAGCATAAATTAAGTTGAGTTTTGGAATCAATATAAGTAGAGGATAAATTATATATGGGAGGATCAAGTGATTATTGGAATAATTCTATTTGGAGAAAATGAAATGGACGTGTTATTTGGTAGTAGCATGTTGGCAGTAGATTCATCAACAAATGAATTGCGACAACGTAACTGGGGAAGAGGAGAAGGAAAAAGTACAAAATTATGTCACAACTAGTGACTCTGAGAGAATGTGACAACTGGGCTTTATTCCGTGCTCACAAATAGGGATTAAAGGGGGCATATATAGGTCGGGTTAGTTCAAAATTTTTAATTATCTAATTAATTTTTCTAGATTTTTAAAATTTATACGTTATATCAAATCAATAAAAATTGAGTTTTTTGACCTCAGTTTTCTCGTTTTTTTCCGATAAAATCTTCATGCATGGCTCAAATATAAAACTTATCTGCTTATCCTTCCAGAATATTTAAAAGTGCGAATCCACATTTGTTTCTTTTTCTTCCCCTTTTTCTATCTTCCTTCTCAGTTTTCACACTATCCATTCTTTTATCTTAAAAGTCCTTTTTTTCTCTTTGTAAACTATTACGTCTAAAATCTAAATGATGTAAAAGGTCACAGTTTCTACCAAATTTATTTGTCCAGCAGAATAATTCCTCCATACAAATCTCGTACATATAATTGTCCCCTTCCTAGCAAATTGATAGTGATGTTGAACCAATTACTAACAATTATGGAGTACTTTTTTATTTTTTCCTGTGAAAGCTTACTCTTTTGTGTTTGAGAGGTACAACGTACACATGGTGTAGAACTTGTGAATCACTCGATTTTGTTAGATTTTATCTAGTCTAGGATGAGTTTTAAGATAGTGGAGAGCCACCAAATTTGCTTAATTAACTAATTTGAATTCTCGTCGGTAGATTCGCTAAAGAATAAAATATTCTTTATTGTAAAAAAATTTCATTTACAAGGCTTGAATGAGAGATATTTTATGGTTTTTATCAATCATTATAGCATAAAGTCCTTCCTGGATGAATGGTCACGCCCTTGGATCATTCTTATTATCTCATTAGAGCTCTTGATCAATGAAAGAACCAAAGCAAAAGAGGAATTACTTAATTAATTTAACTTGATTACCAACATAGAAATGAAGAGCTGAAGGATGAAACGTGCGAATATATGTTAGCACTATTTGAACCGTAAATCTGAAAGAAAATTTAGATTTTTTAGTTGAATATTACAAACTTATATTTTTTACCTTGAAAAAGGTAAAGAGAATAGAAAAGACTTCACTCAATATGTAACTCTATAAAAGGTCCAGTATCAAAGATTAAATAATCTAAGGAGAAGGAAGAGTTAAATGATTGATACATGGTTTAAAAAATATTGAAAGATTATAAGTAGGATTAGTCATAACTCAAAAGTGTTGAACTCCACTCAGATACTATTTGTAATTTACCTTGAAAAAGCGATGTCTTGGTTGATGGTGTATGGAAGGTGGAAAGGTTAGACAAGTTATTCCAAATTCTTTATTCTTGGGGTTAATATTTTAATTATTTGCTAATCCTGTGGTCCATAATCCTGTATTTTTCTATTTTAAATTAGGGTGGTTTGATTATGACGATAAGAGATTATAAAGAATTTAGATAAATACATGATTATTTTATTTCACATATATTTAATTTCAAAAATTATTTTATCTCATCAATGAAATCATTTTTATATTAAACTCTATGGGGGATAACAACTAATTCAGAATAAGACAACAAAATTGTTAGGTTTTTGTCATAATTTTCTTACCAAAATTAAGTGTTTACTTCTTCTTGTAAGAAAAATAAAAGTAACCATAAATATTTTTACTTTTCCTGAAAGAAAAATATAAAACTTTTCCATATTTGGCTAACCTATTTCTTAGAAGAAAAGTTTTGGAACGAATATCTTCTCTTCTCGTACCATAACACATAACACATAGATTTTATGTTTTTTCAATATTAGTTTTCAATATGTAGGTCGCTTGACCAAATTCTATCAATAATATATTTTTTAGTATCTTTTTCTTTGCCGTATGAATTATCACAACGATAGTTGCAACTAATAACTTTCGCATGACGCCCTCTCGATTTCGAACCCAACAAGTGGTATCAGATCCTACGGTTCAAAGATCCAATGGTTTGGTAAAACGAGGTTGAAGACATGTCACGACCCAAATGACCATGAGTGGTACCCATACTAATCTTCCTATGGGAGAACCATCTAAATCGAACCATTACCTATTCACTTAGTTAATATTAAGATGATATTATTATAAAATCAACATAATAACAATAATTCAGAACTAATCATTATTAATGCGGAAGTAAAACAATTACTTACTAAAATCTCCAAGACCTGAAAGTTATCGTACAAGAACTACTAACAAAGATCATGTCTAAAGAGATATCCAAAAATAAAGTAAAAAAAGAATGTTTCATTGTTCGAAAGATGGACAAGAGCTAATAAGATGGCCCATGGCAGACTGGAGACGGAGTGCTCACCCTTGAATCAAGATCTGCTATCAACATCTAAAGGTGAGCCCGTGTCTGAGCCTCTGAAAAAATTTCTGCACTCAACAAAAAAAGATTACATGGTAGTATCAGTACAAAACACTATGTACTGGTAGGTATCATAGGTCAACTCAGCTTAATAACATGTACACAACATAAATCAAATAACAAGTAGACAGACATCATCACATAACAAATACTCAATGAATCAACAATACAACAATAACAGGTCAAACAGTGCTCACAACAAGCCATATAACCATCAAGAGTATCACCATACTATAAACATCCATAGAATCAACACAAATATGTACATACATGTTATGGGACTTATTTTTACCCAACTAGTCATGTCCTGCAGGAAATAATCTATGTTCATGTACCGTACCGACGTGGTACCCAATCCAACATATACATATCCGTACCGGCGTGGTACCTGATCTAACATATACACATCCGTACCGGCGTGGTACCCGATCCAGCATATACATATCCGTACCGGCGTGGTACCTGATCCAACATAAATATATTCGTACCATCGTAGTACCCGATCCAAGAACATAAATATATCCGTACCGGTGTGGTACCCGATCCAACATAAATATATCTGTACCGGCATGGTACCCGATCTGACAAATATATTCATACCGGCGTGGTACCCGATCCAACATATACAAGTATTATCAATATCAAATTTACACAACTTCACAACATACAACACAATGTACCAAGTTTACAAGTACACTTAAAGTCCTAAGACAATTCCATCAAGTAAATTTTCAATAATCATTTATACACGCATCAACAATCCAAACATCAACAAGCATATCCGAATACCAATCAACAAGTATCTAATTTAGGAGCATGCATACAATTAAGTCGAATCTAAACTCCAATTAAACCGTACCCTACCTCAACCGAAGAATCCAAATCCATGCAAGCTAATTTGCAAGGACCTTGCCTTTTATAAAGTTTTCGAATATTTCAAATCTGTTCAAGTATATAATCTCCATAAGATTATGAATTCAATGAAACCCATTAATAAAATCTTACTCTGAAAATTCTAGACCCAAGCCTCAATTTCTTAATTTTCAAATATGAAGGAATTATAAAAAAAAAAAAGAATTACAAATAATTATGCAATGCTAAACTGTATCCGTCGTCTTTAAAATAACATAAAGCAAACACCTATGGTTAATGTTAATACATAGGCTTATCATAGTCTAAATCATTTTTTTTGCCCACCAAGTAAATGAAAAATAGACAACTTGCATGCATTGTTTAGTGCCTCTTCACTGGTCACTGTCAGTGGCTTTAAATATAAATAATAACAACAACTAACCCATTAATTTCACTGCGCCACCACTCGTCCTTCTCCCTTTTTTTTCATAAAAATTTACTCTTAGATGCACAATTTCCCGTACTACCTATCAATGGAATCTAAGGTTCCATCCATAACATTTTTCTATATGTAAATCCAACACATACATACTGCTGTACAAAATTTAACATTACCTGAACTATACTACGTGGAAGCAATGGGAAACCTCAAGATGCCCCTCTTCTCTTGACTTTATGTTTTTATTGTTAGTGTATATTATAAACTCTCCCCACTTAAAATCATTCTTATATTGGTCATATAATTAAGTAAATTGTGGTTTGACCCATTAAGTTACTAATTAAGTTAATTATTTAAAATACTCAAAACTTTTAATATATCCTCAAAATTTATTTGGAACCCCATAAAAATAAACTAAATATGTAAATTGACTAGAAAGTACATTTCGGGCCCATTGAAAATACTACAACACAAATTCGAGGCCGTCTCGATCAAAGGTTGACTATTATCGGGTTTAACTTTTTCAAACTCTATAACTCCGTTAATGACTTAAATTACTTTTGAATACCCAAGAATATCGATACTACTGACCACTGTAAGTCATAAATCATGTATACAAATTACGGAGAGCGCTAAAATAAGAAAGATGAGAAAATTTCATAAACGACCGGGAGGGTCATTACATCAGATACCAATTAAACAACCATTCATCCCCGAACGACAAAGAAAAGACAAGAAGGGACAACAATGAATTACCTAAATCATCAAAAAGATGTGGATACTTGTTACACATGCCTTCTTTGGTCTCCCAAGTGGCCTCCTATTCTTCTAATGGACTTTCACAGACGCAATCTACTTAGTCCTCAACTTACGGACAACCAAATACCTAGTCGAGCCTATGCGTACCCCCAGCACCCCAGACTCAGAAGGTTCAATCAGTATATAACAACACAAGGCATATTCTTCACCCATATATATGCAACCATCCTATACCGACTGATAAATCTAGGTGCAGCTGGTGATAGGCGATGCGCATGCAGGAATGAATGCAAAGTACACAATCTATATCGCAACTCATTATTACTGTCCTCATCAGGACCATCATTATCGTAATCAACCTCCGGCCTTGTCGGATATCAACACATAATCAATAGTATCCTCCGGCCTTGCCGGGTATTAATATCATCACAATAGTATCCTCTGGTCTTACGGGAATCATAATAGTGTCCTCCGGTCTTGTCGGGTATAAACATATCATCATAATAGTCATTACCGAATAACATACACTAAAATACTCATAAACAAATAGTCATATCACCATAGAATATGTATCTAGTCAAAGTTCATCACTAGACCAAAACCGCCATTTATCCACCATTCATTATTATCAACTAATCATTCTCTATCCGTTAATCATTACTAGACAACACATTACTACTTGTCACCTAATCATCTTTTATTAATTGAAACCATTCATTATATAACCATCGTTTACCAACTAATCCTTGCTTAACTATTCATTAGTTAACCATTTAGCAACTATTCAAATTTATTAACTAGTCACTTTTTATTACCAATATCTCTTATTATCTAACCTTATTAATACTCAATTCCTCATTTATCGACTAATCGACATCACGAACTTAGTCATCAACACCAACTAATCTTCACCTATGCTAGACCTGACCTCACCATAGGTCACATATTAACCATCGCCAGCTACCATGTTTCAACTAAGCAACATTCATTAACTAATACATTAGATTGCTAGCCATTACCAGTATCCAATCAATAAAGTCGTAAGCAACATACCGCATCTTCCTCTGTCCTATACCGGAGAGATGTGTATACAAACATATATGTATTCATAAACTATAATAGTATCCTTTATACTGATAAACACTCTTCGGATATTCAATCATTATGATAACACAACCCTTGGTCCATTAATTTATCCAGAATAGTCATAACATCATAATCACGGCCTTAGGCCCATATACATATCCAAAATGTTAGGGTTTTTGCCCTGATTTTCTTACTATATTTAAGTTTTATTTTTTCTTAGAAGGAAAATAAAAGTTACCATAATTACTTTTACTTTTCCTGAAAGAAAAAAATATAATTCTTTTTCATATTTGGATAACCTCTTTCTTGGAGGAAAGGTTTTGGACATTTATAAATAGAAAACCCCTTTCTCATACCATAATACAATAGCATCCACAATGTAGTCCTTAAAAGAGTCTTGTTTAGGGGAGACTTCCCCATTGTTTTCATGTTTTTCAATAATATTAGTTTTTTTAATATGTAGGCCAATTGGCCAAACCATATTCAATAATATGTTTTTAGTATATATTTTGTGTCATTTGAATTATCACCATATTAGTTTGTAAACTTTAAGCTTCCGCATGATGCCCTCTCGATTTTGAACCCAACACGAAACTCATATCGATAATCATATTTATAAGCCTTAGCATATCTTTAATCATCTCACATATAGGAGGCATAATATAGATAGACATGTAATCGTTTATAGGATATCTTATATCGATAGGTCATACATCATGACTACGAGGAATATCACCTCTCTAGGCCAATTTACATATCTAAGAGGAAATATCATCTCTATAGGCCAATCATCAAGTCTAATAAGAAATAGCATCTCTATAGGTCACATAACGTATCTAAGAGGAATATCATCTCTAAATGCCCAATATTACTTCAACAAGAAGTATCATAACTATAACTCAAAAGCCACAATTCGGGAACATCAATACAAGTTACCAAGTTTTGAAGTAACCTTATTCTAAGGTTTACTAGCCTCATCTATGTCTAACATCGGCAACTAAGTTACAGGACTTAATACAGGTTTAGGCCTAAGTGGGCCAGACTATCCCACTTCTAATCCTCAATTTTCATAAATAGGCACACTATGCCCTAAACTAGGATAAGGTATCTAGTTTGTCTTCTAGATGTCAAGTAAGCCTTACTTAAGCCTAAGATAGCAACTTCGACTAGAAACAAGGGTACTCAAGTCAACTCTACCCAACTTACAGTTTCAAGGCTACTGCCCTAGCCTAAAAAGGCAAAATATACAAATCATGATTCAAATGCTAAAACCATATCCCAAACATAGGTTTACATTATAACCATGCTACAACTACTCTAGACTAGAGAGGGAATGCAATAGGATTCAGAAAGGGGTATAAACATGCCATTTTACGGGTTTATAGCCCGCATCTAAACTCCAAACATCAACAATCGAGGCCAAGTCGTCCTACTCATCACCAATCCTAACATCCATACCTACACGCAACATATACCACACATCATCTATGAAGAAAAGTAGATCGAAGCCTACTAGAAACCACACTTAGAAAATTTTGCATCATGTTTTTTCTCTTCTAACAAACCCAGAACAATCCTTAAATGATTCTCATGTTCTTTTTTTTTACTCTTAGAACCAGAATATCATCAATAAAGACAATCACGAAAGAATCAGTTGGGGCATTAGTCAGACCAAACAAGATTACTGGAAACTCATAGTGCCAATACCGGGTTCGAAAAGCAGTCTTAGGAATATCGTCAGGCTGAATCTTAAGGTGATGATACCAGAGCTCAAATTAATCTTAGAAAATACGGATGCACCCTACAACTGGTTGAATAAATCATCAATACAAAAAAAAAAGAATACTTATTACGGAATGTAACTTGTTCAACTGCCCATAGTCTATACATATACGAAGACTACCGTCCTTCTTCTTCACAAACAAGATAGGAGCACCCCATGGAGAGGCAGTCAGATGGATAAAACCTTTACTCAGAAAATCCTACAACTAAGCTTTTAGCTTTCTTAACTCAGCGGAGTCATTCTATAGGAAAGAATAGAAATAGGACGAGTATCTGGATCTAGATCAAAACAGAAATCAATGTCATAACTTGGTGGCATACCAGGTAAACCCTCGGGAAAAACCTCTTGGAACTCACACACCATAGAAACTGACTTCATAGATGGGACCTCTATAGAAGTGTCCTAAAGATGTGCTAGGAAAGCCAAACAACCTCTCCCAATTAACCTCCATGCACACATAAAGGAAATAAGTTTCATTGGAGTAGGACTATAATCACCCTCCCACTCAAGTCTATTCATTCCCGACATAGCCGTAATCACTGTCTTGGCATGACAGTCTTATATATCATGATACGGAGACAACCAAGTCATACCTAAAATTATATCAATATCTACCATGTTAAGAATCACTAAATCTTCCCAAGTTTGATACCACATAAACATTACAGAAAAGGAACGGTAAACCCTATCAACAATAATAGAATCACCCACAGAAGCAGATATGTGAATTGGAAAGTTAAGTAAATCACACACCATGTCTAAACCCACAACAAAATTGTCAGACACATATGAGAAAGAAGAACCAAGATCAAATTTTCCGAATCTGGTACACAAAATGCTACAAGGTGCTTATGACCCCGAAGGACCACAAGCTAATCCATGATTGATATCTGTACCTGTATACTGCATAATAAATTGAATAATGCTGAAACATGAACTGAAAGGCCATAAGGTTCAAAACTGAACATAATCTGAATAATATAACATCTATGTGGGGTAATAGAATACCCAAAACAAAATTAAAAATACTTAAGTCTGAAACATGATAGTCTGGAAAGCCTCTACTGACTAAACTATCTGATTAAGAAGTTGATGGGACATGTCCCCAACTAACTCCAACTAATAAGCTAATTAATGAGATATTAGAAAGATAATTATGTCCTCAAAAGATGAAGACTCACTGCTGATACTAAAATCTACTGTTGTTCTAGAGCTTGTGTCTCAGAACCTACGGTATAAAACACCATAGCGCGAATGCGTCAGTACGACTGAATGTACTGGTATGCATGTGAGGTAGGCTAAATGCATGGGGTTCATATGCATGAACAATAATAATAACTGACTAACTATCATGAGCGTGAGAGTACATGCATAAGACATAATAACTGACACTGATACCGTGAATACATGATAACTGAACCTGAGTACTGATAATGTGACATATTGATAACTGATAACATGAGTCACTGTATCTGACAATCCTGGGTTGACTGTATTTGACAGTCCTAAATCTGATGAAACTATCTGAGTTCCGTACTAAACTGAGTTGACTGTATCTGACAGTCCTAAAATCTAAAGAACTATCTAAGTTTTTTCACTGATACTGATACTGAAATTGTGGGAAGTAGTCATCTAACCAACATGCCCCTAATATGCTATTATGGCTGAGTTGGGTTCCAATCTGTAACCCCAATTGGAAGGGTATCAATACTGTGCCACTGGTAAGGACAACATGTGAGTAACCCTCATATAACAGGTAACTCTAGTGAGAACGGTGGGAACCCTCGTATAGCAGGTTAAGACACCTCATCTACCCTCATATAGCAGGCTATAATGTCTCAACCTATGCTAGCTACATAGTCTTGGAACGCAAGGATTGTTTCTAAGAATCACACCCTCATATAACAGGTGAGTTCCCATCCTTGGGTTCACTCGGTGCTAATTTCTACTCCCATCTAAATAGTCACTAGATATGATTTACTGAACTAAACATGGACTGAGCTACTGGATTTCGTTGACTGATGGAATACTACTGATATCTGACAACTGACTGAGTTCATGAGACCATGGAGATTTCCTGAGTCATAATATTGTCTGAAGTCTAAGGATCATAGCTTGACTGAGAGTATCGTAAAAACATGACATAGCTCTAGGCACACAACTAATGTTTCAGGTACAGGTACCCCCAGGACTCGATAGAAGGAAACTGATGAAGCATAACTTTATCGAGTACAAGACCCACATCAACAATACATAATTTAATAAGTTGTGGATTTCATGAAGTACAGAGTTATTATACTATCTAACATGGACGAGAATGCTGATAATCATATCATAATCTCATATTCTAATATCATAAGCATTCCGACAACATACACATTTCACAATGATAGCATGAAAACCACTTAAACATATAAGAATGACAAGCATGTCGCATTTAGCTTATGTCTTGATCTATAAAGCATGATTTCTACTTTTTCAAGCATTTTATCAACCACCCTGCATGTACAACTTAGGGCATAAGTGAATTCATCAAATTACATATCATAAGCAACTAAATTCATGGATTTTATCTTGCATGTTGACATAATATCATGCTAAACACACAAAGATTCCAACTTTGAAATCAATCAACGTCAACAACATGATTACAAATAACCCACAACATAAATACCATGATTTATAGATAAAACAAGGTTCTTGAGTTTCATGGATGGAAGGAATCCATGAATGAACACAACTCATACCTTAGTTCATGATTTTATGAAGGTTGACGGTGAAACTTTCCTGAAATTAAATCTTTTATGAAAAGCCCTAGATTGTTCTAGTGAGGTTTCTGAGAGAAGCTAGTGTATTTTGGGTGAAAGTGGCTGAATCACGTGTTAAAGGGCTTAAATAGGGTGGAAAGTCGACCCTTTTAATCTTGGACGGGTCATTTAATTTCAGTAAAATTTCCCAAATTGTACCCCTGGCGCGACGCGGTGCTATCGCGCCGTGTCACTAGATTTTGACAATTGAGAAACTGAGGGATGGCGCGACGCGTAGCCATCGCGTTGCCCCTTCTTTTGTGACCTGGAACTTTGGTGCAACGTGGAGAAAATCGCGCTGAGATACTGGAAAAGGACAATTGCCATTTTAACTTATGGTGCGGTGTGCTACTAACCAATATGGTGCTGTTTTACGATGGGAACTTGAAATAGTCATAACTTCTTACCCGATTATCGGATTTAGGCAAATTTTATATTGATGGAAAGCTTATTAAATTTCCCACGTGATAGAAAGTGAAAATCTTAAGAATACCACGTGTATCAAAAAGTGGATTCTTATTTCAAAGTAAGTTATAATATCCTTAAGATGATTTCAAGCTAGGAAAAAGATACGGGTATTACAATATCTTCCCCTTGAGAACATTCATCCTCGAATGAGAATGACTGAGAGGGGAAATAATAAGCTGAACATGAACTGAATATGAATAACTGAAACATGATCTCATGACTGACATGACTAACAGGCTGAACATATAATACTGAATATGCATATCTGATGCATGTGTAACTGATTCATGAATGCATAACTGAGTGTTCTGAGGAACCAAGGTTCTCATGATGAGACTGCATGTCTGATGCATAGTTATATAACTGAACTAATACATGAATACCTGACTAAATATGCAATGGTACTTGATACCAAGTTTTTTATGAACACTGAGCATGAAACTGAGTAAGCTTAAGGAGAACTGTTACCTTGAGTTTAATCTGAGTTGGCGGGGAAGAGGTGAAGATACTTGGCACGCATGTCTGCTTCTACTTCCCAAGTAGCTCCCTCGACGGAATGATTTCGCCAAAGAACTTTAGCTAGAGGGACTTCTTTGTTCCTCAGTCTACGAGTTTGATAGTCTAGGATTTCGACTAGAATTTCTTCATAAGAGAGGCTATTCTGAACATCGATGCTATGAATAGGGACAACAACTGCTGGGTCACCTATGCATTTCTTGAGCAAAGAGACATGGAAAACTGGATGAACTGAGGCTAGATTTGAAGACAATTCGAGCTCATAAGCTACCTTGCTGAATCGACTGAGAATCTTGAAGGGACCGACATATCAAGGACTGAGCTTTCCCTTATTGCCGAAGCGCTTCACTTCCTTCATGGGAGAGATATGTAGATAGATATAGTCACCAATCTCGAACTCGAGATCTTTTCTACAAATATCTTTATAAGACTTCTGTTGGCTCTGAGCAGCTCGGAGTCTTTCTCTAATCAACTAGACTTTTTCTAAGGCATCGAATACCAAGTCATAACCTATGACTGAGGCCTCACTAACTTCAAACCAATCGATTGGAGATCTACATCTCCTACCATAGAGAGCTTTGAATGGAGCCATCTGAATAATGGAATGATAGCTATTATTGTATGCAAACTCGATCAAAGGCAAGTGGTCATCCCAACTGCCCTTGAAATCAATTCCACATGCTCTTAGCATATCTTCTAAAGTATGAATGGTCCTTTCTGCTTGACCATCTGTCTGAGGATGAAAGGTTGTACTAAGATGAACTCGGGTTCCAAGACCCTTTTGGAATACTTTCCAAATATAAGAGGTGAACTGGGTACCTCTTTCTCAGATAATGGATAATGGAACACCGTGCAATCTGACCAACTCTCTGATGTAGAGTTTGGTGTAATCCTCGGCTGAATAAGAGGTATGAACTGGAAGGAAATGGGTTGATTTGGTTATTCTGTCTACAATGACCCAGACTAAATCATGCTGATAACGAGTTCGAGGTAAACCCATCACGAAGTCCATATTCACTTCTTCCCACTTTCAAGTAGGAATAATGATCTCCTGCATAGGATCACTAGGCTTGTAATGCTCTATCTTAACCTACTGACATATAGAGCACTTAGCCACAAACTCTGCCATATCTCTCTTTATCCCACTCCACCAATAGATCTCCCACAAGTCGCGGTACATCTTAGTGGCCCCTGGATGAATAGAGTAGAGTGCACTATGTGCTTCTGCAAGAATTCGCTGCCTTAAGTCATCTACACCTGGAATACAGAGACGACCTGACAACGCAGAACACCATCTCCCCCTTGGGAAAAAACCTCTATTTTTTTATTCTGGACTGACTCTTTTAGCTTAACAAGGCTGGGATCTCTATCTTGCTTTTTGTTTACCTCAGAAACTAGAGATGATTCTGAACTACTCTGAACACATACACCATTCTCTGAGGAATCGACTAAGAGAACGCCTAGTCTGGCAAGCTAATGGACTTCCTGAGCTAACTTCTTCTTACTATCCTCAACATGAGAAACACTACCCATGGATAATCTATTGAGGGCGTCGGCCACTACATTGGCCTTGCCCGGATGATACAAGACACTCATATTATAATCTTTCAAGAGCTCTAACCAACTTCTCTGACGAAGATTGAGATCTTTTTGAGAAAAGACATACTGAAGGCTCTTATGATCTGTGAAGACATCTACATGAACTCTGTAGAGATAATGTATCCAAATTTGTAAGGCAAAAACTACGGCTGCTAACTCGAGATCATGAGTAGGATAATTCTTCTTATTAGGTTTAAGCTCTCTGGAGGCGTAGGCTATGACCTTACCATGCTGCATGAGGACACAACCTAAGCCTACTCTAGATGCATCACAATACACTACGAACCCATCTGAACCATCTGGAAGAGCTAAGACTGGAGCTGAAGTAAGTCGAGTCTTCAACTCCTGAAAACTCTTCTCGCAAGGATCTGACCACTAAAATTTGACTTTCTTCTGAGTCAATCTGGACATAGGGGGTGCAATAGAATAAAATTCTTCAACAAACCATCTGTAATAGCTAGCCAGACCCAAGAAACTCCTGATGTCTGATGGAGAGACATGGCAAGGCCAGTTTCTTACTGCTTTGGTCTTTTGAGGATCTACTCTAATGCCATCACCCAAAAATAATATGAGCAAAGAATGCTACTGACCTTAGCCAAAATTCGTACTTATTGAACTTAATGAATAACTGATAATCTCTGAGAGTCTGAAGTACTGTTCTGAGATGGTCTGTATGATCGCGTTCACTGTAGGAATAGACCAGAATATCATCTATGAAGACTATGACGAACATGTCCAAGTACTGCTTGAACACCCGATTCATCAAGTCCGTGAAAGCAGCTGGGGCATTGGTAAGACCAAAGGACATGACTAGAAATTTGAAGTGACCATACCGAGTTCAAAAAACTATTTTCAGAATATCACATTCCCTGACTCTGAGCTGATGATAGCCGGATTTGAGATCTATCTTAGAGAAATAACTGGCACCCTGAAGTTGGTTAAACAAGTCATCGATTTTGGGAAGAGGGCACTTGTTCTTGACCGTAACTTTATTGAACTGATGATAATCTATGCATATTCTGATAGAACCATCTTTCTTGCACACGAATAAGACTAGTGCGCCCCACAGAGAAACGTTGGGTCTGATAAATCCCTTATCTAAGAGATCCTTCAACTGTTCTTTCAGTTCTTTGAGTTCTGCTGGTTCCATTCTGTATGGCGAAATAGAGATAGGCTGAGTATCTAGAAGGAGATCAATACCAAAGTCTATTTTCCTTTTGGGAGGAATTCCTGGAAGATCTTTGGGAAAGACATCTGAATATTTATTCACAACTGGAACTGATTCAAGACTAGGAGTCTCGGAACTGGAATCCTTAACTCGAACAAGATGATAGACACATCCGTTAGATATCAACTTTCTTGCCCGAAGGTAGGAAACAAGCTGACCTCTGAAAGCGGATGCATTACCCTTCCACTCTACGACAGGTTCATTAGGGAACTGAAACTAGACTATTTTATTTCTACAATTGACTATGGCATAGAAGGAATGAAGCTAATCCATGTCGATAATGACATCAAAATCAGTCATCTCTAATTTGACTAAGTCTGGTGAGGTGACTTTCTAAAATATCATAACCGGACAGTTTCTGTATACCCATTGGGCTATGATAGTTTTACCCACTGGGGTAGATACTGAAAAAGGCTTTGCTAGAATTTCGGGACTGATTCCAAAATCAACTGCTATATAAGGAGTAACGAAAGAAAAAGAAGCTCCTAGATCTAGAAAAGCATAAATATGCACATGAATAATCTGTAACGTACCACATCAGGAGAATTTTACTGATCCTATCAGGACTGAAGAGCATAGAGACAATTTAGGCGTTGCCCACTAGTAGCACTAGAGGTAGCACCCTGCTGATTTGGGCGACCGAACTGAGCTGAGGAATGATTCTATTGACCCTGAGGACCTGGCTGAGGACAGTCTCTAACTCTGTGTCCTAGCTTGCCACATTAAAAAAAAATACTATAGCCAGATCTGTAAATACCCTGATAGTACTTGCCACAAGTCTGGCAAAGAGGATAGGTGCGGGCACTACTAACACTGCCCCGGGACTTAGAGTCTGGCGCTCTATCTTTGTTACTCTCTCTGAACTTAGGAACTAGAGCACTGACTATAGAAGGAGCTAGAGCTGATGACTTAGGAAGAAACTGAGAATGGTTTTCTCCTTCTGATTTCAGCTGAGCAAAGTTGAAATTTCCTGACCTTGCTCTCTTATTCTGCCTCTCCCTCATCCTAACTTTCTGCTCCTCATCTGTTGAGCATAGGTCATTAGTCTAGCTAAAGTCATGTCACTATTCATCATAGCGGATCTACACTCATTAACCACGCTACCATTCACCCCTGAAACGGACTTACTCATCCTTACCCTGCTATCTACAACCACATGAGAGACATATCTGTCTAATTGAGTAATCTTCAGAGAATACTCTTTCACTGTTATATTGCCCTGCCTGAGGTTGATGAATTCTAACAACTTAGTTTCTCTAAGCTCTAGGGGGGAAAATCTATCAAGGAACGCAGAAGCAAACTCTTCCTACTCAACTGACCTTGCATCGTCTGCCCTTTATTACTTCCACTGCTTAAACCAAGTGTGAGAAACATCCTACAACTGATATGTAGCTAGCTCAGCACTTTCAACAGTAGTCACTCCCATGATATCTGTCACCTTCTGCACCTGATCTAAGAATTCCTGAGGGTCTTCATCTTTCTTAGACCCGAGAAAGGTTGGAGGATTCATTCGGGTGAAGTCCCGAATCCTGGCTGCAGCTAAATTGACCACTGGGTTGGCTGAAATGACAACTAGTCGTTCATTCTGAGCAGCGACTGACTGAGCAAGAGTTGTGAATACGGTCCTAAACTCCGCATGAGAAATATGTTCGTCAAGGGATCTCCTTGGACAGGTTGGGTTCTTCTCTTGGGAGGCATGTTCAAAAATAAAGAGAAAAAGCGGATTAGACTGAGAGACTAACTTGAGATTATGCTTACTGGCACGACATGAATACTGAAAGAGGGAAAACTATTTCTAAAATATCTTATAGCCTCCTGCACATAAATGTGGCGCGCAACACACCCATGTACAAGACTCTACTAGATGCGGCTTCTAGACTTCCTAGGACTCTATTGAACCTTAGGCTCTAATACCAAGTTTGTAACGCCCCAAATCTGGTACCCGGAATGCTACAGGGTGCTTATGACCCTGAAGGACCACAAGCTAACCCATGACTGATATCTGTACCTGTATACTGCATAATAGACTTAATAATGCAGAAACATGAACTGAAAGGCCATAAGGTTCAAAACTGAACATAATCTGAATAATATAACATCTGTGTGGGGTAATAGATCACCCAAAACAAAACTGAAAATACTGGAGTCTGAAACATGATAGTCTGGAAAACCTCTACTGACTGAACTATCTGATTAAGGAGTTGATGGGACATGTCCGCAACTAACTCCAACTAATAAATTAATTAATGAGATAATAGAAAGATAATTATGTCCTCAAAATATGAGGACTCACTTCTAGCTCTGACTGTTGATGCTGAAATCTACTGTTGTTCTAGAGCTCGTGTCTCTGAACCTATGGTATAGGATGCCATAGTGCGAATGCGTCAGTACGACTGAATGTACTGGTAGGCATGTGAGGTAGGCTAAATGCATGGGGTTCATATTCATGAACAATAATAATAACTGAATAACTATCATGAGCGTGAGAGTACATGCATAAGACATAATAACTAACACTGATACCGTGACTACATGATAACTGAACCTGAGTACTAATAACATGACATATCGATAACTGATATAAATGATAACATGAGTCACTGTATCTGACAATCCTGGGTTGACTGTATTTAACAGTCCTGAATTTGATGGAACTATCTGAGTTCCGTACTAAACTGAGTTGATTGTATTTAATAGTCCTGAAATATGAAGAACTATCTGAGTTCTTTTACTGATACTGATACTAAAATTATGGGAAGTAGTCATCTAACCGACATGCCCCTAATACACCATTATGGCTGAGTTGGGGTCCAATCTGTAACTCCAATTGGAAGGGTATCAATACCGCGCCACTGGTACATGTGAGTAACCCTCATATAACAAATAACTCTAGTGAGAACGGTGGGAACCCTCGTATAGCAGGTTAAGACACCTCATATACCCTCATATAGCAGGCTATGATGTCTCAACTTATGCTGGCTACATAGTTTTGGAACGCAAGGATTGTTTCTAAGAATCACACCCTCATATAACAGGTGATTCCCATCCTTAGGTTCACCCGGTGCTAATTTCTACTCTCATCTGAATAGACACTGAACATGATTTACTGAAATAAACATGGACTGAGCTACTGGATTCCGTTGACTGACAGAATACTACTGATATCTAACAACTATTGAGTTTATGAGATCATGGAGATTTCCTAAGTCATAAGACTGTCTGAAGTCTAAAGATCATAGCTTGACTGAGAGTATCGTGAAAACATGACATGGCTCTAGGCACACAGCTAATATTTTAGGTACAAGTACCCCCAGGACTCGATAGAAGGAAACTAACGAAGCATGACTTTATCGAGTACAAGACCCACATCAACAATACATAATTTAATAAGTTGTGGATTTTATAAAGTACAGAGTTATCATACTATCTAATATGGAAGAGAATGCTGATAATCATATAATAATCTCATATTCTAATATCATGGGCATTCCGACAACATACACATTTCACAATGAAGGATGACAATCATGTCGCATTTAGCTTATGTCTTGATCTATAAAGCATGATTTCTACTCTTTCAAGCATTTTATCAACCACCCTGCATGCACAACTTAGGGCATAAGTGAATTCATCAAATTACACATCATAAGCAACTAAATTCATGGATTTTATCTTGCATGTTGACATAATATCATGGTAAACACACAAAGATTCCAACTTTGAAATCAATCAACGTCAACAACATGATTACAAATAACCCACGACATAAATACAATGATTTATAGATAAAACAAGGTTCTTGAGCTTCATGGATGGAAGGAATCCATGAATAAACACAACGCATACCTTAGTTTGTGATTTCGTAAAGGTTGACGGTGAAACTTTCTTGAAATTGAATCTTTTATGAAAAGCCCTAGATTGTTCTTGTGAGGTTTTTGAAAAAAGCTAGTGTATTTTGGGTGAAAAGTGGCTGAATCACGTGTTAAAGGGCTTAAATAGGGTGGAAAGTTGACCTTTTTAACCCTGGATGTGTCATTTAATTTCAGTAAAATTTTCCAAATTGTACCCCTGGCGCGACGCGGTGCTATCGCGCCGAGTCACTGCATTTTGACAATTGGGAAATTGAGGGATGACGCAATAGGGAG
This sequence comes from Capsicum annuum, assembly GCF_002878395.1. Lineage (NCBI taxonomy): Eukaryota > Viridiplantae > Streptophyta > Magnoliopsida > Solanales > Solanaceae > Capsicum > Capsicum annuum. The sequence continues at coordinate 171,701,620 of NC_061117.1, read as the reverse complement.
CCATCATGTTGCCCCTTCTTTTGTGACCTGGAACTTTGGCGCAATGCGGAGAAAATCACACTGAGACACTGGAAAAGGACAATTGCCATTTTAACTTATTGCGCAGTGCGCCACTGACCAATATGGAGTTGTTTTACGATGGGAACTTGAAATAGTCATAACTTGTTACCCGGTTATTGGATTTAGGCAAATTTTATATCGATGAAAAGCTTATTAAATTTCCCACGTGATAGAAAGTGAAAATTTTAAAAATACCACGTGTACCAAAAAGTGGATTCTTATTTCAAAGCAAGTTCTAACATCCTTGAGATGATATCAAGCTAGGAAAAAGACACGGGTATTACACAAATAGTACAGTGGCCATCTGATCACAGACAAAAATAGTATGTGTAACGACAACGTTTGATACCTTTGCCTCGGGCTTGCCTGAAAAAACATAGCTATGAGCCCTACCACTAATTAGAGCATCATTTTTATTAAGCTGAAAACCATCCCTACCTACCTGATGACCACCATGATTACTCTGTGAACGACCTCTACTATTACCACCACCTCCCATATCTACTAGAACTAGAGATCGAGGAGCTTGTTGCTGGACAAACTAACTATAATGTCTCAAATTAAGACAAAACCTCCTAATGTAACTCACTCCCCACACCCATAACATACTTAGACCCCTAGAATAAGAACCACTGAAACTACCTCCTCTGCAGGCATTCTTTTGAAATTAGAAGGTAACCAGTTCTACACCATATCTCTCAACCATATCCATCTTCGAGAATAAGAATGAAAGAAGTCAGATACTAATTGAAATCGCCAAATACCAATTGAAATCAAGTAATAGCACGTAAGGAACAAGAATTTGAATTTTTCTAGTATCTTATAGCCTCTCGAAGAAAAGTACAGACGTCTCCGTACCGTTCCGCAAGACTCTACTAGACATGTTCTTGTACAACGAGATCGATAAATCTAAGGCTCTGATACCAACTTTGTCACGACCCAAATGGCCATGAATGACACCTACACTAATCTTCTTATGGGAGAACTATCTAAACCGAACCATTACCTATTCACTTAGTTAATATTAAGATAATATTATTATAAAATCAACATAATAACAATAATACAGGACTAATCGTTATTAATGCGGAAGTGAAACAACTACTTACTAAAATCCCCAAGACCTGAAAGTCATCGTATAAGAACTGCTAACAAAGATCATGTCTAAAGAGATATCCAAAAATAAAGTAAATAAAGAATGTTTTATTGCCCAAAAGATAGACAAGAACCAATAAGATGACCCATGGCAAACTGGATACGGAGTGCTCACCCTTGGATCAAGATCTGCTATCAAACTCTAGAGGTGAGCCCGTGTCTGAGCCTCTGAAAAACTTTCTGCACTCAACAAAAGAAGAATACAGGGTAGTATCAGTACAAATCACTATGTACTGGTAGGTATCATAGGCCAATTCAACTTAATAACATGTACACAACATAAATCAAATAACAAGTAGACAAGCATCATCACATAACAAATACTCAATGAATCAACAATACAACAATAAAAGGTCAAATAGTGCTCACAACAAGCCACATAACCATCAAGAGTATCACCATACTATAAACATCCACAAAATCAACACAAATATATACACACATACTATGAGACTTATTTTTGCCCAAATAGTCATGACCTCAGGGAACGATCTATGTTCATGTACCGTACCGGCATGGTACCCAATTCAATATATACATATTCGTACCGGCTTGGTACTCGATCCAGCATATACATATCCATACCGGTGTGGTACCCGATCTAGTATATAAATATCTGTACCGGCGTGGTACCCGATCTAACATACGTGGTACCCGATCCAACAGAAATATCTCTGTACTGGTGTGACACCCTATCCAACTTATACGTATCTGTACCGACGTGGTACCCGATCCAATATAAATATATCCATACCGGAGTGGTACCCGATCCGACATAAATATATTCGTACAGGCGTGGTACCCGATCCGACATAAATATATCTGTACCGGCGTGGTACCCGATCCAACATATACAAGTATTATCAATATCAAATTTACATCTATTTATCTATATGTTTACCCAAGTTATCCGCACCCCCTACAAATGGTATCAGAGCCTATGCTAATTAAAGTTACGGAAGTAGTATATGTTTGGAGTTATTAGATTAATTTATTAATTATGATAAAATTAGATTTAGATATCCACCAAAATATTATAAATATTATTTAGATGAATAACGTACAAAAACCACAACAATATAAAGAATTAAAATAAATAATACCTAAAAAACGTAAAGAATTAAAAATAAAGATAGAAAGACTACCGTATAACATAATTGTCGGAGTTAGTAAAAACTCAATAAAGGCACAAAAAGAAGAAATATCAAATTTAGAATCAACAGTAGATAATCTAGAATATATATATCAACATAACCTATATACATTTAAATAAAATGAACAAAGAAGAATTTATAATAGGTGAAAAAATATATGAAAATCACGAAGGATTAAAAATAAAAATAGTATTCTCTAATTTAGGAAGGAGATATAAGAAAATAGGTGAACATTTTTATTTAATGTTAAAAAAGAAGAATTAAAATTAGAAGATAAGTTGACAGCCATGGTAAGAATAGAAAGAGAAAACGAAGAGATAGACAGAAAAAAGGAAATAGATAAAATAAAACAACAAACCACAGAAGAAACTAAAAATAGTAGGATTGCTGAATTAGAAAAAGAACTACAAATGCTAAAAGATTTGTATGAAAAAAGACAGAAAGAAAAAGATAAAGAACAAAAATTATTAATTGAGATAAATCAATTTAAAGAAAAATAAAAAATAAAAAATAAAGAACTAGAAACCAGTGAATTAGAAATAAATGCAATAGATGCTGAAGAAACAGATAATTATGATTCGGAAGAAAGTGAAACATATACAGAAATTCTAGAAAACATAGGAAAACTAGAAATTAATGAAA
>NC_061117.1:171409209-171695609 GCF_002878395.1 Capsicum annuum | reverse complement strand
TCTGGTGTATTTGTTGTATCTATTTTATTATCTAATAATTGTTTTGACATGTATCCTACCCATAGTTGTATTGTTTTATTTGTGTCTATTACACAGTCTAAATCTAAAAAGTTATAATTAATTATTTATTTTGGTGTCCATTTATTATTTCATTCTTTGGATTATATTTTAAACTTATTTTTGTAATTATAGGTTGGTTTTCTTATTTTTGATTTACTAGGTATTATATTTTTATCTAGAGTATTTACTTCTGTATTTATTAGTTCTAGATTTTCTTTATTAATTACTTCTTGTTTTTCATTAGTTTCTAGTTTTCCTATGTTTTCTAGAATTTTTGTATATGTTTCACTGTCTTTCGAATCATAATTATCTGTTTCTTCAGCATTTATTGCATTTATTTCTAATTCATAGGTTTCTGGTTCTTTATTTTTTATTTCTAATTTTTCTTTAAATTGATTTATCTCAATTAATAATTTTTGTTCTTTATCTTTTTCTTCTTTTTCTTTCTGTCTTTTTTCATACAAATCTTTTAGCATTTGTAGTTCTTTTTTTAATTCAGCAATCCTACTATTTTTTTAGTTTTTCTGTGGTTTGTTGTTTTATTTTATCTATTTCCTTTTTTCTGTCCATCTCTTTGTTTTCTCTTTTTATTCTTACCATGGCTGTCAACTTATCTTCTAGTTTTAATTCTTTTTTTTCTAACATTAAATATATATGTTCACCTATTTTCTTATATCTCCTTCCTAAATTAGAGAATACTATTTTTATTTTTAATTCTTCGTGATTTTCATATGTTTTTTCATCTATTATAAATTTTTCTTTGTTCATTTTATTTAAATGTATATAGGTTATGTTGATATATATATTCTAAACTATCTATTGTTGATTTTAAATTTGATATTTCTTTTTTTTTTTGTGCTTTTATTGAGTTTTTACTAATTCCGATAATTATGTTATACTGTAGTCTTTCTATCCTTATTTTTAATTTTTTACATTTTTCAAGTATTATTTATTTTAATTTTTTATATTATTGTAGTTTTTATACGTTATTCATCAAAAAATAAAATATGTTTATGTAGTATCTCTTATAAAATAAAATTATTTAATAGGTCAATTCCAAATTCCAATCCCTAAAAAAAGTTTAGGAGGCTTGGAGCCGAAAGGTCTCAGCCATATTTCTTGACTTTTTGACCTTAATAATCGACTATCATTTGCTATTTTTGTATTGTAATTCTAAAGTATTACAGAATCTGTGCTTAAAGCAGGCCTTTCTCCCCCAAAAAGCAAATAAAACAGACAGCATCTTTTCATACTTTTTTTTTTTTTTTTTTTTGGAAAACTCATCATTTTTACTCCTGAACCTATCCTCTTAATTTACTTTATAACTTTAACTTTGTAGGTAATTATTTACCTCCCTAAATAATTTTTACATAAATTAAATACCACTCTAAACATATAATATTACTCTTACAACAAAGAGTGTATTACACTCGCCTACACATCAAGGTCATATTACTATCACGTCGGGGCCATGCAAGCCACACTCAAAAAAATATTTTGTAAAAACAATTCACATATATATATATATACTAGTCAAGTATATGTGTGTTGCACGTGTGTTTCATGTCAAATCGTCAATCGATGTTAAATATATAAAAAAAAGAATAATTTTTAAAAAATAACAATTGATTCCAGTACTTTTTTTATCTTGTCATGCGTAGTCTTTCACTACGAATGGTTTTGTATATAAAGATTAAAAAAAATTATTGTCCAACGTATATTTAATTCAATAGTTTAGATGCTAAATATTTATATAGCTCTCTGACTATGAAAAAGTACTGGTAATATTTGCAAATAACATCATATACATTTTCATTGAAATCTTCAAGTAAATGGATTTAATTTTTACATAAAAAAATTTCAAAAAAGGATCGAACGTTCATTTACCATCTTTATTAAACAGAAAAATAATAGATAGTAACAGAACAAAACTACAATAATTGAGATATTAGAACAATACGATTAGACCTAATTTTTACACAAAAATTCTTAAAGTCCAACCGAACATTCATCTATAATGTACACTCGAACATAATAAAAAATGCAACAAAATAATATGATATATGAAATAATAGAACAATACCATTAAACCTAATAATTCTTGGGAAAAATAATAATAAACTCATATCATTATAAAATTCATATGAATATTCCTCACAAAATAAAGATTATCTAGTATTATCAAAATTATATTTGTGGAGATGATAATTTACCAAAATTCAATAGAAAAATTCTTATGCATATAGCCAACTATGCATTCTGATTATAAAGTTTATTATCTAATTATATGATCAAACAAATTGAGTACTCCAATTTACGGAGACGAATAAGGCATAGATCTTTTATAATTGGATGGACTTGTCTAACCTTATTAGAATTTATTGAAAATTTATTCCTAATACAATAGAATTTTTCTCTTACCATATACTTTTAAAAAATTTTAATTAAAATTTTTTTAAAAAATTATATAAGATAATTTTTAATTGATTTATAAGTGCTAAACGGATGATTCCTAAATATTAGAAATTTAGCACCGATTATTTCTTTCTTATTCTTATTAATTTTTTTTTCCTTCTTGTCTTAACTTACCTCAACTCTATTTATCATTTTCCCCCTTTTTAAACCTATTCCAATTTCAATGTAATGACTCTTAAGTTTCAATCAAAAAATATGTTCTTTTTCCCTTTTTATCTTATCCAGTTTTATTTAATTAGTATTAGATATTAGAATCTTTTTATTTTTAAAAGTTAGTAAATGATAGTTTTGTCTATTACAAGATTTTTTAATGAAGGACAAAGAATTCAATATACTTTTCTAAGGGTCTTCACACTTTTAATATTATATATATATATATATATATATATATATATATATATATATATATATACTAGAATAGTGTACGTGTGTTGCACGTGTATCCAATGTTAATTAAAATTAACGTATACAAAAAATATATTAATATATTAGTTGTTCGTATGTTATTTTATTAAGTACAAAAAATTTTAAAAACACAATGTAAAATTTTCAATATAAAAAGTGTATTTGATTAAAGAGAAATTAAGTCATTATAATTATTTTCTTAAATGTAAAAGCGCTATGTATTTACGGCATTTCAATTCATGTAAACATCAATTAAGAATAAGCGTGTATAAAAAATATGTCCGTTGTATTTTTTTGAAAAAAATATATATAGTTTTAAAGATAATAAAGTGTAGTTGATTAAAGAGAACATGCATTGCATGTGTATGAAAAGTTAATTAAGAATAAACACATATAAAAAATTTATATTTGTTGTCAGTACGTTATTTTATTATGAAAAAAGAATTTTAAAAATAAATGTATAATTTTGAAGATAATAAAGTGCAGTTGAAGAGGAATTAAGACATTATACTTATTTTTTTAATATAAAGGACCATGATTTTAAGACATTTTAATTTATGCGATTTAATTTTTTTCTATAAGTTTAAGTGACTTAAATTAATTTGTAATTAGTATTTATTAATATACTTAATTAATTTGTAATTAGTATTTATTATTATATTTATTTCCTCGATTTTTTAAATAAAAATTACTACTATAAATTATAATTTTGTTGATTTTTCAATTTGATTAATAAATATATTTTAAATTGTACATAAATTACAATATATATATATATATATATATATATATATATATATATATTTATAAATTATAAATACATAAATTACAAAAATTTAAATATTTGTATTGTTGAAATGAAAAAATTGAAAAAAAAGTAACATTTGTATTGTTGAAAAGAAAAAAATAGAAAAAGGAATCAATTGGAAAAAGGTCTTATGTACACATAGTAGGCTGGCCAAAAGTACACAGCCCACCACCACCACCACCAACAACAAACTCAGTATATTTCCACATAGTGGGGTCTGGGGAGGGTAGAGTGTACGCAGTCCATACCACTACCTCAAAAGAGGTAGAGAGGCTATTTCCGATAGACCCCCGGCTCAGGATAAGAGGCAGTATACAGAAGCATGCAAGGCATAGAACATGATAAAATAACACGGGTAGGACATCTACACAAAAAAAAAATTACAATGCCAAACCAAGGACACCAAAATCCACCTAATTACTGACTACGACTCATCCACACCCTTAGCCCTCTATCCTAATGTTTTTCCTCCATACCTTCATATCCAGGGTCATGTCCTCAGTCAACTGCAACAGCTCCATGTCACGTCTAATCACTTCTCTGCAGTATTTTTTCGGTCTATCCCTACCTCGCTTGAAACTATCCAAGGCCAACATCTCACACCGACGAACTAGGGCATCTGTGCTCTTTCTCATCACATGACCAAACCATCTCAACCTCACTTTCTGCATTTTATCCTCTATTGACACCACTCTCACCTTCTCTCGAATAATTTTATTCCCAACCCTGTCAACCCTTGTGAATCCACACATCCAGCGCAACATCCTCATTTCCGCCACCTTCAACTTTTGGATATGAGAATTCTTAACCGGCCAACACTCCGCTCCATACAACATAGCAGACCGGACTGCAACTCTATAGAATTTTTCTTTCAGCTTGGAGGGCACCTTCTTATCGTATAAAATTCTCGAAGCAAACCTCTATTTCATCCAACCTGCCCCGATACAGTGAGAGACATCCTCATCTATCTCTCCATTTTCCTGAATCGTAGACCCGAGATACTTAAAACTATCCCTCTTGCAAATCGCCTAAGAATTCAACTTCACTACCACCTCTTCCTCTTACCTCGAGTCACTAAACTTGCACTCCAAGTACTTCATCTTGTTCCTACTCAACCTAAAACCTTTAGACTCCAGGGTTTGTCTCCAAACCTTCAGCTTATCATTAACCCCTTGTCACAACTCATCAATTAAAACTATATCATCCACGAAAAGCATACACCAAGGCACTTCGCCCTGTATATTCTGGGTCAACACATCCATCACCAAAATGAATAAAAACAGACTAAGAGTTATCCATGATGCAACCCTGTCAAGATCGAAAAATGCTCATAATCTCCTCCCACTGTCCTAACCTGAGTCTTCGTACCCTCGTACATGTCTTTAATCACTCTGCAGTACTCCATGGGACCCCCTCACCTCCAAGAATCTCCAAAGCACCTCCCTAGGGACCTTGTCATACGCCTTTTTCAAGTCGATAAACACCATGTAAAGGTCCCTCTTCCTCTCTCTATACTGCTCTACCAGTCTCTGCACAAGGTAAATCACCTCAGTCGTGGAGCGACCAGGCATAAAACTAAATTGATTCTCCGAAATAGACACAACCTTCCTCAACCTCCGCTCCACCACCCTCTCACAAATCTGCATCGTGTGACTCAACAACTTAATACCCCGGTAGTTGTTGCAACTCTGAATGTCACCCTTGTTTTTAAATAAAGGAATCATTGTACTCCATCTCCACTCCTCAGGCATCTTTGTTGCCTTGAAAATATTATTAAATAAGTTGGTCATCCACCTCAACTCTGACTCGCCAGAGAACTTCCAAAAATCCAACGGAATCTCATTGGGCCCCATCGCCCTGCCTCTACGCATCATGCGAATAGCCTTACTAACCTCTTCTACCTTAAAACGCCGACAATAGCCAAAGTCAAGACACTCCCCGAAATACTCCAGCTCTCCTAACATAACACCCTTGTCCCCCTCATCATTCAAGAGCTTATGGAAATATGACTTCCATCTTTTCTTAATAAGGTTGTCTTACACCAAAACTCTGTAATCCTCCCCCTTAATGTACTTCACCTGATCCAGGTCACGACCCTTCCGCTCCCTAACCTTGGCAAGCCTAAACAACCCCTTCTTCCCGCCTTTCTCCTCTAACCCCTTATACAAACTCTCAAAAGTTGTTGTCTTAGTAGCTGTGACTGCTAACTTAGCCTCCTTTTTAGCTAACTTTTACTCCTCCCTGCTCAACTAACTTAGCGTAAGCCGCCTTCTTCATCTCTACCTTCTTATTAACATCTTTATTCCACCACCAATCCCCTCGATACCGGCCAGACCAGCCCCTCGAAATACCCAACACATCTCTAGCCAACTCCCTAATGCAACCAGCAGCCCTATCCCACATACTGTCCACGTTCCCCTGCACTCCAAGAATTAAAAAAATATCAAAATAGAAGATATCAACAAAAAAAACAAAATAAGAACAAAAATAAAAAATAAGAAAAGTAAAATGTGAAGATGAATCTAAAGAAAATAGATCATCTTCTCTATGCTAATTCAGTTCTCTTCCTCGACTAAATTGGTGTTGAAGCTTGATAAACCAACTTTATGATAAGTGATGATCGAGAAAGTGGTACTCTATTTTCCGCTTTGGGTTCAACTTCAAAACCAATTAGATTGGCCAGCCTCAAACTCAACGTAAAAATACCTGAAAGTGAAAGTCTACTTCACTTTGGAAAGTAGGACAACTACACTTTTGAAAGTTCGAGACAATGATATTCTGCTGATGAGAAATTTTTTACAGTTACTATTGGTCGAAAAATTATAGCGTTCACTATTGATTTACTGGTTGTATTCTTCATCTTCTCCGTTGTACTTGTAATTGTGTTCTAGGATACTTATGGCGTTTAAGACCGTAGTTATGCAATTGAAGCTCAGGTGACCTAGTTCGTTGTTTTCGATCAAGTAGGAAGGTTAGAAATGTACTCGATTTTTCTGGAATGTAAGATTTCCTTGCATGCACTTTTACGATTTCAAATTTAGTATATTTTTACAAATCTACAAATTTGTGAATAGATATGAAATTTTAGCTATTGAATTGAAGCTCAAGTGCCCTTGGTGCTTATTTCTAATCAAGTAGGTAGCTTCGAAATGTTCCCTATTTTGTTCGAATTTGGGATAATATTTGCATGCACTTTTAGAATTTCGAATTTAGTATGATTTTATAAATCCAGTAACTGTGAAATAATGTGATATTTATTTTAATAAAAAGAGCAAATACATAGATTTGTTTGAAACCACGTATGGTTCTTGATATCAATCATAGGATAAAAAAGTCAGGGGCTTTCTGGGGAATCTTAGGATATCAATTTTGTTATGTGCCTTTGACTTTCTTATATTAATCTTTAGGCATGCAATTTTGTTATATGCTTTTTATTTCTTCAAGGCTTTAAGTCACTGTTGTTGCAGATTTTTCTGTCTTTTCTCTTTTTTGGGGTGGTTGGGGTTAGGGGTTCTATAATATTTCCAAAAAGGTACAGTGGCGGTGCCACGATTTTCATTGAGGGGTGCAAAATGTATAAAGAAGTAACCACATAAACTAATCAAAGGGGGTTTGATGTCTATTATCACACAGTGTGTCAGAGGTTTATTTGAGGTACACTTAAGCCTTGAAGCTTTGAGAAAGCACTTCACCTCACTTGGGTTGCACATCAGTGTAGACAAGGCATATGACTTTCGTCTCATTGCCTACAAGTTGTATTTTCTGAAGATTTTCTTGCACAATACAAAGCATTTCTTCTTGGCATAGAAAGATTTTGCGATTCACACAAGCTCATAGAGAGAGCTTGTTGTCTCAAAATTTTAGCATCATGGATTTTTCTATTTTACCAAACATCAGTAAATATCTTTCAAATTGTTCTCGAACTGTAGATTGCTCATTTCGTACAGTAAATTCTATTTTATTCACTATTTACTTTTTAAATCTCTTGAGCCGAGGGTCTATTAGAAACAACCTCTCGATCTTACCTCTGTTATACTCCCTCCGTCCACTTTTACTTGTCCACCACAACTTTTGCGTCCCCTTTCCCTCCTTAAGAAATAATAAGTGAAGTGAATATATTACTATTATATAGTTTCAGTGGATTTGAAAAACAATCACATTTAGTGGAGTGCAAGCACACATTGATAATAAAACGAAAGAATGTCACTTGAGATTATATGAATATCCTAGTAGATCATCAAATGCACAGATCTGTAGGAGTGATACTTTGATGATTGTTGCACTAAAATGGGACAAAAAAGACGTAAAATTATAGGAAGTAAAGTTGTCTCTGTTAAGGATTAAATGCAAGTTTTGCTAAGAACAGAAAAAATGAAAGTAAAGAATCCATGTGAAGGATAAAACAACTGTATATGTGTGATAAAGACTTAAAATCTTATTTAGGTTTGGACTGTGTCGAGAAGTTGTCTAGTTTTATTAGAGATCGGGAAACCTACATACCAAGGGCTGAAATTAAAAAAAGAAACAAAGATCTTTATCATTTCAAAGAGTAATCGAATTTTCTTGAAAAATAATGTTACATGAGAATGCATTTATTCGTCTAATCAGGTTATTCCAATGGAGAATGTGAATGGGCGTAAACTTGTAGAACCAGGTAATTTGTGTGAAAGAAGAAATGGTATAACTATTTATCTTATTAATCTGATCACAGAAATTGACTCTACAGAGAAGTACCAAGACCGGTAATTTTAAACGTTTTTTAACAGAAAGAGGAGTTGATCTTAGTGGTAATTGGAACATAGATTGGGGCAAGACAAAGAAGGTTTGTTTTTTTAGACTTCCATAGATGGAAGATTCATTGTGTTTAGATATTGTGTGTCTTCTTTACTGGTGTATGGACTGGTTGTGTTCCTTTTGTTGTAGGTTGTTACTTAGGCCATCTTGGTGGTAGAGTAATATTTGAACTCAGTACCAAATTAACCCCACTTTGTGGGAATACACTGGGTTTATTGTTGTTGTACCGAATTAGTGTTGTTTTACTGGATTCTTAAAGCTGCATCTTTCATATTTTCAGGATGAGGAACAAACTCTTGGTAGGGATGGTGGAGGAATATCTGCCATTGGACCGTAAGTAGTGAATATTTATTGTATAACTACTGTTGTTTGAGGAGTAAAATAGACAGTTCTGCTACTTTTTCTGCTAGACTTGACAATCTATTTTCAAGTTCTAATACAATAGAGTACCTTGGGTTTTGTCTGTTATTGTACAGAGGAAAAAAAGGAAGGGTAGGGGATGTCTAAGAGATGCAAAGAGAATGAGACATTCAAGTGAACCAGACTATGATTATAAAGATGATCTAGGTCTACTATTGGTTGATCAATTTGGAATGATGACATTGATCATTTTTTACATGTACAAATATATTTGGCGGCCTAGAATTGTATTTCTTTAGTATTGGTTGGTCATTATGTGGTAGATGTTTTCTGAATTTACATGAGTTTCTGATTTGCTCCAGTTAAGGTCTGGCAAGAATCAGAAGGAAAGACTTAAAGTTACTTGGACCTCAAGGACAGTAAGGGTAGTATTATTGCAAGACCAACTGGATTTGCTGATTTGTTTACATCAACTAATGGTTGCTAAAACAGGTATTTCTATCTAGTAGATGTAAGTATCGATTTTATTTGTATTTTGTGAGATTTTGACCGTATTCTCCACGTGTATTCTTTTATTTTTTGCTCCTTCAATAGTGAATAAATTAGAAATTTAAACAATTTCTATTCTCAGCTCCTTCCGTAGATATAGAATAGTCAATAAATAGCACTATATATCGATTAAGCTCCTCACTCAGCCACTATTTTCATCTTCTACTATGATGAGAATTAAGAGCATTCCAATTATTTTCTGGTGTTAAGTGTAGAGTTATGTCACTACTTCGACACAAAGCTCACACACAGACAGTCAAATGGTTTGCTATCAGAGTAATATGAATGAAGAAATCCTAGGATTAAATATTCTTCTGTGCAATGTCAAAAGATGTATCATGTTTGAAGTATTAGAAACAGGGCGACAACATTTTGGAAGGATCCTAATACTATAACTAACAAAAACAATTATTGTTTTAATACTATTCTTCAACTTTAACTTCTTAACCCTTATTGTTCACTGTATGGGGTATAAAGAATCACTAAATAATAGAAAAAATCACGGAGGCTCTAAGATAGGGAGCAAAGGAACAGTTGTATGGGAGCTAGTCTTAGCTTGTGTGTATTGTTTTATTCATTTGGTTTGGTTCTTTACTGATAACTCTCCATGAAATGATAGGATTGGAATGGATGAATAGTTACACGTCCCATCAGTACAAGATGTATACTCAATTGGTGATTCTAGTGGTTTTCTTGAAAGTACAGGCAGACAAGTTCTTCCAGCACTGGCTGAAGTAAGTTACAATGGAGATTGCAGTGGTTTTCTTTTCTAATTTTATTTTATAAAACTCACATATCTATGTATCCTTTTTTTAGAAAAAAAAAATTAATTGTAGTATATAACAATTAGTTTGTATATACTTTATTCTCACGTGTAGTTGTATAGTATATCATTTATCTTTCATAACTCATATATTTTTAGCACCATATTCATATTTCACATCCCCTCACCCTAGCAACCAAAAGAACAATAATATAAGTAAGGATATAAGTAAGGACTAAACTATTTGAGTAGTGAATTTTTTGAATTTGAGAAAGTTGTCAAAGGAACTGGCAATTAAAGAATTAATTTGCTGAATGTTACATTATGCCCTCTGGACACCAATAATTTGTTCTATACTGAAGTCATAAGAAAACAATCAAAATCAAGTGACTATAGGCTTGTTTGAATTGAATTCTCAGTAACACTATGATTCAAAATTAGTTCATTTTTTATTATAGATCTTCCAAAGGGCAAGTGTATTCCTATCAATCACTATGTATCTTCTGAACCTGCAAAAATGAATATTTAATGTGAGTTAGTCATAGTATATTTAAAAGTCTATAAAAAAATTCATATTATGTATTTTCATGTAGTGTAACTAATCTAATATCTCTTTATAGAAAATGTTTTTCGTGTATGTTCTTTTTTTTTTTGCTTAGGCTGCTCCGTCATGACTAAAAACTTTGTTGTTATCATTGATATTTCTCTTGAAAGTGCAACATATAACTGTCCATATGAAAAACGTATTGCGGCAAGTACAGTCCAACAGTTGGTATTGTTTGTCCTTGTGCTTTGTTTATCGTCATTGAAAAGCAATAGTCGCATTGAAAATTGTTTTCTAATGAATTTGAGAGGGTAAACTTCATTTTTTAGAGGTGATAGATGGATTCGTGGAATAAACAAATGCTTGAAAGCATTTTGTCCCATCATTATTTTTACATGTATGACATTACTGTCAAAACCTCTACATATCATTCTTGTATCATTGCACAAGCCATTGGAAGCATCTAAATTTCTCAGCAACATGATAGGCACTCTACACCAGTCTGCATATAAGTGAAAGATACTTTAATAAGCAATTTCAGATAAGAACGTAGAAATTCATAATATAGGTAGATTTGTGAGATGAGAAGCATTATACCTGAATATGTGAGGTAGATAAAGAAGGTTAGTTATGAGAAGTAGAAAATAAAATATATTGAACTAACAAGACACATTAAGTTAAATTAAACTAAGCAATTTAAGTTGGCATATTAAGTAATATTGTGTTTAAATTAACCATGTAAAAGGGGAGAGATGATAGAACGCCAGAAAGCCTGAAAATAAAATTATTGAAACTGTGCTGAGACGAAAAATAATGAAAGATTACAGGTGTTTATAACAATGAACAATGAGAAAAAAGCTCAAGCGTTTATATAGAAGGAGGGGAAAAGCTCGGTGTTTTTGGGTTGAAAGAAACCAAGTAGAAATCAAATAGAATTAAAAAAAATAACGGGTATTTTAATCATAGGGCAAAAAGGAATATTTTGAGTGTGTTTTTTTTTAAAGGAAAATTTTGAATGTATTTTTTTTGGTTGAAAAAAAAAACAAAGGTGATTTAATCGTTGGGGAAAAAGGAAAGTTTTGAGCCTTTTTTTGGGAAGTAAAATTTTGAGCGTTTTTTTTTTAAGAAAAATTTGAGCGTGTTTTTTTTGGTTGAAAGAAGGAGCTAAATTTGGGAAGAATTTAATTTTAGGAAAATTTTAATATATTTATTTTGTAGATTTTAATTGTAGAGAGAAGGGTAAAAGATGGTTTTGTCTAAAGCGAACAGTTTTAATGAAGGGAAAAAAGTTCAATTCACTTTTCTAAGGATCACACTTTTAATATATTATCTCTCTTTATATATATTTATTCTTTACCTCCCATACCCTGCAACTGCCCACCCCCCACCCTTCTCCCTTATTTGTAACTCCTTGATGTAAAGCTTGTCCTTCTACCTTCCCACCATACCTGTAACGATCCGATTTTTTGGAACCAAAACGTCACACGGTGCTCATGATCCCGAAGAACCATAAGCTAACCCTCTACTGATATCTATACCTGAGCACTACATAATATAGATAATAAATGCGAAAACTGGCCTTAAGGTTCAAAACATCAAAAAATACTCAAAACTGAAAACTGAATACTGATACATCTGTCCGAAAAGCCTCTAAACTGTCTAAAATGTGGAGTTGATGGAACATGCCCCCAACTAACTCTGTCTACTGAAAAATAAACTAAGTCTGATGCGATAATAAAAAAATAAGGATCATCCTCGAATGAAGAGGACTCACTGTTACGTCTACTATTGCTGACAGGGATTGAGCTGCTAGGGGTACTCTGGATCTCGTGCCTCTAAACCTATGGTGCCAAATAAAACACCATAGCGCAAATGCGTCCGTACGGGAATGTACCAAGAATAAAGATGAGGTAAGGATAAATGTAAGGGTTTATGCATGAACAATTACTTAACTGAATAACCATGAGAGTACTGAATAAGAACACATGTATGAATGAACAAATCATAACTAAAATCATTGTGACTTGAAATACTGCAACTCGGGTACTGCTTTACTAACATCTGAACTCACTACTAATACTGAGATATTGAACAACTGAATCTTTTGATATTGATCTGAGTACTGAAGTTGAGATCAGTCTTATCTAGTGAGTGATCTAAAAAATTGATAATACTGAAACTGATTAAATAAATGTAGTCATATCAATGACTGCACTCTGAGTTTGCTACTCCTAACTAATTGAATCAAAAATCAAACCTCTCTAACGAATGATCCCTGAATTTACTATCAATGATAAGAAGAGATTATATCTGAGATCAAACCTATCTAGTGGAAGATCTCTGAATCTGATAATGAGAATAATCAACTGAATTTGAGAATGAGATCAGGCCTATCTAATGAGTGATCTCTGAATCTGATAATGAGATTACTTAACTGAATCTAAGACTGAGATCAAGCCTATCTAACGAGTGATCTCTGGATATGATAATGAGATTACTCAACTGAATCTGAGACTGAGATCAAGCCTATATAACGGGTGATCTCTGGATCTGATAATAAAATTACTCAACTGAATTTGAGACTGAGATTAAGCCTATCTAATGGGTGATCTCTGGATCTGATAATACTGATACTGAATAACTTTATATGGGACCATGCCTATCTAACGGGTGGTCCATGAATCAATAGAACTATCTGAGTTCCTTACTGAGATAGATGACTGGATCTAACAGTCTTGATTTTTGAGTTCTACTCTAAAGATTGATACTGAAACTATAACTGTGGGAGTGCTCACTTAACTGACATACCCTGAATCTGCACCGGTGGGGTCCAACCTATAACCCCAGCTGGAAGGGTGTCAATATGGTGCCACGGGTAAATACCTCTCTAGTAAAGACTCTTTAACGGGTGACCCTCACAGGAAGTCAAGCCTAAGACAGTATAATAGTCAAGCCTTTTTCTAACGGGTGACAAGCCTTTTTCTAACGGGTGACTCCTGCATCCTGTGCTGGCTACGTAGTTCTGGAGTTCAGGGATTGCTCCTAACGACTCTGCCTCTCTAACGGGGAGCCGCCATCCCTACACTCGTTCGGTGCTAGCTCCTACTCCCAACTAAAAGACTCTGAACTGATTCTCACCTGAACTTAAACTAAGCCAAATCTGACACTGATCATGTTTCTCGACTGATCTGACTGAGTTATGCTGAATTCACTTGGTTTCATATTTCACAGAATACTACTAAATCTCGTCATCTGACTAAATGATACAAAGCTCGGGATAGATTACTCGAATACTACTGAGGACTGAACTGAACACTTGATTACTATTAGATCTGAGTTGAGTACTGAACTGAGGCTAGAATACTAGCGACACTGAGATTACTAAGATTACTGAGATTTCTAGGATTTCTCAAGTTCTGCATCTGTCTTAGAGTTCTGAGTTCTGTAACTCACTGACTTCTAAGAATCGTGGCTTGACTGAGATTATCGTGAAAATTGACACGAGCTCTAGACAGCAGCTAAATTATCGGGTATAAATACCCCAGGACTCGATAACATAAAAGTAAAACATAACCATTCTTGAATAATCAAGACCATGGACATTCATTCACCATCGCACTCACTAAAGCATCTCTGCAAGAACTTGGAAATCATAAACATGTGATAGTATAGGGAGACATATAATTGGCTTATACTCCATTCAACAGGGTCTTGCATCCAACACTTAACATGAATTAAAGAACATATAATTGGGGAATTTCATGCTAACATGTCACAATTCATTCTCTAAGGCTTTTCAACAAACACTTGGCATGCATGAGCTTGCACATAATTGGAGATTTCTAGTCAACATGCTATAATGGCTCTAATTCCTTCACCTAAGCAATTTATCAAACATATGGGGAGCATGCTTTGCTTATTCAACAATTTCTACACCTAATTGACATGAACACATCACTTAACAAGCTACTTGAAGAGGATTTATCATGAACATCTCATGAATATCACATACTAGGGTCAAATCTTGAAAATCTTGTAAACAGATATGAATCAAAACTCAATAATAACATGAATATCAATTTCAATTTACATGAATCATGAAAACCCATAAACATATGATCTTTAAAATTTAGAAAAGGGTTCTTGAGCTTCTTGGATGAAAGGGACCCAAGAATCAACATCTGCATACCTTAGGAAACTCTTTCTTGAAGGTTCTTGGAGAGATTCTTGATTTCTTAATTTCTCTTAATTTTTTCTTGAAGAAGAAAGAAGGATTTTATTTTTTAGAAACCCTAGTTTTTGATGTTAAAGATGAAGAATGAAAATGTGAGCCTTGAAAGGATATAAATAGGGGCAGAAAAGAGTGGAAAAAGATCAAAAAGCCCTTTTTAAAAAGGAGTTAAAAATGCTGAACGAGGGCTGCGACAGTCCGTCGCTAGGTTTGACGGTCCATCGGATCGCCTGTCGTATGTTGGATAGGAAAAGAATACACTGCCTCAAGGTGACGGTTGAAGTGACGGTCCATCGCTAGGTCTGACGGTCCATCAAATCGTCTGTTGCACATCAGTCAGAAAAAGAACACACTGCCTCAATACGACGGTCTCAACGACGATCCATCGCAGCCTTGATTGTCCATCGTCCTAGACGTCGTACTTGGGTGTCACTGCCTTGGTTGCAACGGATTGGATGATGGTCCATCGCAAGCTCGACGGTCCGTCAACCCGGACGTCGCACCTAGGTGGTTCTGACGCCTTTCAGTAAAAAAGCCATAACCTTCTTGTCCGATGCCGAATTTTGAAAAAATTAGTATTGATGGAAATATTATTCAATGCTATACATGAAAAATATTTGATATTAGGGAAATTCTACACGGTTCAAAATATTTCTCACTTGGGAAGACACTTCTCAACCTTTTAGGGACGGATTTACACTTCGCTGAACATGCTCAAAGGCTTAGACTACGAGAGAATTTTACGGGGTCTTACAATATCTTTCCTTGGAAATATTCATCCTCGAATGTCGCTCGATAGGCTAAGAATACTGATCAACTGAACTTACTCAAGGAATGAAAGCATCTGAGACATGACTACGCAACTAGAACTACTGATATACTGAGTTTTCATACTGGACATGCATATCTGATGCATGGAATACTCGATTGAAGCTACTCATAAGCTGAATTCTCATAATAGACATGCATATCTGATGTATGGATTCATAACTGAGCTATTCTCATGAATGCATGACTGAATATACTGAAAAGCTGAACTCTTTCTACTGAACATGCATATTTAATGCATGAATGTTTGACTGTACTTACTCTTGAAAGCATGAATAGCTATGCAATGATAACTGATGTTAACTTCATAAGGAGAGTCTGAACATGCAACTGAATGAGTCTAAGGACATGAAAGCATCTCAATATAATGGGGTTTCTCCCCATTAGGACTCTATGTCCCTTTAAACATACTTCGCTGAAATACTGGGGTGGTGCACGGGGCACCTACGAACTGGGTCATGATTGACCGACTGAGATCTGAAACTAATGCATAACTCATTCTGACATATAAGCTCAAATGGGAGCGAATAATCTAACCATTCATATCACAAAGATGAAGGACTCATAACATACCCGAATCTATATCAGGGAATATTTCCTAATCATGGTGGGTCTGAAGCTCATGAAGTCTGTTCTGACGCTGACCACTATTAGCACCGGAAGGGGCACTCTGTTGATGAAAATCTCTACCCCTCTAAGCTAGCACTCTATATTCTCACATTCTGTGGCCAAGATTACCATATCCAAAGCACACATCACTACCGGCTCTACACACACCTAGGTGGCTCTTGCCACACTCTCTATAAAGCGGATAGGTATGAACACCACTAGCACTACTCTAGGCTTTAGGGTCCGGCACCCCATCATGACTGACACCCACGAACTCTAGTGCGGGTATACTAGCTGAGGATAAAACTAGGACTAAAAATCTCTGGCTATGCTGAGAACGGCTACCACCCTGGGACCCTGCCTGAGAGAAACCATGACTGCCTGCTCTGGCTCTCTTACTCACTCTCTCTCTCTTTCTTTCATCTTATTTGCCTCAATTTACTCTGCATGCATCATCAGTCTAGCAAGGTCCATATCTCTATTGAGCATAGCAGCCCTATACTTTTTCAACACTAACCCGAACACACTAGTCACAAACTCACTCATACTCGCTCTAGGGTCATCTATCAAGTCAAGAGCATACTTCGCTAACTGGTTGAACTTAAGACAATACTCTTTCACTGTCATGGATCCTTGCCTTAGGTTCATGAACTCTTTTACCTTAGCCTCTCTCATCTTTAGAGGGAAAATCTTATCTAGAAAGGCATCCTGAAACTCTTGCCAAGTCACGGGAGTTGCATCCTCCCCTCTACCCTTCTTCCTCATCACAATCCAATCATGAGCAATATCCTTCAGCCTATAGGATGCTAACTCTACACTCTCCTCCTCAGAAACATACATAATCTGGGTGATTTTCCCCACCTTTTCAAGGTAAAGCTATGGGTCCTCACCTGCTACTGACCCAAAGAATTCTGTGGGCGCATTCTCATGAAATCTCTAATTCTGGATATGGCTAAACCCTCATCTTACTGAGGTAGGTCCACAACCTGACAGTTATCCTAAACATTAGTCACAGCTTGGGCTAGTGCTTGAAATCTGCCTGAAACTCGACGTGTGACACACTCTTATTCTTAGTACCTACTGGCTGAAGTGGTTGGTCATGAACCCTATGGGCATTATCTCTGTAAGGAGGCATACTCTATTCATGGAAGAAAGAGGTGGATTAGACTGAGGATCAACTTTAGATCATGTTCACTAGCACGACATGAATACTGAAAGAAGGGAAACTGCTCCTAAAACATCTTATAGCCTCTTGTTCATAAATATGACACGCAACATACCCATGCACAAGCCTTTAATAGATGCGGCTTTTTAGACTCCCTAGGATACTATTGAACCTGGCTCTGATACTAAGTTTGTAACAACCCAATTTTCTAGAACCGGAACGTCACGCAGTGCTCATAATCCCGAAGAACCATAAGCTAACCCTCTACTGATATCTATACCTGAGCACTGCATATTATAGATAATAAATGCAAAAACTGTCCATAAGGTTCAAAATATCTAAAAAAACTCAAAACTAAAAATTGAATACTGATACATCTGTCCGAAAAGCCTCTAAACTTTTTGAACTGTGGAGCTGATGGGACATGGCGATAGTAAAAAAATAAGGATCATCCTCAAATAAAGTGGATTCACTGTTACGTCTACTGCTGCTGACAAGGACTGAGCTGCTAGGGGTACTCCGGATCTCGTGCCTCTGAACCTATGGTGTCAAATAAAACAACATAGCGCAAATGTGTCAGTACGGGAATGTACCAAGTATGAAGATGAGGTAAGGCTAAATGCAAGGGATTATGCATGAACAATTACTTAACTGAATAACCATTAGAGTAGTAAATGAGAACACAAGCATGGATGCACAAATCATAACTGAAATCATCATGACTTGAAATACTGCAACTCGGGTACTGCTTTACTAACATCTGAACTCACTACTAATACTGAGATACTGAACAACTGAATCTTTTGATATTGATAACTGAGTACTAAAGTTGAGATCAGTCTTATCTAGCGAGTGATCTTGAAAACTGATGATACTGAAACTGATTAAATAAATCTACTCATATCAATGACTGCACTCTGAGTTTTCTACTCTCAACTGATTGAATTAGAGATCAAACCTCTCTAACGAATGATCCCTGAATTTACTATCAATGATAAGAAGAGATTATATCTGAGATCAAACCTATCCAGTGGAAGATCTCTAAATCTGATAATAAGAATGATCAATTGAATCTGAGAATGAGATCAGTCCTATCTAATGGGTGATCTCTGGATCTGATAATGAGATTACTCAACTGAATCTGAGATTGAGATCAAGCCTATCTAACGGGTGATCTCTGGATATGATAATGAGATTAATCAACTGAATCTGAGACTGAGATCAAGCGTATCTAACGGGTGATCTCTAGATCTGATAATAAGATTACTCAACTGAATCTGAGACTGAGATCAAGCCTATCTAACAGGTGATCTCTAGATCTGATAATACTGATACAGAATAACTTTATATGGGACCATACCTATATAGCGGGTGGTCCATGAATCAATGGAACTATCTGAGTTTTTTATTGAGATAGATGATTGTATATAACAGTCCTGATTTCTGAGTTCTACTCTGAAGACTGATACTGTAAATGTGGGAGTGCTCACTTAACCGATATGCCTCGAATCTACACTGGTAGAGTCCAACTGGTAACCCTAGCTGGAAGGGTGTCAATACCGTGCCACGGGTAAAGACCTCTCTGTTCAAGCCTTTCTAACGGATGACCCTCACAGGAAGTCAAGCCTAAGGCAGTATAATAGTCAAGCCTTTTTCTAACGGGTGACTCCTGCATCCTGTGCTGGCTACGTAGTTCTAGAGTTCAGGGATTGCTCCTAACGACTCTGCCTCTCTAACAGAGATCCTCCATCCCTGCACTCGCTCGGTTCTAGCTCCTACTCCCAATTAAAACTCTGAACTGATTTTCAACTGAACTTAAACTGAGCCGAATTTGATACTGATCATGTTTCTTGACTGATCTGACTGAGTTATGCTGAATTCACTTGATTTTGTATTTCACGGAATACTACTGAATCTCGTCATCTGACTAAATGATACTAAGCTCGGGATAGATTACTCGAATACCACTGAGGACTGAATTGAACACTTGATTACTACTAGATCTGAGATAAGTACTGAACTGAGGCTAGAATATTAGCGACACTGAGATTACTGAGATTTCTAGGATTTCTCAGGTTCTGTAACTGTCTGAGAGATTTGAGTTCTGTAACTCACTAAATTCTAAGAATTATGGCTTGACTGAGATTATCGTGAAAATTGACCGGGCTCTAGACAATAGCTAAATGTCGGGTATAAATACCCCCAGGACTCGATAACATAAAAGTAAAACATAACCATTCTTGAATAATCAAGACCATGGACATTCATTCACCATCGCACTCACTAAAGCATCTCTGCAAGCACTTGGAAATCATAAACATGTGATAGTAGAGGGAGACATACTATTGGCTCATACTCCATTCAACAAGGTCTTGCATCAAACACTTAACATGCATTAAAGAACACATAATTGGGGGATTTCATGCTAACATGCTACAATTTATTCTCTAAAGCTTTTCAACACACACTTGGCATGCATGGGCTTGCACATAATTGGGGATTTCTAGTCAACATGCTATAATGGCTCTAATTCCTTCACCTAAGCATTTTATCAAATATATGGGGAGCATGCTTTGCTTATTCAACAATTTCTACACCTAATTGACATGAACACATCACTTCATAAGCAACTTGAAGAGGATTTATCATGAATATCACATACTAGGGTCAAAGCTTGAAAACCTTGTAAACAAACATGAATCAAAACTCAATAATAGCATGAACATCAATTTCAATTCACATAAATCATGAAAATCCATAAACATAAGATCTTTAAAATTTAGAAAAGGGTTCTTGAGCTTCTTGGATGAAAGGGACCCAAGAATCAATATCTGCATATCTTAGGAAACTCTTTCTTGAAGGCTTTTGGAGAGATTCTTGATTTCTCCTGATTTTTTTAAGAAGAAAGAAGGTTTTGATTTTGTAGAAACCTTAGTTTTTTATGTTAAGGATGAAGAATAAAATTGTGAGCCTTGATCGGATATAAATAGGGGCTGAAAAGAGTGGGAAAAAGACCAAAAAACCCTTTTTAAAAATGAGTTAAAAATTCTAAATGGGGGTTGTGACGGTCGAAGCGACGGTCCATCGCTAGGTCTGACGATTCGTCGGATCACCCATCACACGTTGGCCAGGAAAAGAATACACTGCCTCGAGGTGACGGTCAAAGTGACGGTCCGTTGCTAGTTCTGATGGTCTGTTGGAGTGTCCGTCACACATCAGTCAGAAAAATAACACACTGCCTCAATGCGAAGGTCTCAGCGATGGTCCATCGCAGCCTTAACGGTCCATCGTCCTAGCCATCGTACTTTAATGTCACTACCTTGGTTTCAAGATCGACGGTTCGTCAACCCAACCGTCGCACCTGGGCGGTTCCGACGGCTTTCAGTAAAACGGCCATAACTTTCTCATCCGATGTCAAATTTTGACAAAATTGGTATCGATGGAAAGCTTATTCATTGCTCTACATGACAAAAAGTTGATATTAGGGAAATTCTACATGGTTTAAAATATTTCTCACTTGGAAAGACACTTCTTAACCTTTTAGGGCCGGATTTACACTTCGCTGAACACCCTCTAAGGCTCAGACTATGAGAGAATTTTGCGGGATCTTACAATACCCCAACCCCACCCCTCGCGCTGTTCTTGAAGAAAAAAGTTTAGAAAAAATAGTAGAAAAGTTGTGTATTGGCTATTGAATTGAAATTAGAAGAAATGGTAATATGAGGTGTTGATTTGCAATCTTCTGCCACCCTCAAATCCTTTCTTCTTCAACCCCATCCCCCTCCCTTCGATTTTCTCACAATTTTCTTCCTCTTTTTTTGCAATTTTCTCCTATTTAATCCCAAAGACAAATTTATAGTATGGTTTATATGGGTAGTTTCAATTTGCTCAATCAAAATAAGAATTTGACAATTATGAAGTTAATTTAGCTATTGAGAAAAAATAATTTTGATGAAATAAATTAAATTTTCTCGAAGATTTATGTGTAAGATCATACTTTTGTAGAAATCTACAAGAAAATATTTTGGCATGTATTTGATTGAAAATTATTGATGGGTAGGAGTGAAGAAAAAAATAGAGGAAAGAGAAGATAGACGGGTGGTGCGGTGTGAAGAAGATGAAGAAAAAAATTAGTGCTGGAAATTTAAAGATCAGTTCCACTTATTTTATTTTATTTTTTACTTTTTTTGGTCAATACGCGCTTTATTTTTTTGTAATTTTTTTTGTCATGTCAGTCATTAAGGGGGAATATAATTCACGCGAAAGTTGTTTAGGGGAGTAAATAATTACCTATAAAGTTAAAGTGCTAAAGTAAGCTGTGGCGACTAGTTCAGGAGTGAAATGATAACTTTTCTCTTTATTTTTTCACCAAAATAACACTTTTCTTGTTTATACCTGTTCAGAAAAACTTTTTTTCCCCGTAAATCACTTCTCCTCATTTAGGGGTCATTTGATTAGGAATAAGTTATTTCAAAATTAATTATTTTAAAATTAATTATCTCTAGATAAGTTACACCACCATGTCTATTTTATAATTTGTCATTTCATCACTATGGTATAAATGGTGGAATAAAAAAATTTTGAGATTAACTAATGCCTCCAACCAAATACACAATAAATAATTTTTATATTTTATTTTCAGAATTATTTTATCCCAGAATTATTATATCTTATACCTCACACCAAACGATACCTTTTATTTTCTTGTTCAAGCAAATATGATGCTAAATCATTTTTAAAAAATGAAGTTCAATGTACTAAAACTCTGTCTATGTGCAAAATCCAGTGAAGGGCCAAACCACACAAATTTATTGTACGTAATCTTACCCTTCATTTATGAAAGTGCTTGCTTCCACGGCTTGACCCAATGACATCCTGCTCACATAGCAATAATTATAAGCAAATGTGATGCTGAATCATTTCATAATTAAATAGTGAATTTTTTAAGGCAAAGTTTGAAGATCAAACAAATCACCAGACCCTAAAATATTAGGATATACTATAAACCATGCGGTTTTGATGTAGTATTTTTTATTGAATGATTATTTATTTATTTATTCAATTCAATAACTCATTACATTAAATAGATCATTGTCTTATATGTATCCTCAATGTAACTTATATAGTAGATAATTTGGTGTATAGAGTTTTAGCTTAGATGCAAAAGATTAAATCATCAGTTCTTATTAGTTAAAGTTATAGTTCACAATCGTAGATGAAAATTTGGAAAATCACCAGAATGATTGTAGCACGAGAGTATATGTGATTTATCTTGATTACGAGAACAGTATAGTTTTAACTTCTCATGCTAATGCATTTTGTATGTATTGAACGGGATCGAGTAGAGACAATTGTTTTAGACTGGCTGATAAAAACATATTCTCTAAATTATTAAATGTACTTATATTCTCAATCCTGATTTAATTATTATGATTTGTATATATATATATAAGCATTTTGATTTATTTAAAGGTGAGATTCTTAGATGGATCAATATTTCTGGTAGATTGAACGATAATAATATATATTAGTGAAATAATAAGTTAGTTGATGAAATTTATGTCTTGGTATAGAGATTGATGATACGTCTTTTATGAGAAGCTTATAAGTTTTCATGTGTAAATCCGATCGGTAAATTTATGAATCCGACATATGAAATAAGTTAAGCATTGCTCTAAAGGAAATTAATCAATATATTAAATTGGGAAAATGCTCTATTTCCACCCTAAACTATACATGAAACTATTGAGACACACCCTAACTTTAGGAGAGTCTTATTCCCCCCCCCCCCCCCCGTACTAGTTAAAATTATATTTTTGGCAACCTTAGTGTCTACGTGGCACATCTGTGAATCAACATACTGAAGATCCACTTTGGCACACATATGTGCCACGTAGGTACTAAGGTTGCTAAAAATATAGGTTTAATTAGTCCAAGGGGGTAATAGGACCCTCCTAAAGTTCGGACGTGTCTCAGCAATTTCGTGTATAGTTTAGGATGAAAACAGTGCATTTTCTCTATCAAATTTGTCGGTAATTTAATTTATCGATTAGTATATGTAATCTTAACATGGGAAATTACGTAAGTGTTTAATGGAGAATTTTCAAGAAAAATAAAAGAGTGCAATTACGAATTTTTAGTGAAATAATTTGTAATTTATCATGGTAAGATTAATTCAAATTGGTATTTTGAATTATTTTTATAATAGGTTGTAACGCCCCAAAAATCTGTCCCGAGACGTCATACGGTGCTTAGAACCACAAGTGATCCCAAGCTAACCCTTTTAATGGCATACTACTAAGCAACTGATTAAATATGAATGAATGACTGAGTTTACTGTGCGGAAATATACAGAAATACTGTAATCTGTAAAACACAATACTGGTACCACTTTTACATTCTAATAAAGTCTGAAGAGAGGGACTAAAATTACAATACTGACTCTAACTGACATCTATGAAGCCTCTACTATACTGACTATAAATAGTTGGGAAGCTACTCCAACTATCGCTAACCAATACATATGAATAAGAAAGACACAACATGAATAAATCTACCTGAAGTCCCCGAAGTAGGAGGACCCACACCTTGCTGACTGGAATCTACAACTGTCTGAGTCTGAATGCGCCTACTAGATCTTGTACCTACATTATGAGACAATGTAACACATAGACATATATGTGGATCAGTACTTTAAGAATGTACTGTGTATATGGGGGTGTATGAATTAAGTCAACAATATCATTACTCTTTATAAAATCATACATGCTGATATAAATGACTCGCATAGCTTGAATAAATCTGAAATCTAAATCTCATAAATCATGAATAATTAAACATGTAGCATATATCTCATGAGTCATTATACTTAGTTCTAAAATATATTTTCTCCTCTAATTCTCAAAGCTTGTAAGCAAAAGGAATCTTAAAACAATAGCTTTCAAAACATATACATTCATCATAAGGAGAATAAGGGACTTCTTTTGAAACTTAGGGATTGTAGAACTTTGGGAGACTGTGGGACTTTTGGGAGTTTCTTCTAACCAACATAAAACATGTGAGTATTCTTCATGGAGTCCAACGTATTACCCACGTTAGGGAGAGTTGTTCAACCCTTATCATCGGAATAGAACCTTAACTTAAGTGATCACTATCTTAGCCCACTATGGACAAATCAAAAACCTACGGTGGCACGTAGTTCTAGGGCATGAGACCTTGGAATCATACCCAACTCGGTGCTAAATACTACTCCCATACTTATTGCTCAAAACTTTTAGGAAATCCACCTTAAAATAGCATAAGGGCTTATAATCAAGACAAATTATGCTTCTCTTTCTTTAAATCTCAAACTTTATGAACAATGTGGATTTCTTATCTTAGCTTAGGATTAAAAGATAAATTTCTTTCTTGAAACTTGGTAAACAATCATCAAAGAGGCTTAAAATCATAACCTTCTTGAAATATCAAGACTAAATCTTAGGGCTTAAAGCCCATGCTTCAAGCTTATGTTAAAATACCAAAAGGTTCATGCTTGATAATGTAATTATTGATAAATCAACTCAAAATCTGGAAATTTCAGCAATAAGCATGAAAATATAAACATACTCATGTAATATCATAGAAAAAATTCATACTCAATATGACTCTTGAAAATAATTCAACAATCTCAAAATAATGAAATCAAGAATCTCAATATCATGCTTAAACTCAATTAGAAAAAAATCTGGAAAATCGCATTACATGCATAAATATATGAAAATAGTAATGTAATTTAACATTAAATCACTTGAAATCTCATAATCTTCAAACAATATGAGTTAGGTATAAACCCTAACTCCAATTTCATGAGGAATCACATAAAATTCAGTAATTTATAATTTAAAACAAGTTTTGGGCACAAGGAGGAAAGGATTGTCCTTGTTGAAATCCCATATACCTTATTTGGCTTGATTCAATGGAATAATTTGACTTTTGAATCCTTGAGAATGTTCTTGGAGGCTTTTCTTGAAGGTTCTTGAATGGTGATGTTTTGACTCTTGAGTTTTCTTGAAGAAGGGTTTGAACCTTGTTCTTGAGGGTTGATCTTGAAAGGAACCCTAATTTTAATGTTATGGATGAATATGAAGTTATGTGCTTTGATTAGATGTAATTAGGTGTTAAAAAGGGTGGAAAGGACCCAAAAATCCTTTTTTAAATGGCTTAAAATTGCTAAACGGAGATCCCCGAAGGTTTGGCGATGAACCATCGCCCTGTGGACGGACCGTCCTTTTAACCTGTCTATTTTGGCCAGAAAACAGTCTTACTACCTCAGTTGCGACGGTTTGGGCGACGGTTCGTTGGTTTTCCCATTGCACTTTGGCAGTCCGGATAGCTCATTGTAAAACGGCCATAACTTTTTACTCCGATATCGAATTTTGGTAAAATTGATATTTTTGAAAAGCTAATTCAATTATCTATCTGTTGGTGTGTCATGAGCTCAAAATTTTGTAGTATAACAAAAGATATGCTTGTTTGAAGTTGAATGTACCAATATTCTTTTCAAGAATTCAATCGGTAAAGTATGTTTTGATTCACCTAATAGCTAGAACATATTTGAGGCCTTAATACACATCAAACTTGATCATAAAACTACCAAATCACTAAAATTTATTTCTCATGTGTTTGAAGCATGGTTCTACTATCGGTTGGAATTCTCGGGGTATTACATAGGTAGCCTCATTAATAAATTTCCTGATCCCTACAGTACTCATATTATACTAGAACTTGGAATCCTATTTTCTATGGGAAAAGGAGAAGTCACCACCTATCCTTGTTCAAATAGAAACAAGTGTGTGTTTTTCTTTCCACGTTGGACTGGGGAAGTATCTTTATAAATAAAGATTTCCTTAGCCTAGAAATTGAACAACAAGAATAATAGAAAGAGTTAAGTATTCTATTCGGTACTTGCCCACCTAGGTATTGAGAGAGTTCGACTGTAAATTTGGGATCACTGTAGAAGACCACAAATTCAAAGATGGATTCGCTTCAAGATAAATGCTCGCGCTTCAAAAGGTATTCCTAATTATTTTGAAGCAGCCTTTGCATGAACTATGTGTTTATGTTAGTTGTCTGTATTACATGCAAATGATCTTGTCTATTTGTTTCCACTGCATGTGCCTGATTTTCCAACATAAAGTTGGCACGAACTTTCAGTTTGGCACCTCAAGTAGCCATTTTCATTTAAACACTTAAACTAGGGTCATGTTGTGTCAGTTTGACACTTTTTCCTAACATGGAAAAATGAGTGTATCACACTCACTTGAGGAGCGTGTAAAGGTTTTTTAGATAATTTTTGTTTCATTTTTCTCTTCTTCTTTCACATTTTTTTCCACCATTTTCAAACTTAAAACTCAAACATGTTCATCAATGGTTTCTCAATTGATAAGCAAATTGAAAGAAAATGGATTTCTTTGAACAAAGTTAAAATTTACTATTATTTTTAGCATACAAACAAATAAGTACTTTACTCAAAAATTGAATCATACTAAAAAAAAAAATTCAAAAACTAGAGGAATCAAACTTAAACATCGAATCTATCACACCTCTTTTTTACCAAAAATATTAATTTTGAAGTTTGGAAAGGATTTTATTTTTAACTGACAAAAGAAAACAATTTGTTTCAAAAAGGATTTTTAACAATCAAAACTCAGAGTCGACACTTGACATAAATCTGGTATGCCAAGTCACCTTTGAAAATCTTTTTTCAAAATAATTTTTGACTCTTTTAAAACTGGTCCATGAATAGAGATTCCGGCTAAAAAATTTGTTAACCGATAGGAAAGTGTTAGGCACCCCTCGATCCCGTGGTTCGATCATGATCACTTTGTAGAGTATATCATATAGTACGACACTATGAAATGTATACACCATAAAAACACATAAACAAGAAAACAAACAATCAAATAATCAAATATTCAAAAATAATGTCCAGTCCAATTTATTACAAACCAAAAATAAAAATGCTGAAATAGAAATCTAAACTCCTAGCTATACTTTACCCGATGCCTCGGGCCTTGATCATGAGCCGCCTTTGCATACATGATACTTTGAGAAATTCCCCAGTGAATAAGTACAATGTTTCTCGGGGCATTCCCCGGTAAAATCAATACAATGAATTCAAGTGCTACATAACAAAAGTGATTCAACACATTTCAACATTCAACAAAAAATATATTCCCTAAGTTTTGCCTACCCAACCTATCGTTTACCTAACTACTTTTACCTATCATGATACTATCGAGTGCAAATTAGTAGCAAACAACTAATGAACGAAAACACTTGCTTAATGAATTGAGATTATCAATATTCATCTTCATTTATTTTTCAATCCTGCCCCAAACAACCAATTTTAATGCTCAAACTAGATATCATTTCATCAAATAATTTATAATCAATGTAAATCAAATAATATATAAAGACAAACAACTATTCACACAATCAAACAAACAAAAATCAAATTATGCAATAGAAATAAGAGTTAATAAGATAGAATTGGACCTCAATCGGGGCTTAGTCACAAATTTTCTATGAAGAATTCCACTAATACATAGAGGAGGAGCCACGATTGGAAACAAATCCACAAGCAGGGAACCAAAGAACTCAATCCAAACCCAACTCTATAATTCAAAATAAAACTAACCAAAAGATCAATGATTCAATCGGAATTTGTGGACTGTTTGACAATGGGTTTCGCTGTTTGCCAAAGCTCCGGTAAGCTTTGCTGGTGAACTCGATAGTGATGGGATAGTAAAGGATACGTCAGTTATTTGAGTTGATATAGTGTGGGTTTGATCGGGTTTTTGGACAGGTGAAAGACCTGGCGGCTTTTCGGAGTTAGTTTGCCGATAGAGATGGCATTTTCGGTGAGATTTCATGAGAAAATCTGAGCTCCCTTTATCGATCATTCATTGTATTCCCTCTCTTAATTCTTTACCATTTTTACTTTCCTCTATTTACTTTATTTACCCCCTCTCCCCTCTTCTCAATTTTTGATCATACCCTTTCTCGATTTCTCTATTCACTTTCATACCTGGTTATCTATTATGATGATGGGTGAGTAAAAATCAGCCCCCTGCCTCACTATATATGGAGTGTGTGTTATATGTTGATTATTATGT
Organism: Capsicum annuum; assembly: GCF_002878395.1. Taxonomy (NCBI): domain Eukaryota; kingdom Viridiplantae; phylum Streptophyta; class Magnoliopsida; order Solanales; family Solanaceae; genus Capsicum; species Capsicum annuum. The sequence goes on along the minus strand of NC_061117.1, from coordinate 171,666,862 downwards.
ATGTGGTGTGAATATCCTCTGTGTGTGATGTGCTGCTGTGTATGGAAAAATAGAAAAATTCCCCCTTTCTTCTGTACGTGTATGTATATATCAGTACATGCGTATATGAGAATATTGGTATCAAGCTATGTAGGTGTGTTTAATATTGGGTAAAAAAACATGGGGTAGGGGGCATGTGGGGGTAGGGTGTATAGGGGTTAAAGTGTGAGTGGTTAGGATAAGGTGAGGTGGTTAATTTTGTTTGGTTAGGCTGTTAACTTGTTAGAAATTTATTTATTTATTGTCCTTTTTGTGAAGGGATCATCACATGGGGTAGGGTACATGGTAAGACGAGGGTTAATGTGTAAAAGTTCCCTCTTGAGAGGGACAAAATTACGTGTTCACATCATGTCCCTCTTTGGATGTAAACACAAAGTATTTTTAGACAAAACAAAAGGTAGACAACGAGACAGAATTTTGACCCAACCATTATTCAAAGAAATGAAACAGAATAAGGAAAGGATACCGAGTCTGGATTTTGGGTGTCCTACCTATCCCAAGTCATGTGGGAGTCAAGTCACATGTAGTTCAAAGGTTGAAAAGGAGAGGGACTATACCGAGTTGGAGTGTCGAGTGAGGTCCTGTCGAGGTTTTGGTTTGGGGCTATGTCATTACATCAAAAATGAAAATTACAAGTTAAAAGATAACAAAAATTAAAAAATCCTATCTGTGCAGCTTCTCTAGACTCTTGATGAGAGTTTCTGATGCTTTTCAAATTGACAAAAAATCTGATTTTCTCTGGGTTGAACTTGAGAATAGATTCTTTCTCCATACTAAATCTGATGTTATAGATGAACTCACAAATTAACCTTGTTTTACAGGCGGTACTTCTGAATTTGAACCTAAATTTGAAAAATCTTCACCCTATTCTTCAAGAGGGCTACTGACTTACAATTTCTTTAATTTGTTTCTTAACTTTCAATTTTTTCACCTTGTTACTTGTCTTTCAATTTATTCACCTTGTTCTCTAGGCGGGTTCCTGACATTCAATTTCATTACCCTATTTTTCAGGTGGGCTCCTGACTTTCAATTTCATCACCCTGTTCTTCAGGTGAACTCTTGACTTTCAACTTCATCACCCTGTTCTTCAAGTGGGCTCCTGAGATTCAATTTCATCACCCTGTTCTTCATGTGGGCTCCTGACTTTCAATTTCATCACCCTATTCTTCAGTTGGTCTCCTGACTTTCAACTTGATCACTCTATTCTTCAGGCATGCTCCTGACTTTCAATTTCTTCACCAAGTTCTTCAAGCAGGATCCTGACTTTCAATTTCATTACCATGTTCTTCAGGCGGGCTCCTGACTTTCAACTTCATCACCATGTTCTTCAAGCAGGCTTCTGATTTTTAATTTCATCACCCTGTTCTTCAGGCAGACTCCTGACTTTTAACTTCATCACCCTATTCTTCAGGCGGGCTCCTGACCTTCAACTTCATCACCTTATTTTTTAGGTGGGCTCCTGACTTCCAACTTCAGCACCCTGTTCTTTAGGTGGGCTCCTGACTTCTAACTTCATTACCTTATTCTTCAGGTAGACTCTTGACTATTAATTTCATCACCCTATTCTTCAAGTGGGCTCCTGACTTTCAACTTCATCACCCTGTCCTTCAGGCAGGCTCCTGACTTTCAATTTCATCACCCTGTTCTTCAGGTAGGCTCCTGACTTTTAACTTCATCACCTTATTCTTCAGGCGGGCTCCTGACTTTTAAATTTATCACCTTGTTCTTCAGGCGGGCTCCTGACTTTCAATTTCATCACCCTATTCTTCAGTCGGGTTCCTGACTTTAAATTTCATTACTCTGTTCTTCAGGCGGTCTCCTGACTTTCAAATTCATCACCCTGTTCTTTAGGTGGGCTCCTGACTTTCAATTTCATCACCCTGTTCTTCAGGCAGGCTCCTGGCTTTAATTTTCATCACCTTGTTATTTTAAGTGAGCTCCTAACTTGCAATTTTATCACCCTATTATTTAGGCCATCTCCAGACATTCAGTTGCATCACCTTGTTCTTTAGGAGGTCTCCTGACTTGCTATTTCATCACCTTATTCTTTTAGGCGGGCTCCTTACTTGCAATTTCATTACCCTATTCTTCAAGCAGGCTCCTGACTTGCAATTTCATCACCCTGTTCTCCAGGCAAACTCTTGACTTGAAATTTCATCTCTCTGTTCTCTAGGAGAGCTCCCTACTTGCAATTTTACTACCCTGTTCTTCAAGCGGGCTCCAAACTTTCAATTTCATCACCCTGTTTTTCAGGCGGTCTCCTAACTTTCAATTTCATCACCCTGTTCTTCAGGTGGGCTTCTGACTTGTAATTTCATCACCCTATTTTCAGGAGCGCTCCTGACTTGCGATTTCATCACCCTGTTCTTCAGGTAGGCTCTTAAAATCAAAATCAAAACTAGAACGAAAATTATCCCAAATAAATATTATGATAAAGAGAGATCTAACTTTTTTAAAAATAAAGTCCCGTTTTTCAAAAGGGTCATAAATGATGTTACCAATAACATGAATTAAAAAAATTATCCTAGTTTATCATCAAAAAACTTTTATGGGTGTCAAACTCAATAACAATTACTTACAAAATTCGTAATGCAAGGGTGAATCAAGATTTTGATCAATAAATGCACCTTTTGAGGGTACAATTGAATAACTGGGACCAACAAGTCCCTCTCTTAAGAGTGAAAGTGAAATATTCTTACTAAAAGTGCATCTCCTAGTCATAAGATATAAAAGACCCAAATTAAAGAATGTGTCTCTTAGGGGCACAAGATGATGAGTTTTGAAGCCTGTATAACAACATTGCTTTTGCATTTGTAAAAAAGAGGAATTGTACCTCTGGATACTTGTGCTTTGAAGCCTTTGATTTGAAGGTAGCAATTGTTCTTGTTCCATACAAAGAAAACTTATGAGTTTAAACATGGTGGTTGGCTTGAAGCTTTGGATTTTGAGGCGATTGCTCTTGTACTTGGACATTTAATCTTGCTTCCAACTAATGGCACATCACTGCCTTGCTACACCAATGATCCAAACTCAGATTATTATGAGTGACTCTGAAACAAATCCAGTATCTCAGTTCTGCTATGTTTCCTAAGATAAACTTCTTGAACCTTGGTATTATCCATGAATCCCCCAAACTTGTCTGTTGACAAAACTTTCTGCATGCCTTGTTTCGGCTAACAATCATGTTTCTTTCATGTATTGGCTTTTTGTCTTGCTTTGTGCAATTGAAGAAGTTGGTAGCAAGTTTTAAAATCTTTTCTCACTTGTTTTGACATGGAATTGACTCAAAGACACGAGAAAAATAACTGCAATTTTCCATTTGAGTAACTAACTTAAGAAAACAAAAATAAAAATGTAGAGAAGAAAGAAAATACAATGAATGTCCCCATCTGAAACAAAGAAAAAAAAAGATTTATCTAAAAGTGACAGTCAACTCTAATGATTATGACATACATTGGATTAAATTACCTGATCTTTCCATCCCAATTTTCCACCAATTGTTGTTGAGTTAATGACCTTGAACCTGAGTTAGTGCCTCAGGCCAATTGCACTTAGAGACCTCATTCAGCTGGTAACGCATTGAAGGGTTCTTGCCAACAAGTCTCTTATTTTTCTTTCTCTCAGCTCATCATCGCTTTATGGTGCCCATGAGGGTTTTCACCAATAAGACTCCCCTTTTCATTTCTCTTAAGTCACAATCATCTTATGGTGCCCATGAGGGTTTTCACCAATAAAACTCTCTCATTTTTATTTCTCTCTACTTACCATCATCTTACGATGCTTGTATTGAGGGTTTTCACCAATATGACTCTCTCATTTTCATCTTTCTCCTGATTCCTTATGCTGATGAAGATAAGTAGTACCCAAATGCCTCATCATATCCATTGCATGCTTAGCCATAACATTCTAAAAATTTGATCTGAAGGTCTTTCTTTGGTTGTAATTTGGATTTTGGATATGGCTAGAAAGAAAGGATGGCATGAGGCTCAAATGACATCTGAAGCGGGGTGGGACTTACAACTTTTGGAATTGACTCAAAAAATAAAGATTAACTCATGGCCCAGTTTATTTTAACTGAGTAATACTATATTATTTATTTGGTCAGACCGAACCCAGAGAAGGGCTACCTACGTATCTCACCCCTGAAAGATGAGAATCAGGTCAAACGTAGTTCCAAAAACTTGTTCTTTTTCTTGACTCTGAATTCTTTTATTTTTTTCGACTCTCTTTCTTTTTGAGACTATTCTGACTCTATTTTTCTTGACATTTTTCTTTTCTTTCTTTTTGAATACATTTTTTTGAAACTTTTTTGACTCTATTCTTTTGTTCAGCATTTTTTCTTTTGAACTTTGCTGAACTCTATCTTGATTCCAAAAGAGAGATTCGAAAGAAAATATAATGAAGGCTCAAAAAGGGTAAACGAAGGATGACACAATATTCGGATAGCCAAATGAAATGCATACGTCATATCAATCTTTAAAAGTGCAATTACGTAACATGCAAATTGAAAGTGGACAGTGAAGATCATTTCTAACATTTATTCAACATTGACTTGAACTGGGCATATGGATCACTTCTTCTTCCATGCTTTTCAAACATACAACTCCACATTTGTTGTACATTCCTCACATCGAATGACTCATGCTTTCGTGGAGCTGATTTTCTTTCTATTCCTCTTGATATAGGGTTGTATATTCACTGTTTGACCTAAATGAGATGTATCTTTCAATTGATGACCAAGTTATTCTTGTGATCCTCAAAATAATTGCCTTAATTTTTAAAGCAGACTTCAACTTGGTCACCAAATGTCTCAACACTCTTTTTATTTTCTCAAGATTTTTCTAACTTTAGCCCTCTGATTCAAAGTTCATACATTAACTGGATTTTAAGATCTAGCTGAAAATTCTGCCAGCATGTCATATCATTAGAACCAACATAAAATGTACGGTGTAATGAAAACAAACAAACAACACATATTAAGTACAAAGGTTAAAGGGATACTCTATTTAGCAGAAATGAAAGATCGAATGGTTTGAACATAAACAACAAAGGGAGAAAATAATATAAATCCTGAACTACAACCCTGAAATAATTCGGATAACAGAAAAGAAAATAAAACAAACTACCAGACCTCTTTATAGTAAGGAGAGGAGTGACTTCTCAATTGCTGAGCTTGACATCATAGCCACTGGTTTGCACATCAGCATAACTAGAGCTTTCACCACTGCTAATGTTCTTCAACATAATCGATTATCTTGAATCGTCTTTTCTATTTCTCTTTTCAAAGTACGACAGTCTTCAATACTGTGACCCTGAACATCAGAATGATATACATATCATATGTTAGGATCAAAATTTCTTAAATATGGGTTAGAAGTGTACCCAAGGAGAGGAGTGATCATGCCTTGTTATACCAATCTCTGGAATAAACTATCCTACGACTCTCCAATAGGTGGGAAACTATCCCTTGACTTCTACCTCATTTCATTTTTTGACTTGGAACGAACATCGGGGCTAGAAGGGCTTTGATATGTTTGTGGAGCTGGAGGATGACTCTGAGGAGTTGGTGCACGCCATTGTGAGTAAGAAAGGGGTTGAACATATGGGTTTGCGCAATATACTGGATATGGAGGTACAAAAATAAAGTTTAATGGATTTTGGGAGCTATTATATAGATCTTGGGTATGAACTTGGACTTGACTGAGGGTAACAACGATGTGGTCTTCTTTGACATGCTCGTTATCCAACTACAATAGAAGCTACATCTTCCTCAGTCTTCATCCCTCCAATTTCCCTTAATTGATTGCAATATTGTCCCAAATGTTTCACAGAATCCTCATGTCCATCACGCACCTCAAATTTTGATATTTCAAATCTTAGAGAAAGGTTAACACTTGAAGACATACCCCAATCTTTATATGAAACATCTTTTTTTACCGCAAGTCCTATAGAACTTTTCATAGCATTTTTTGCACTCTTCATTTTTTCAATTATTTTCTCTGGATCATCTGGCATACTAGGCTTCTTCTTAAGAAATTTTAGTGGTCCAGTTAACTTAAAAGTAGGCTCAAAAATATAGCAGTGATCATCAAGAGTATTGAACATGGGTCCACTAGCAGCATGGGAAAGCACAATCGTTGGACGGATAGCCAATGTGGAAGCCTCAGTAGAGGATTGAGTAAGAAAATCACAAACGATGTGTGGTATTGTTAATATAGTAGGCTTATGCCGAGGAGCTAGAGAAAGAGTGGTGGAAGTGTTGGGATACAGTTGACGCGGAATAAATTTTAAGACACGTTGTGGTGCATCAACAACAGTAGAAAACTGACTTTATGATTTTGGTGAAAAACTCAAGGTATTTGTACGATCAATAGCAAGAAATGGATGAGGAGGCAACCCACTGTCCTAAGCTCGGTGCATTTTTATTATTTATTGCCTTAGTCTCCTAATCTTTTATTTTAAACTCTCATTTTCCTGACTCCTTGTTTGATCCATGATGTCACTCTCTATATCCTTGTTGAACACAACGAACCCTTTCTTGGATTTGGTGTGATGTGGAAGACCAACTACAATGCCACAAATCAACCACCTTAAACTAACTGAACAAGAGATAACAAACGTGTTAGATTTCAATACTTTCTCAAAACCTTTTTCTTTTATTCTTCTTGTTTTCCTTGAAAAGATCACCGAACCCAAGAAGGGTGCCTACGTATCTCACTCCCAAGAGAGGAGAATCATGTGTGCGTAGTTTGTGAAGTTTGCCCAAAAATGCCCAATCAAACGCTCTTTCTTTTTCTTTTTCTTTTTCTTGAAACTTTAAGAAGAAAATAAAATAACAAATTGTAAAAGAATTGAAGAAAATCTTTTTTTTTGTGAATTTTGCAGCTTTAAAATCCTTATACAAAATGAATCCAATGATTACCAAAGAAAAATCTTTTGGGGTTTTCGATTTTGAATTTCATACTAAAATGAAACTTGAACTTAGTAAAGGAAAATCTTTTTGTAATTTTGTTTTAAAGATATATGAAACACCTACTCTAAATGAAGAGAGAAGAAAATCTTTTTGAATTTTTGAAATAAGATCACCAAACCCACGAAGAACTACCTATGTATCTCACTCTCGAAAGAGGACAATTATGTGTGTGTAGTTCGTCCAGATTAGACAATTAAGAATAAAAAAAACAACTTAACCCTGACTTGAGAGACATGACCAAAGACAGACGATGAAAAATGTCAATAAAATCATTTTGAGTTGATACTTCACATATAACTGACACCAACAATTATGAAAGAAAGATCTTTTGGTATTTTCGTTATATGAAATGTACAAAACTTCTACTATCTTTTTTGAATTTTCTTTATATAAAGCTCCTACTAAAAAAAATCTTTTTAAAATTTTTGAATTATGAATGCTTGCTAAAAGAGACAAAGGAAAATCTTTTTGATGTTTTTGCTTTTTGAGAAAATGAGTGCAAAAGATAAAAATATTTTTGAATTTTTGAATTGTGAAAAACAAAAGTCAACTCTAAAAACTATGAAACTCATTCTTTTTTTTTCTTTTTTCAACCTTTTCTGGTCTACACACTTTACTTCTAACACATGCTTTACCCAAATCAGTCCATCAAATGACCCCGTCACTCTAAAAAATGCATCATTTAGCACGTAGGGATGCTTTTAAGGTGAGTCTCCTATAAAGGATCAAACGAGTCCCGCTGTCTTAACATGATGCAAATAAGCAAGACCTAAAGGCTGACCTAGGCTTTGGTCCACTAACAAGACTGTTTGGGGGAGCGTATGATCGATAGTGGCTGCGACAGTTTTCCACCCACTCCATACGTCTGACGGCTCCCCCTTCTAAAATAAGGGTGACTCTACTAGAGTTCATGTACACGATGTGTACTTTGGCACTTGTTGTGAAAGAAATGACTCGAGTTATGCAAATGATGACAGATACAAAGTGGTAACACATAAAAAAAATTATAAATACGTAGCACGTAGGCACTTGACAATGATAACACAATAAGACAAACGATAACAAATACAAGACGTCTATACACCAATAGTGTCACACTAAGCCGATACAACTAAAAATAAAGTTCAAATTCTAAAAGTTTCCAGCAGAGTCGCCAAAGCTGTCACACCCCTTTTTACCAAAAAGATTAATTTTAAGTTTGAAAAGGATTTTATTATTAAGTGACAAAAGAAAACAATTTGTTTCAAAAAAGATTTTTAACAATCAAAACTCAGAGTCGCCACTTGACATAAATCTGGTATGCCAAGTCACCTTTGAAAATCCTTTTTCAAAATGATTTTTAACTCATTCAAAACTGCTCCAAGAACATATATTCCAGCTAAGGAATTCTATTGACCAAAAAGAAGGTGTTAGGCACCCCTCAACCTATGGTTTGACCATGGTCGCTTCTTGGAGTATATCGACTAGTACGACACTATGGAATGTATAAACCAATAAAACACATAAATAAGAAAACAAACAATTAAAATTCAAAAATAGTGTCCAGTCTAATTTATTACAAACCAAAAATAAAAACGCTTAAATAGAAACCTAAATAATTCTAGTTGCCCTAGCTATGCTTTACCCGATGCCTCAGACCTTGATCACAAGCCTCATTTGCATAGATGATATTTCGGGGCATTCCTTGGTGAATAAGTACAATGTGTCTCGGGGCATTCCCCGGCAAAATCAGTAAAATAAATTCAAGTGCGATATAACAAAAGCGATTCAACACATTCCAACATTCAACAAAAACCATAATCCTAAGTTTTGTCTACCCAGCCTATCGTTTGCCTAACCATTTTGACCTATCATGATACTATCGAGTGCAAATTAGTAGCAAACAACCAATGAACGAAATCACTTGCCTTATGAATTAAGATTATCAATATTCATCTTTATCAATTTTTCAATCTCGTCCCAAACAACCAATTTTGATGCTTAAACGAGATATCATTTTATCACACAATTTATAATCAATGAAAATCAAATAATAGCTAAAGGCAAAAAACTATTCACACATTCAAACACACAAAAATCAAATTATACGATACAATTAAGAGTTAATAAGGTAGAATTGGACCTCAATCAGGGCGTAGTCACAAATTTTCTTTGAAGAATTCCACTAATACACAGAGGAGGAGCCACAACCAGAACCATATCCATGAGCATCGAACCAACGAACTCAATCCAAACCCAAATCGGTAATTCAAAACAAATATAACCAAAATAGCGATGATTCAACCGAAATTTATGGACTGTTTGACAATGGGTTTTGTTGTTTGCCGGAGCTCCGATGAGCTTCGCAGTCGAACTCGACAGTGATGGGATAAGGAAGGACAGGTTGGTTTTTTGAGTCGATGTGGTATGGGTTTGATCGGGTTTTTGGACAGGTGAAAGAGATTTTTGAAGTTAGTTTGTTGGTAGAGATGGTGTTTCCGATGAGATTTCACTGGAAAATCTAAGATAGGTTTCTTGATCATTCATTGTCTTCCCATTCTCAATTCTTCACTATTTTTTCTTCCCTTTGTTTACTTCATTTACCCTCCCCCCAATTTCTGATTGTGCCTTTTCTCGATTTCTCTATTCCCTCTCGTACTTGGCTGTCTATTTTGATGGTAGGTGAGTAATTAGTCCCCCACCCTACTGTATGTGAAGTGTATGTATATATACTGAGTATTGTATATGTGATGTAAATATCCTCTATGTGATGTGTTGTTGTGTATGGAAAAATGGAGAAACTCCCCCTCTCTTCGGTGCGTGGATGTATATATCAGTATATGTGTCTATGAGAATGTTGGTATCAAGATATATGGGTGTGTTAATTGTTGGGTAAAAAAATGTGGGGTAGGGGCATGTGGGTTTAGGGGGTATAAGGGTAGGAGTGTGAGTGGTTAGGATAACGTGAGGTGGTTAATTTTGATTAGGTGGGTTGTTAGGAATTTATTTATTTTTGATCTTTTTAGTGAAGGGATCATCACATAGGGTAGGGTATATAGTAAGACAAGGGTAAATGTGTAAAAGTTCTCTCTCGAGAGGGACAAAATTACGTGTCTACAGAATCATACCCAAATGAATTTTCTTGGTAGGAATTAATCTGCAATTAGAAAATTCTCAAAGAAAAAAATACTTTCTTTTGTCAAAATTTTCGATTCCACTATCCATTTTCATACCATTTTTTTCTTTTAAAAAAAGAAACCTCTATGCAACTTATTTTTCAAGTTCATCATGTGTTTTGGGTCAAAAAATATTGAAGAAAGATGAATTGACATATGCAATTCTTCAACTTTTTCAAGTGTAATTTTTTTTGTTCAACATTTTAAGTTATCATTAGAAGGGATTTGAAAAAAGAACTTTAAATAAGTTGTTTGGGGTATCATGGAGAAGACGATGTTCGAATGAGTGGGGTTGGGGCAGGCTTTGCATGTGTATTGGAGAAGACAACCGCAGAGCAAGGGGCAGAACAGTAAAGGTTGGACGAGCTAGAAAAATGCCACGTGTTATCAATTCAGTAGGGGGTTTACAAAATATGTATATATATTTATTTTTTAGCTGAAAAATATTTTTTTCCTCACAATTTATTTTTAAATTATTATTTTACACTAAAATGCCACACATTATCTTTAAATTGATCATTATACCATATCATTCGCGAGAGCATTACACTCTCTTTGTAAATTTAGTTGATTGTTGAAAAGGTGCCAACATGACATAGTGGGACACTAGTGAAGGTGTTTAAAATAAACAATGGCTAGTTGAGGTGCCAAAATAAAAGTTTGTGTCAAGTTTAATGTGTTTGGCCAAGTTCAAAAATATACATTACCATATAATCTAACATATATTCTAGGGAAAAGATGTCAAATGCCCTTCAACTATCAAAAATAAAATAATTTTACTCTTTATTTGAATTTGATTCTAACACACTATTTGGATGATGGTTTTTCATGGTATTGTATGTTATGATTACTAAGTGAACCATGTTTGTTTTGATTGTTTCTTAAAATATATAGTATGACATGGTTTAATTACATGATTTGATAACCATGAAAACCCTCACTTTATGTAACCACCAATTTGGTGGTATCCCATGAGTTGCTTCTTTTTCTTTCAATTATGTCCTTATTTAATATTATATAATTTTATTTTACCATTTACCTTATATTATTTAACTTCTCCTCCTATCCCTCCCCCCACTCCACTAGTCAACCCCCCTCTCATTTGCCCCACCAAAAAAAAAGTAATTTTAAATTTTTTCTAAAATTATACTTTTAATATTTAAAAAAAAAAAATTAAATTTTTTTCTTACCCCACCCTCAATCCTGACCCCGACCTCACTGTAGACACGTAATTTTATTCCCCCGAACATCACACTATCAAAATTCATTCTATTTACTGTATCGTTATCATACACATTCACCCATTTAATACTTCCACCACAAGAATACAAATAACAAATTCAACAAATTCATGGCAACTTTGGACACCTCACCCTAACAAAAAATAACCACTACTACCCTACCCAACCCTTAAATCCACATACCTTTACCCACCCCACTCACATTTTTCTACACTCACTAATGGATATACTCACATACACGAGAATTCTCAACATTCACTACGTACACACCTACTGGAATACATACCCACACTCACAATACAATTCATACACTACACACTACATACAACACACCACAAAGGAGCTCTCCATTTTTTTATTCACGCACACACACAGAGTAAAAAGGGGTAGAGTAAACTATAGAAAGATCGGAGATAAGGGGGAAAATTAGTGAAGGGATGAATGAGAAAGAAAAAGGGTTGGTCGTCGTTCAGTGTTTTGACGGCCAACCCATCGCCGGTTCGACCCAAAACCACATTGCCCACCAGAAATTTGATAGACTCTGGCCTGTCTGCCACTCCCTGAGCTTATTGGAGCTCCGGTCAGGTAACAACAACTGCCTCATTGACTGCTCCAGTCAAACCGCCACTGAAAAATACCATCAATTCCACCAGTGGTTACTCCCTCAGAAAATGACTAAAATCAATCCACAACATACAAAAAACAGGATGGGCTTTCTCTATTCTTAAAATTTGATTTGGTTTTGGGGCGAAAAACAAGAATTGTATATCGAGATCAATTTCATATTGAGTTCATTGGTTTGAGGTTTGTGAATTTGGTTCCGATTGGTGCTCCTTCTATGTATTCTTGCAACTGCTAAAGGAATTTGGTGGTCTAACATAGCATTTGAGGTCCAATTTTCATCTCTTTCTTTATAATTTTGTGATTTTTACGTGAATGATGGTGTGAATTATTTATTTTTTTGATTTGGTATTTGATTTTCGTGATTATGGATTGTATGGTGGAATGATATTCCGTTTGTTTAGAATGAAATTTGGGGGCGGAAATGGAAAATTGATAAAAATGAATGTAATTGCCTTTTTGCTTCATTGATTGATTATTTGATTTAAAATTGATGTTGATTGGGTCAAACCTGATATTATCATGATTTAGATCGAGAATTAATAGGCAAACAGTAGGTTGGGTAGGCGAATATAGAAACTGTGGATTGTTGGGTGATTGAATATTTGTTGGAAAATATTTATTTATTGTATTTGAATTCCTTGTACTGATCTGACCGGGGAATTCCCTGAATAAAATTATATTTATACACCAGCGGATGTCTCGACGTATTATGTATGCGGGAGATATTCGTGATCAAGGCCCGAGGCATCGGGTAGAGCATATCTTAGGACTAGTATAAGTTAGCGTAGGTTTATTTCAGTAGCTTTTTATTTTGGGTTGTATGATTGGACTGGACACTATTTTTGAATTTTTGATTGTTTTGATTGTTGATTTTCTTGTTTATGTGTTTCATTGGTTTATGTATTCCATAGTGTCATACTAGCCAATATACTCCAAGAAGCGACTGTGATCGAACCATAGGTCCGAGGGGTACCTAACACCGTCCCCTTGGTCAATAGAATTTCTTAGCCTGAATCTCTGTTCGTGGATCAGTTTTGAAAGAGTCAAAAATTATTTTGAAAAAAGAATTCCCAAAAGTGACGTGGCATACCAGATTTATGCCAAATGTCAACTCTAAGTTTTGATTGTTAAAGTCCTTTCTAAAACAAAGTTTATTTTTGTCACTTAATGATAAAAATCCTTTAGAAACTTAAATATAATGTTTTTTGGGTAAAAAAAGTGTGACAGCTCTGACAACTCTGCTGGGGAGTGCTGAGACATTTGGTGACAAGTTGAAGCCTTTTTTGAAAATTAAGGCAATTATTTTGAGAATTACAAGAATAACTTGGTCATCAATTGAAAGGCATGTTTCAATTAGATCAAACAGTGGTTGTCTGGTCCTGTATCAAGAGGAACGGAAAGAAAATCAGCTCCACAAAGGCATGAGTCATTCCATGTAAGGGATGTACAACAAAGGTGGAGTTGTATGCTGGACTAATGTAGAAAAAGTAGTGATACACAGGTTCAGTTAAAGTTAGTGCAGTAAAAAATATCATAAATAATTTTCATCTCCCACTTTTATATTGCATAGTATGACTTTTGCATTTTTACGGATTGATATGACGAAGGCATTTCATTTTTCTATTCAAATATTGTGTCATCCTTTGTTTACCTTATTTGAGCTTTAGTTCTATTTTCTTTCACGCCCCTCCTTTGGAATCAAGATAGAGTTAGCAATGTTCAAGAAAAAGGATCGAATAAAAGAATAGAGTCAGAAATGTTTCAAAAAAAGAGAGAAAAAATGTGTCAAAAAGAAAGAAAACAGATGATTGACAAGAAAAATAGAGTCAAAAAAGTCGCAAAGAGAAAAAGAGTCAACAAAAGAAAAAAATAAAAGAAAAGAAATCAAAATCAAGCAAAAGAACAAGTTGTCAGAACTATGTTTGACCTGATTCTCCTCTTTCGAGTGTGAGATACATAGGCAGCCCTACTCTGGGTTCGGTCCAACCATATATACAATTGGTAACTACCTAGTCAAAAGAAACTGGGGCATGAGTCAATTTCCATTATTTGAGTCGATTCCAAAAGTTGTAAATCCCACCCCATTTCAAGTGTCGTTTGGGCCTCATATCATCCTTTCTTCTAACTTATCCAAAAATTAAGTTACAACCAAAGAAAGACCTTCAGATCAATCTTTAAGGATGTTAAGGCTAAGCATGTAATGGATATGATGGTGCATTTTGAGAACTACTTGACTTCCTTAGCATAAAGAATCAGGAGAGAAGTAAATTGAGATAGTTTTATTGGTGAAAACCTTCACGGGCACCGTAAGATGATTGTGATTTGAAATAATTAAATTAGAGAGTCTTATTGGTGAAAACTCTCATGGGCATCATAAGACTATTGTGAGTTGCAAAAAACGAAAATGAGAAAATCTTATTGGTGAAAACCCTCACAGATACCATAAACGATAGTGAGCTGAGGAAAATATAAACGAGGGAGGCTTGTTGGTGAAAACCCTCAAGACCTCACTAGCCGAATGAGGTCTACGAGGTAATTGGCCTATAGAAGCAACTCAATTTTAGGGTCATTAACTCAACAACAATTGATCAAAGATTAGATAAAAAAATCAGGCCGCTTAATCCAAAATGCATGTCATAATCATTAGAGTTGACTGTCATTTCCAGACAAATTTTTCTTTTGTTTGTTTCAACGGAGACATTTATTGTCTTTTCTTTCTTCTCTATATTCTATTTTTTGTTTTCTTGAGTCGGTAATTCAAATGGAAAGTCACTTTTCTTGTGTCTTTGAGTCAAATCAATGTCAATGAAAGTGAGAAAAGACTTCAAAACTGGATACCAACTTCTTCAAGTGAAAAGCAAGACAAAAGGTGAACACATGAAAGAAGCATGATCGTACGTCAGAATAAGGCATGCAGAAAGTTGTTGTCAACAGAAAAATTTAGGGAATTCATGGAAATACCAAGATTTAAAAGGGGTTATCTAAGAAACATAGCAAAGTAGAGATACTGTGTTTGTTTTAGAGTCACTCTTAATAATCTGACTTTGGATCAATGGTGCAACAAGACCATAATATGTCAATAGCTGAAACCAAGATTAGAGGTTACAAGTGCAAAAGCAATCGCCTTAAAAGCTAAATCCGCAAGCCAACTTCTAGTCGAGTCATTCCACTTGACCCTTAGGAGACACACTTCCTTGTAGGGTATTCAAGTTTCACTTGTTAGGTGGTTCACTTCCTAACTTAAGCCTTGACTCCTAGAAGATGCACTTTCTAGTCTAGTCTCTCCACTTAACCCCTAGGAGACACACTTCCTTGTTTGGGTGTTTTAAGTTTTATTTGTCAGATGACACACTCTCTAACTTAAACCTTCACTCCTAGAAACCGCATTTTCTATTTGAGTCCTTCCATGTAACCCCTAGGAGACACACCTCCTTATCCTCAAGAGATGAATTCATTGATCAGAGCCTTGAGTCACCTTTACATTATGAATTTTGCAAGAAATTGTCATTGGGTTCTACACCCACAAAAGTTTTCTAAGGATAAACTGGGGCAAAAAATTTAATTCATGTTATTGGGAACATCATTTCAGGACCCTCCTAGAAAATAAGATCTTTCTTTATCATAATATATATTTGGGATAATGCTCGTTCTAGTTTTGATTTTTATTTCAAGAACCCGCCTAAAGAAAAAGGTGAAGAAAATTGCAAGTCAGGAGCCCACCCGAAGAACAGGATGATAAAATTAAAAGTCGAGAGCCCGCTTAAAGAATAGGGTGATGAAATCGCAAGTCAGAAGTCTGCCTGAAGAACAGGGTGATGGAGTTACAAGTCGGGAGCTCACTAAGAGAACAGAGTGAAAAAAAAATTAAAGTCAGGAGCCCTCCTGAAGAACAGGGTGATGAAGTTTCAAGTTAGGAGCTCTCCCAGATAACAGAGTGAAAAAAATGAAAGTCAGGAGCCCGCCTAGAGGACAAGGTGAAAAAATTGAAAAGTCAAGCAACAAGGAGAAGAAATTGAAAGTCAAGCAACAAGGTGAAGAACTTATAAATCAGGAGCCCGCCTTAAGAATAGGGTGAAGATTTTCAAATTCAGGTTTGAATTCAGAAGTACCACAGACAGAACATGGTCAATTTTTGAGTTCATCTCTAACACCTGATTTTGTATGGAGAAAGAATTATTATCAGGCTAAATCTATAGAAGATCAGATAATTCATCACTTTTGAAAGCATTAAAGACTCAAGTTAAGAGTCAAAAGAAGCTACATAGATAGGATTTTTGTAATGTCAATTATCTTTTCAACTTGTAATTTTATTTTTGATGTAATGACAGAGCCATGGATCAGAACCTCGACAGGACCTCACTTGACTCTCCAACTCAATATAGTCCCTCTCCTTCCAACCCTTTGTGATATTTGTGACTTGATTCCCTCATAACTTGTGCAGGTAGGACGTCCTAAATCAAGAGTCGGTGGTACTCTGTCATTCTTTGTCTCCCTTTTGAATAATGGTTGGATCAAAATTTTGTATCGTTGTCTACTTCTTTGTCTGCAAATACTTTATATTCACGACTAAAGAGGGGCATAATGTTGACACATAATTTTGTCCCTCCCAAGCATCACACAGTCAAAATTCACCCCATTTACCGTATTGTTACCATACGCACTCACCCATTTAATACTTCCACCACAAGAATCCAAATAACAAATACAATAAATTCATCACAACTTTGGACACCTGACCCTAACAAAAAATAAGCACCACTACCCTACCCACCCTCTAAACTCGCGTACCCCTACCCACCTCACTCACATTTTTCTACACCCACTAACAAATATACTCATATATACAAAAATTCTCAATATTCACTAAATACACATCTACTGGAATACATACCCACACTCACAAAACAATTCATATATTACACACTACATACAACAACCCACAATAGATCTCTTTATTTATTTATTTATTCACGCACACACATAGTGAAAAGAGGTAGAGTAAAATAAAGTGATATCAGAGAGAATGGGGAAAATTATTGAAGGAATGAGTGATATAGAAAAGGGGTTGATCATCATTCATCATTTCGACGGCCAACCCATCGCCGATTCGAGCAAAAACCACACTGCCCACCAGAAATTTGATAGACATTGGACTTTCTGTCACTCCCTGAGCTTATGAAAGCTCCAGTTAGATAAAAACAACAGCCCCGTGGAATTCCCCAGTCAAACCACCACCGAAAAACACCATCAATTCCACCGGCGGTGACTCTCTCAAAAAACAACTAAAACCAACGCATAGCATATAAAAAACAAGATGGGTCTTCTCTATTTTTAAATTTTGATTCGGTTTTTGGGCAAAAAATAGCAAGGGTACATTGAGATCGATTTCGTATTGAGGTCGTTGGTTTGAGGTTTGTGAATTTGGTTCCGATCGATTTCATGGAACTACTAAAGGAACTTGGTGGTCTAAGGCAACATTTGAGGTCCAATTTTCATCTCTTTCTTTAAAATTTATGATTTTTACGTGAATGATGGTGTGAATTATTGTTTATTTTGATTCGATGTTTGATTTTCGTGATTATGGATTTCATGGTAGAATGATATTCCATTTGTGTTTAGAATGAAATTTGAGGACAGAAATGGAAAATTGATAAAAATGAATGTAATTACCTTTTTGCATCATTGATTGATTGTTTTATTTAAAATTGACGTTGATTAGGTCAAACCCGATAGTATTATGCTTTTGGTCAAGAATTAATCAGCAAACGGTAGGTTGGGTAAGCAAATTTAGGAACTGTGGATTGTTAGGTGATTGAATGTTTGTTGGATGACTTTTATTTTATCAAATTTGAATTTCTTGTACTGATCTGATTGGGGAATGCTCCAAAGAAAATTTTATTTAAGCATCGAAGAATTCCTCGATGTATTATATATACGGGAGATGTTCGTGATTAAGGCACGAGGTATCGGGTAGAGCATAGCTTAGGACTAGTATAGGTTAGCATAGTTTATTTCAGTATTTTTTAATTTTGTATTGTATAATTGGACTGTACACTATTTTTGAATTTTTGAATTTTTGATTGTTGGTTTTCTTATTTATGTGTTTTGTTGGTTTATACATTCCATAGTGTCATACTAGCTGATATACTTCATGGAGTAATCGTGGTCGAACCACGGGTCCGAGGGGTGCCTTACACTTTCCCCTTGGTCAATAGACCTTAGCCGAAATCTCTATTCGTGGATTAGTTTTGAAAGATTCAAAAATAGTTTTGAAAAAGAATTTCCAAAGGTGACTTGGCACACCAAATTTATGCCAAGTGGAGACTCTGAGTTTTGATTGCTAAAGTCCTTTTCGAAACAAACTTTATAGTTTGTCACTTAATAATAATAATTCTTTTCTAACTTAAATTCAATATTTTTTGGTAAAAAAAGGGTGTGACAGCTCTGGCGACTCTGCTGGGGATTTTTTAGAATTCGAGCTTCATTCTTGAGGTGTATCGGCTTAGTGAGACACTATGGGTTTATATACGCCTTGTTTGTGTTATCGTTTGTGTTATTATTTTATCATTGTTGAGTGCCTACGTGCTACGTGTTTACAATTTTCTTTTATGTGTTACTGCATTATATCTGGTATTATATGCATTACCCCAAGTCATTCTTTCGCAACAAGTCTCAGATGCATATCGTGTACACGAACTCTAGTTGAGTCACCCTTATTTTAGGAGGAGAACCGTCGGATGTATGGAGTAGGTGAAAAACAATCGCAGCCACTATCGACTATATGCTCTCCTGAACGGCCTTGTTAGTGGACCCCAACCTAGGTCAGCCTTTAGATCATGCTTATCTATATCATATTGAGACTTAGCGGGACCTACTTGGTCCTTTGTAGGAGACTCACACTTGACTCATCCCTATATACTATTTTTTGCATCTTTAAGGGTAACGAGATCATTTGACGAACTGATTTGGGGAAAAGCATATGTTTAGGTAAGAAAAAGTTTGAAAAAAAGAAGAAAAAAGAGAAGTGACAACAATAAGAAAAGAGTTTCGTAGTTTTTAGGAGTTCTTTATGATTTTTATTTTCCATAATAAAAAATTCAAAACGATTTTTCTTTTTTACCTTTTGCATGCCTTTTTCTCAAAAAAAAAAAGATCAAAAAGATTTTTCCTTTGTTTCCTTTAGCATGCATTCATAATTCTAAAATTTCAAAAAGAATTTTTTTAATAAAAGCTTTTATAAAAGAAAAATTCAAAAAATATGGTAAAAGTTGTGTACATAATAAAAATGCCAAAAAGATTTGTCTTTCATAGTTGCTAGTGTCATTTTTATGTGAAGTGTCAATTGAAAACTCAAAAAGATTTTATTGACGTTGTTCATCGTCTATCTTTGGTTGTGTCTCTTAAGTTACGGTTCAATCTGTTATTCAATCCTTAGCTATCCAATCTGAACAAACTACGAACACCTGATTCTCCTCTCTCGGGAGTGAGATACGTAGGTAGCCTTTCGTGGGTTCGGTGATCTTATTTAAGAATCCAAAAAGATTTTCTTCACTCTTCATTTAGAGTAGGTATTTCATATACATATTTAAAAGAAAAATACAAAAAATATTTTCCTTTGATAGTTTCAAGTTTCATTTTCATATGAAATGCAAATTAAAAATCCAAAAAGATTTTTCTTTGGTAATCATAGGTTTCATTTTGTATAGGAGTTATAAAGCTAAAAAAAATTTTAAAAAGATTTTCGTCAATTCTTTTGACAATTTGTTATTTTGTTTTCTTCTTAAGGTTTCAAGGAAAAAAAAAGAAATGAGAGCTTGATTGGTTATCTTTTGGCCAAACTTCACGAACTACACATACCTGATTCTCCCCTCTCAAGAGAGAAATACGTAGGTGCCCTTTAGGGTTTGGTGATCTTTTCAAAAAAGGTAAAAAGATGTTTTGAAAAAGTGTTGAACCCTAACATATTTTTTATCTCTTGTTCAATTAGTTTAAGGTGGTTGGTTTGTGGCATTCTGGTTAGTCGTCCACATCACACCAAGTCTAAGAAAGAGTTAGTCATTTCCAGTAAGGATATAGAGAGTGACATCATGGATCAGGCAAAGAGTCAGGAAAATAAGAGTTTAAAGCAAGAGATTTTGAGACTAAGGCAACAAATGATAGAAATACACCGAGCTTAGGTCAGTGGGTTGCCTCCTCCTCCATTTCCTGTTATTGATCCTACAAATACCTTGAGTTTTCCACCAAAACTACAAAATCAATTTTCTACTATTGTTGATGCACCATAATATGCCTCAATAGTACTCCACATCAACTGCATCCCAATATTTCCACTACTCTTTCTCTAGCTCCTCAGTATAAGACTACTATATTTACAACACCATATATCATCTGTGATTTTATTGCTCAATCCTCTACTGAGGCTTCCACATTAGATATTCACCCAATGATTGTGCTTTCCCATGCCGTTAGTGAACCCATGTTCAATACTCTTGATGATCATTGCTATACTCCTGAGCCTACTTTTAAGTTAACTGGAGCACTAAAATTTCTTACCAAGAATCTTGGTATGCCAGAAGAGAAAGAGAGAATGGTTAAAAGAATAAATAGTGCAGAAAATGCTATGAAAAGTTTCCTAGGACTTGTTGGTAAAAAAGATTATTCGTATAAAGACTAGGGCATATCTTCAAGTGTTAACCTTCCTCCAAGCTTTGAGATATCAAAATTTGAGGAGCATGATGGACATGAGGATGTCGTGAAATATTTGGGATGATATTGCAATCAATTAAAGGAAATTGAAGAAAGAAAAAGAAGAAGAAGAAATAAAATGTACCTATTGTCATTCCAGAGGAAAAGCAGAGCTCAAGATGTCCAACTCAATAATATTGTCAGTATCAATCCCAAGCTTACACATCAAATCCACATACTTACCTGAAACAAGGTTCCTCTTTTCAAAATCCAAGATATTCCATTCCACTTTCTCAGTATCCTTTGAACAATGCATAGTTGTATGCTCATCTGTCTTCTTATCCACAATGGCATACACCGATCCATCAACATCGTCCTCGACCCTCCACATATTTACCAAGGAACTTCTAAGTCCAAGTTTCAACCGAGGTCAGAGTTTGTAAAGAGGAGGAAGTCAAAGGATAATTTTACACTAATTGGGAAATCATATGCCAGTTTATTCCAGAGATTGAGAGAGTTGGGAATAATCACTCCTCTCCTTGGGTGTCTTGATCTACATTCAAGAAATTTTGATCCTCATGTACGATGTGCATATCATTTTGATGCTCAGGGTTACAGTATTGAAGGTTGTAGTGCTTTGAAAAGAGAAATAGAAAGGATGATTCAGGAAAAATTAATTGCAGTGCAAAACATTGACACCACAAAGGTCACACAGAATCCTTCATCAATGCACGATAATGCACAATATGTGGGAAGCATCGAGTTAATCATGGGGATCCAGAACTTATTTGTTGAAGAGAATATGTCTGACAGTGGTAGAAGATCTAATCATGCTGATATGCAAACTAGTGGCCAAGATGTCAGGCTCAGCAATTGAGAAGTCACTTCTCTCCTTATTAGAAATAGGTCTAGTAGTTTGTTTTATTTTATTTTCTATTATCCGAATTATTTTAGGGTTGTAGTTCGGGATCTATCTTTTTTTATTCCTTTGTCGTTTATGTTCAGACCCTTCTATATTTTATTTTAAGTAAATATAGTATCCCTTTACCCTTTATGTTAAATATGTATTGTTGGTTTGTTTTCTTTACAAAGTACATTTTATGTTGATTCTAATGATATGACATGCTGGCGGAATTTTCAGCTAGATCTTAAAATTCAGTTTAATCATGAATTTTGAATCAAAGGGCTAAAGTTAGAAAAAAGTATCTGAGAAAATAAGTAGAGTGTTGAGATTTTTGGTGACAAGTTGAATCCTTCTTTGAAAATTAAGAAATTGATTTTAAGAATCACAAGAATAACGTGGTCATTAATTGAAAGACATGTCTCAATTATGTCAAACAGTAGATGTGTGGTCCTATATCAAGAGGAACAAAAAGAAAATCAGCTTCACAAAAGCATGAGTCATTCAATGTAAGGGATATACAACAAAGGTGGAGTTGTATGTTGGACAAATGCAGAAGAAGTAGTGACGTACAGGATCAGTTAAAGTTAGTGCTGTAAAAATATCATAAATGATTTTCATCTCCTACTTTTATATAGCATGTTATGATTCTTGCATTTTTAAGGATTGAAATGAGAAAGACATTTTATTCTGCTATCCAAACATTATGTCATCCTTTGCTTACCCCGTTCAAGCTTTAGTTCTATTTTCTATCATACCCCTCTGTTGGAATCAAGATAGAATAAACAAAGTTCAATAAAAAGGATCAAGTGAAAGAATTTAGTCAAAAAAGTTTTTAAAAAAAAAGAGAAAAAAATATGTCAAAAAGAGAGAAAAGAGATGATTGCCAAGAAAAATAAAGTCAAAAAAGCTACAAAGAGAAAAAGAGTCAACAAATAAAAAAAAAAAAAAAAAGGAATCAAAATCAAGCAAAAGAACAAGTTACCAAAACTATTTTTGACCTGAAACACCTCTTTCCAGTGTGAGATACGTAGGAAACCCTACTCTGGGTTCAGTCTAACCAAATATACAATTGGGAATTACTTAGTCAAAATAAACTGGGCATGAGTTAATTTTCATGGTTTGAGTTGATTGCAAAAGTTGTAAGTCTCACCCCACTTCAAGTGTCGTTTGGTCCTCATGCCATCCTTTTGTAACCTTATCCAAAAGCTAAGTTACAACCAAAGAAAGGCCTTCAAATCAATCTTTGAGGATGTTAAGGCTAAGTATGCAATAGATATGATGATGCATTTTGAGAACTACGTGTCTTCCTTAGTGTAAAGAATCAAGAGAGAAGTAAAATGATAGAGTCTTAGTGGTGAAAATCCTCACGAGCACCGTAAGATGATTATGAGTTGAGACAATGAAATGAGAGAGTCTTATTGGTGAAAACCCTCACAGGCACTGTAAGACTATTGTAAGTTAAAAAAAAATGAGAAAATATTATTGGTGAAAACGCTTACGGATACCGTAAACGATGGTGAGTTGAGAAAAATATGAATGAGAGAGACTTGTTGACAAAAACCCTCAAGACTTCACTAGCCGAATGAGATCTGCGAATGCAATTGGTCTATGGAAGCAACTCAATTTTAGAGTCATTAACTCAACAACAATTGCTAAAAATTGGATGGAAAAATCAGGCATCTTAATACAAAATGCATGTCATAATCATTAGAGTTGACTATCATTTTCAAACAAATTTTTCTTTTCTCTGTTTCAAGGGGGACATTCATTGTCTTTTCTTTCTTTTTTTCCATATTTTTATTTTTTTTTCTTGAGTCAGTTATTCAAATGAAAAGTCATTTTTCTTATGTCTTTGAGTCAAAGCAAGTGAGAAAAGATTTCAAAACTGGCAACCAACTTCTTTAATTGCAAAGCAAGACAAAAGGTCAGCACATGAAAGAAGCATGACTGTAAGTAAGAACAAGGCATGCTGAAAGTTGTTGTTGGAAATACCAAGATTTAAAGGGGGTTATCTGAGAAACATAACAAAGCAGAGATACTGTGTTTGATTTAGAGTCACTCTTAATAATCTTAATTTGGATCAGTGGTGCAGCAAAACCATGATATGTCAATAGATGGAAGCAAAATTATATGTGATAAGTGTAGGGGCAATCACCTCAAAAGCTAAAGTTGCAAGCTAACCACCATGTTCTTAGACTAACAAGTTTTATTTATATGAAATAGGAACACATGTTACCTTCAAATTAAGGACTTCAGAGCCTAAATATCATAGGCTGCAAGGCCTCACTTCTATAAATGCAAGAAGTAAGGTTGCTGCATAGGTTTGATAATCAAAACTACGGTAAAAAATAATCATCCTATATCCCTTGAAGACATACTTCCTTGTCAAGGTATTTCAGTTTTTAATTGTTAGGTGATGCACTTCCTAAATTAAACCTTCATTCCTAGAAGACACACTTTCTAGTTGAGTCCTTCCATTTAATCTTTAGAAGATGCATTTCCTTTTCTGTGTAATTCAAGTGGCATTTGTAAGGAGACATATTTCCTTGTTTGGGTAATTCAAGTGACATTTGTAAAGAGACGCATTTTCTTAACTGGGTAATTTAAGTGGCATTTGTAAGGAGACATATTTCCTTGTCTGGATAATTCAAATGGCATTTGTAAGGAGATGCACTTCCTTGATTGGGTAATTCAAGTTCCACTTGTTAGGTGATGCACTTCCTAACTTAAGTTTTGACTCCTATAAAATGCACTTTCTAGTCAAGTCATTCCACCTGACCCTTAGGAGACACACTTCCTTGTTGGGTATTCAAGTTTTGCATGTTAGGTGGTTCACTTCTTAACTTAAGCCTTGATTCCTAGAAGATGCACTTTCTAGTCGAGTCATTCCACTTAACCCCTAGGAGAAACACTTCATTATTGGGTATTCAAGTTTTGCTTGTTAGGTGGTTCGCTTCCTAACTTAAGCCTTGACTCCTAGAATACGTACTTTCTAGTCGAGTCATTCCATGTAACTCTAGGAGACACACTTTCTTGTTTAGGTATTCAAGTTTTTTTTGTTAGGTGTTGCACTTCTTAACTTAAGCCTTAATTCCTAAAAGATGCACTTTCTAGTCGAGTCATTTCACTTAACCCCTAGGAGACACATTTTCTTTTTTGGGAGTTTCAAGTTCATTTGTCGGGTGACGCACTCCCTAACTTGAACCTTCACTCCTAGAAGACACACTTTTTGGTTAAGTCCTTCCATTTAATCTTTAGGAAATGCATTTCCTTGTCTGGGTAATTTAAGTGGCATTTGTAAGGAGACGCATTTCCTTGTTTGGGTAAATCAAGCAACATTTCTAAGGAGACGTATTTCCTTGTCAGGGTAATCTAAGTGGCATTTATAAGGAGACGCATTTCCTTATCTATGTAATTCAAGTGACATTTGTAAGGAGACACACTTCCTTAATTTGGTAATTCAAGTTTCATTTGATAGGTGATGCACTTCCTAACTTAAGTCTTGACTCCGAGAAAATGCACTTGTTAGTTGAGTCATTCCACTTGACCTTTAGGAGACACACTTCCTTGTTGGGAATTTTAGTTTCGCCTGTTAGGTGGTTTACTTCCTAACTTAAGCCTTGACTCCTAGAAAGTGCACTTTCTAGTAGAGTCATTCCACTTGAACTTTAGGAAACACACTTTCTTATAGGGTATTCAAGTTTCACTTGTTAGGTAGTTTACTTCCTAACTTAAGCCTTGATTCCTAGAAGATGCACTTTCTAGTCTAGTCATTCCACTTAACCCCTAGGAGACACACTTTCTTGTTTGGGTGTTTCAAGCTTCATTTGTCGGATAACGCACTCTCTAATTTGAACCTTCACTCCTAGAAGCCGCATTTTCTATTCAAGTCCTTCCATGTAACCCCTAGGAGACATGTCTCTTTATCCTCAAGAGATGAATTCATTTATCAGAGCCTTGACTCACCTTTGTATTATGCATTTTGTAAGTAATTGTGATTGGGTTTGACACCCGTAAAAGCTTTCTGAGGATAAACTGGGGCAAAAAATTTAATTCTTGTTATTGGGAACATCATTTCAGGACCCACCTAGAAACTGAGACTTTATTTTTCTAGAAAATGAAATCTTTCTTTATCATAATCTTTGTTTGGGATAATGCCCATTCTAGTTTTGATTTTGATTTCAGGAACTCACCTGGAGAACAGGGTAAAAAAATTGCACGTCAGGAGCCCAATTGAAAAATAGGATGATGAAATTATAACTCGAGAGTCCACTCAAACAGGATGATAGAACTGAAAGTCAGGAGCCCGCCTGGAGAAAAAGATAATGAAATCGCAAATCAGGAGTCCGCATGAAGAACAGGTGATGAAGTTGCAAATCGGGAGCTTACTCAGAGAATACAGTGAAAAAATTGAAAATCAGAAGCTCACCTGAAGAACAGGGTGATGAAATTGCAAGTCGGGAGCCCGCCTGGAGAACAGGGTGATGAAATCGCATGTTAGGAGACCGCTTGAAGAACAGGGTGATGAAGTTTTAAGTTGGGAGCTCGCCAGGAGAACAGAGTAAAAAATTAAAAGTAAGAAGCCCGCCTAAAGAATAGGGTGATGAAACTGCAAGTCGGGAGCCCGTCCGAAGAACAAGGTGATAAAAATTAAAAGTCATGAGACTAAGAAATAGAAAGTCAGGAGCCCTCCTGGAGAACAAGGTGAAGAAATTGAAAAGTCAAGCAACAAGGAGAGGAAATTGAAAGTCAACCAACAATGAGAAGAAATTGAAAGTCAAGCAACAAGGTGAAGAAATTGTAAATCAGGAGCTCGCCTGAAGAATAGGGTAAAGATTTTCAAATTCAAGTTCAAATTTGGAAGTACTACCGACAGAACATGGTCAATTTTTTAGTTCATCTCCAACACTAGGTTTCGTATGGAGAGAGAATTATTCTCAAGCTAAATCCAGAGAAGATCAGATCATTCATCACTTTTGAAAGCATTGAAGAATTAAGTCAAGAGTCAAGAGAAGCTGCATAAATAGGAATTTTGTAGTGGCAGTTATCTTCTTAACTTGTAATTTTTTTTTTTGATGTAATGACAGAGTCGCGAATCGAAACCTCGACAGGACCTCACTCGACTCTCCAACTCGGTATAGTCCCTCTCCTTCCAACCCTTTAAGATATTTGTGACTTGATTTTCTCATAACTTGGGTAGGTAGGATTTCCTAAATCAAGACTCGGTGGCACTCTGTCCTTCTTTGTCTCCCTTTTGAATAATGTTCGGATCAAAATTTTATCTTTTTGTCTACTTGTTTTTCTACAAACACTTTGTGTTCACAAACAAAGATGGAGATAATGTAGACACGTAATTTTATCCCTCCCAAACATCACACTATCAAAATTCACTCTATTTTCCGTATTGTTACCATACACACTCACTCATTTAATACTTCCACCATAAGAATCCAATAAATTCATAACAACTTTAGACACCTCTCCAAACCCACGTACCCCTACACACCCTACTCACATTTCTCTACACCCACTAGCAGATATACTCACATACACAAGAATTCTTAATATTCAATGAGCACACACCCACTGGAATACATACCCACAGTCAGAATACAAATCATACACTACACACTACATACAACACACCACAATGAAGCTCTCTATTTTTTTATTTACGCACACACAGAGTGAAAAGGGGTAGATTAAACTAAAGAGAGATCAAAGAGAAGGGGAAAATTAGTGAAAGAACTAGTGAGAAAGAAAAGGGTTCATTTGTTGTTCACTGTTCCGACGGCCAACCCCTAGCTGGTTCGACCCAAAACCACACTGCCCACCAAAAGTTTAACACACCAGAAATTTGACAGACTCTGGCCTATCTGTCACTCCCTGAGCTTATTAGAGCTTCGGTCAAGTAACAATAACCGCCCTATTGACTCTCTAGTCAAACCACCACCGAAAAACACCATCAATTTCACCGACGATGACTCCCTCAAAAAATGACTAAAACCGACCGCAACATACAAAAAATAGGATAGGTCTTCTCTATTTTTAAATTTTGATTTGATTTTTGGGCAAAAAATAGCAAGCGTATATTGAGATCGATTTCGGATTAAGGTCGTTGGTTCGAGATTTATGAATTTGGTTCCGGTAGGTGCTCCTTCTATGTATTTGTGAAACTGCTAAAGGAATTTAGTGGTCTAAGGCAACATTTGAGGTCTAATTTTTATCTCTTTATTTATAATTTTGGGATTTTTACGTGAATAATGGCGTGAATTGTTGTTTGTTTTGATTTCGGTGTTTGATTTTCATGATTATGGATTGCATGGCGGAATAATATTCCTTTTGTGTTTAGAATGAAATTTGGGGGCGGAAATGAAAAATTGATAAAAATAAATGTAATTGTCTTTTTGCATCATTGATTGATTGTTTGATTTTTGGGTCATACCCGATAGTATCATGCTTTAGGTCGAGAATTAAAGACAAACGGTAGGTTGGGTCGGAAAATTTAGGAACTGTGGATTGTTGGGTGATTGAATGTTTGTTGGATGACTTTTGTTTTATCGCATTTTAATTTCTTGTACTGATCTGATCGAGGAATGCCCCGAAGAAAATTATATTTATGCATCGGGGAATGCCCCGACGTATTACGTATGCGGGAGATGTTCGTGATCAAGGCTCGAGGCATTGGGTAGAGCATAGTTTTGGACTAGTATAGGTTAGCATAGGTTTATTTCCGTATCTTTTTATTTTGGGTTGTATAATTAGACTGGACATTATTTTTGAATTTTTGATTGTTTTGATTGTTGATTTTCTTGTTTATGTGTTTTGTTGGTTTATACATTTCTTAATGTCATACTAGCCGATATACTCCACGAAGCGATCGTGGTCGAACCACAAGCTCGGGGGGTGCCTAACACCTTCCCCTTAGTCAACAGAATTTCTTAATCGAAATCTCTGTTCGTGGATCAGTTTTGAAAGAGTCAAAAATTATTTTGAAAAAGAATTTCCAAAAGTGACTTGGCACACCAGATTTATGTCAAGTGGCGACTCTGAGTTTTGATTGTTAAAGTCCTTTTCGAAATAAATTTTATCTTTTGTCACTTAATAATAAAAATCCTTTTCAAACTTAAATTCAATGTTTTTTTATAAAACAATGGGTGTGACACCTACTCCTTACCAAACCCCACCCCAATTTTTTTAAATTTGTTTTTTAAAAAAAATTCAAAACTTTTTCTTACCCCATCCTCACCCACCCCTGCCTCTCCACCACCACTCACTAGCCCCTCTTTTGAATCAATTTTTTTATTTAAAAAAAACATTAAAAGAATTTCTTACCCCATCATCACCTCCTACCAAGCCCCAACCCCACCGCTATGCACCAACCCACAAAAAAATATTTTAAATTTTTTTAAAAAAAATTCAAACCTTTTTTCTTACCCCACCACTACCCGTACCCTCGATCTCCCACTCTACTAACCCACCACCAAGTATTTTTTTTAATAAAAATTTCATAATTTTTTTCTTACTTCTCCCCCCTTATCCTATTCGTTTTCAATTTTTGTCTTAAATATATACAAATATTTTTAGAAAATATTTTTCTATTTGCGTAACGAATACAAGAACAAGTTAGAAACAATTTGTTTTTGTATAATTTTTTTATTTCATATCGAACACACCCATGCATTAAAACTTTCTACTTGTCGTTGGTGGTCACGTTTCAAAACACCAAAAGAAAATGAAAATTGTTACTAAAAGAATAAATTTGATTACATTTATTTTGATATACTCTTATATTGATTTTGTTAAAATTTACATGAATTTAACAACTTAATATATTACATGGCATAATTTGCGACAGATTAGCAGGAAGAAAATTATTTTATTAACAATTATTGACAAATTTAACATTTATAATAATTAAGTACATTTTAGCAAACCTATCAGTATGATACAGTACCATACCATCAAACTAAACAATAAAATTGTTATTAAATAGCAGTGAACGATGCAGTTCATTTAAACATTGTATTATATTATACCGTATAGTATTATATCATACCATATAATACTGTATATTATGAAATTATGTCAAACCACCATCCAAAGAAAGTTAAGTATGTCGTTATCATTAGTAGACTGATTCATATTTACCTTTCAACTGTGAGGAATGAAATAAATTGCTCTAACTTTGTATTATTGATCTCCGACATAATTGAACTGTACTTGTCAGACTTCTTTGTGCTTCTCTATATTGGTTGCTTAATTGGTAAATATTTCTTATTTAATGTCAATATCTCTTGTTCTCTTTCCTTTCTCCCATTATTGTTTTTGATCTACTATACAAGTTTAAGGTAATGGTTATCTTTTTAACAATGCTTCACGTTGGTATATCACGAGCGATTGATGATACTTACTAAATACATGTTGATGAACTCATACTGTACTTCTACTCATTTTATACAATTTTGGATCCTAGCGCTTGAATTTCAGCAAAGAGCTTGGGTAATGAGCCAATTGCTTCCCCAAACCCTGCCATACGTGAGTTTTAGTGCATAGAGATGCCATTTTACTATATTTACATTGAGTCAAGTTATGCCTTTTTCAGAATCACGTGTATTTTTAATTCCTATGTTTCTCACTTTCTTGTGACAAGCATAACAAATCCTTTGGGTGTTCTGGAGTTTAGCCTTTGATTGGTAATCGACTTATGGCTTTATTTATGATACTTACTGTTGTTATGAAGGAAATTAAATCGGATCATCCATGTGGGTTAGTCCGGATCCATATTAAGAGAGAGATAATATATAATTGTAAATATTTTTATATTATTAATAAAAGGGAATAGACACAACTATTTGAAGAGTTATGTTCCTCTGGGATTATTAAAGATTTCTCTTTGACAGAAATCAACGTATTTTTCATTCTCCAAAACAGACAAAATATTTCTCTCTTTCTGTAAAAACTCTGTTCTTCTTAGTGGGAAGAACTTCGGTGGAAGATTCCAATAAAGATCGAAACTATCTCCACCAAAAACGTTGAAACAATTTTCTGTAATGGGTATGATTTTAGATTGTGACATTACATGGTGTTGTTCACCTTTGCATGTGATTACACCTTCTGACTATTGAAATAATATTCAATTATCATGCAAATTGTGTGTTTGATTAGAATCTGTAGACTTTAAACTTTTAGTATGTGATTATTCTTAGAGTAGATCACTATGTTTAAGTTTAATGCAAGAAAAGAAGAAGAAGAAGGTATGCAAGAAGAAGAGAAAAAGATGAGGAAGATGAAGAAGAGAAGAGTTCACAGAGAAAAAGAATTAAATTCTACTCCATTAGTTGATTATAATCTCTCATGTAGCAAGTATTTATAGACTACTACTATGATCAAGTATCATAACTAACTAACAAACTTTACTATCCACTAGTTAGTTATAACTAACAGCTTGTTCATAACTGACTTAGTGAATAAGTAAGGCTACTAGTACTCTGTACTCTAACCACTCCCCCTCCAGCTAGGAAGGAGTGAATATGTCACACATTCCTAGCTTGGAGCTGAGGTAAGTGTGTTGTACTCGGTTAAGTCCCTTAGTGAACAAGTTTTTAGGTTGATGTTGAGTAGATATGTAGTTAATTGAGACTGTCCCTTGTAAAATTTTCTCCCTGATGAAATAGCAATCAATGTCTATGTGTTTGGTCCTCTCATGATAGACTGGATTAGCAGCTATTTGTAGAGCTGATTTGCTGTCACAATAAAATTCAGCTGGAAGAACCAAGTCAATACTAATCTCCTTCATCAAGCCTAGAATCCATGTTAATTCATCTATTACATCTGCCAAGCTCTTGAGCTTAGCTTCAACTGAGCTTGTAGACACCGTGGTTTGCTTCTTGGATTTCTATGATACTACTGAGTCATCAATCTTCACTAGATGTCCAGTGATAGACCTTCCAGTTTGAGGACATGATGTCCAGTCAACATCATAATAGGCACTTACATGTTCATCAGCACTACTGGAGAAAAGAATACCCATTCCTGGTTGATTCTTTATGTACCTTACCACTCTATATGTGATTTTTTGGGATTTTTCAAAAACTGACTCAGTGTTTGAATATTTAATGATATGTCTGGCCTGGTCATTGTTAGATAGAACAACTTCCCAATCAGCTTTTGATACCTTTCTTAATTTGCTGGAGGATTAACTTCAGGTTGCACATGTTTGCTATGATCATCAAATTCTTTAGTTGTAAATTTCACAGTATAATCAATGGGTGTCACTGCAAGCTTGGCTGCTCCAAGTCCTAACTCAGACAACAACTCCAATGCATATTTCCTTTGGTGCATCAAAATTCATTTCTCAGACCTTACAAATTCTATACCAAGGAAGTACCTTAACTCTTCAAGGTCTTTCATTTTAAAAGCTTACTGCAGAGTTATTTTTATTTCTTCTATCAACTTAAGAGCGTCACCAGTAATTAACATATAATCAACATATACTAATATTAGTACAGTACCCTTACTTGTCCTTTTAATATACAAGGATAGATCATACTTACTCTGAACAAATTAAAACTTCACCAAGACATCTGACAACTTAGCATTCCACTGCCTGGGAACTTGTTTTAATCCATATAAGGATTTGACAAGTCTGCACACTACATTCTCCCCCTGGCTCGCAAATCCTTCAGGCATCTACATGTATATCTCATCTGTAAGATCACCATTCAAGAATACATTATACACATCAATCTGATGCACAAACCAGTGCTTTCTTGCTGCAGTTGCTAACACTGTTCTCACCATTTTCATCTTGACAACAGGTGAAAAAGTTTCCTTGTAATCAATACCTTCTTTTATACTATACCTTTTGGCTACCAGTCTAGCCTTAAATCTTTCAATTTCTCCTGAAGATTTATACTTTATTTTATAGATCCACCTGCAGCCTATAGGGTTCTTTCCTTTAATTAGTGTGACTACATCCTAAGTGTGGTTAGATGTAAAGGCTTCAATCTCACTTTTCATAGCATCTATCCATCTAAGATCTTTACAAGCTTTTGCACATGTAGTAGGTTCAGTAATAGCTGAAGAAGATGTAACAAATTCCTTGTACTTATCAGATAATCTAGTATATGACATATGATTGGACATGGGATAAGTAACATCTTTGTGTATGTTGAGAGACACAAAATCTGTCATCTGTGCTGGAGATTTCCTACCTTTGATTAACCTTCTTAGTTCTTGCACCACCACTTGTGTATGTGGTGGGACTGCTTCTTCATGTATATGTTGAGTTTGTGCTTGTGGAACAGCTATCTCAACTTGTTGTACAGATTCCAGTACACTCTGAGTTGGCATATGCATGTTGTCATTACACCAAACTGTCTGTGGAGATTCTAAAGGAAACACAAGAAGAGGGGAACCAGCCTGAGTACTCTTCTGTGTGAAAGGAAAAATATCTTCCCTAAATGAAACATCTCGACTCACAAACACCACTTTATCTACTATATCTACAACACATACCCCTTCTGAACCTCATAATATCCTAATAGCACAGTAGACTTAGCTCTAGTCATCAACTTATCATGTTCATTTAATACCCTGGCATAGCATAGACACCCTATAACTTTGAGGTGACTATAGCTAGGTATCTTGCCATATAACTTTGAAAAAGGTGTTTAATACTCTAAAACTGAACTTAGAATCCTGTTTATGATATACACAGCAGTTAACACCTAACACACAATATCCCCACAGATGTATTGGTATCCCTGCTTGAAACCTTAATGCTCTGGTGACTTCAAAAATATGCTTGTGATTCCTCTTAGCCATACCATTTTATGAGGTGTGTATGCACAAGTTGTCTGATGTATGATACTAGAAGCCTTAAACAAATTGTGACATACTGAATTAACAAACTCAGTCCCATTATCTGACCTTACTACTTTAACAATTTTGTCAAATTGAGTTCTAACATAAGCAATGAACTACTGAATGATCATACATACTTCAAACTTAAACTTTAACAAGTAAACCCAAGTAAATCTTGAGAAATCATCCACAATTGTTAAGAAGAATCTTTTTTCATTCATAGTGGAAAATTTATAAGGACCCCATAAGTCCATGTACACAATATCAAAACAGTTGACAGTTTTAATGTTGTTATTCAAGAAAGGCAATCTATGTTGTTTTGCACTAGGACAGATTATGCAATTCTTCACTCTATTAACTATTACTTGAGTTTTCTCAGACACTAATCTCTGTAATATACTAGAAGATACATGACCAAATCTTTTGTGCCAAAGATCTACTGTTGTTTGACTGTGATTGTCTTTAGTCATACATGATCTATCAGCTGGTTCACTTGCCAATTCCCTGACTGCACTTTTGTCACGTTGATCACTGAGTAGATATAAACCTCCTTCTAATCTACAATCGCTCTCACCTTTCTAGTTGAGAGATCCTGGAAGACACAAAAATCAGGATAAAAGGTCACTGAGCACTGCCACTCTTTTGTCACTTTAGGAACTAATAGTAAGTTAAATTAAAACTCAGGCAAGTGATACACATTGCAGATGACATTCTCGTTTGTCAAAGAACAAGTTCCCACACGTTTAACTATAGTTGTATCCCCATTTGGAAGATATACTTATTTAGGCATACCAGGTCTCATAACAGACTTTCCATCTAGTAAACTCACATCAGATACCATAAGGTTTGTAGCACCTGTGTCTATTATCCATTCATGTGCTATAGAAGATACTAAGAAGGCATTAATACCTGTTGCATTGGCTAACTCAAAATCAGTTGATGCTTCTTTGTTCTGATTGATCAACTGCACTATCTGTTCATATTGTTCTTTAGTGAAAGCTTCGATTCCTACCTGATTTATCTGAGACACCTGCATTCTTGAATCTGAGCAACCCCCTGAGATAAATGACTGGGAGCAATGACCCATACCTTGATTACTTGTTCCTTGATATCCAGGCTGAACATAAGTTCTTAGACCTGGGAAGTTATCTTGATATAGTACAGCATTATACGCAGCACCACCTTCCATTTTAGGCTTCTTCCTGTTTTTTAATTCTGGTGGATACCCAATGATCTTCCAGCAACTATCCTCAGTGTGCCCCTTCATTTTGTAGAATTCATATTGCACATTGTAGTTCTTTTTAAACCTCTGGAACTGATTAGTTGCACCTACATTTTTGGAATACATGGCAACATCACCACCTTGTGAATGTATCATTGGATTAGCACCCAAAATTCCTGCAGTATTAACCACTGATTTGTGACTCTCATCACTCAAGATCATGGCATAAGCTTGATTAACTGTAGGCATAGGACTCATAAGCAGGATCTAACTTCTTGCTTGAATATAAACATCGTTTAGACCCATCAAGAATTGAAACAACTCCAACTTTTACAGATGTGACACAAAATATCTTGATTTGTCACAATCACAAACAGGTGCAGGGACAATCGAATCAAATTCTTCCCACAAATCGTTCATCGTAGAGAAATATGTGGATACAGACACACTTTCTTGTGTGCAAGTTGCAATCTTTTTATGTAAATTGAATGTTCTAGCACCATCTATTTTATGAAACCTTTCATGCAGATCATCCCATACTACCTTAGCAACAGATACATACATAATTCCACTAAGTAAATTTTTTGACACAAAATTCATTATCCAAGACAACACGATTGCGTTAACCCTTTTCCCATTGGTTGTCTAACTCCGCAGGGAATTTATCTTTAGTACACGTACCATCAACTAAGCCCAACTTGTTTCTTCCTAGTAATGCAACTCTCATGGAACGAAAATAAATAGAATAGTTTTTCATACCTGCTAACTAGAATGAAACAATTTGAATACCACTCTGATCTGCTGGGCCAAGAAACATAGGGTGATTATAGTCGATTGTTGTGTTTTGGGTCCTATTTACGCCATCATTCTCAACATTCGCCATTTCTGATCTTATTTATTAGCAAACAAGGGACCAAACCTTCCACACTTTGTAGATTACCAGACAACTATCAAAAAATCTTGACTCAAGATCAGTCAAGAACATAACCAACAACTTGATATCCCAAGAAGACGACCACCCCTTAGCTATTGATTCTTCTAGCTTTGTGGGTATGATATCATGTGATTATTCTTAGAGTAGTTCACTATGTTTAAGTTTAATGCAAGAGAAGAAGAAAAAGGTAGGCAAAAAAAAGGGAAACAAATGAGGAAGATGAAGAAGAGAAGAGTTCACAGAGAAAGAGAATAAAATTCTACTCCATTAGTTGATTACAATCTCATGTAGCAAGTATTTATAGATTATTACTATGATCAAGTATCACACCTAACTAACAAACTTTACTATCCACTAGTTAGTTATAACTAACTTGTTCATAACTGACTTAGTGAATAAGAAGGCTACTAGTACTTTGTACTCTTAACATAGTACTATACTTTAATTGAACAGAATCAAATGTCTTGTTTTACCTGATTTGGAACCGTCGGGTGCCATTACGATTTTAATAGGTTTTGGGTCATGACATCTGACAATGTTTGATTTGACACAATTTAAGAAAAAAAATCTTTGACATTTATGATCTAAATTCATGACCTTGTGACTGACTATAAATTATCCCACTATAGTTAAAATTAAAAAAAAGGGAAAAGGCATTGTTTCCATTCCAAACTATACCCGAAAAGTCGAAGCCACACCTAAACTATACTAGTGACCTATTACACACCTAAACTATAAAAAAGTGAAACTATTTACACCCTGTCAGGCTACCACCACTTGCATGTGGTGTAGTATTTTACACGCACTGCCACGTCAGCATCACGTCAGTAAAAAGTATCACTTTTTATAGTTAAGGTGTGTAATAGGTCACTTATATAGTTTAGGTGTGGATTCAACTTTTCGACTATAGTTTGGGGTGAAAACGATGTATTTTCCCTTAATGTTTTTAGCCGTTTACTTTTGTTATTTAATAGGTTGGACGCGCCTAAAATAAGTGTAACACACGCGCCTTAGAATGGGGGTCGCGGGGAAGTAATAATATCACTTTTATATAGTTAAGGTGTGTAATAGGTCACTATATAATTTAGATGTGGCTTAGACTTTTCTTGTCTAGTATGGGGTGAAAATGATGTTTTTACCCTTAAAAAAAATACTTATTTTTTTTTTAATAAGAAAGAATGGCAATCTTTTTTCTTTGAAATATTAGAAGAAACTGTATTTCAGACAAAATAATCATATTAAAATTTTTAAAAAGGCATTCCAAGGGGAAAATAGTGTAGGTACTACAAGATAGGACATTCAATAGTAGGAGTACAAATGTACAATGATGAGAAGGAGCAAACACAGCCGCAGTATAGTACTTTGTGCTGGGGTAGAGTAGATCTCATTAAATCTCCAACAACTACAAACTGAATTTTGCAGTAAATTAGAGGATCAATTAACATCAATGTCTCTTCATCTTTTATTACCCTTTACGTACTTCTACATGTGTTCATGGTTAGGGTAAAAAGCGATCCAAACCGACTCGTTAACACCCTTGCTACCTCTCAATACACTCTTTTAACCTTCTCATATTTTCTTGATTCCCCTAAACCTAAACGCACACAAAAAAGAGTTTCTTTTTGTTGTGACAAATTGTTCATTGAGCTTGCATTAATAAAAAGCAGCTCAACTTTATAATGGCTTTTCTTGGTAATTGACCAAAATGAAATGTATACAAATTTATAGCATCAAAAAGTTGTTAGGGAAAATAATTTGTTAGGATAATAGTAGTATATAAGAGGGGAAATGATTTCCTAACTTTGTGAAGAGAATCATATTTGGCGGACCAAAAGCAAAAAAAAGTGTTGTCCTAAATTGTAGAGCAATGTCAGGTTTAAGGTTATGATGGTTTAGTTAAATTTTTCATTTTTGTACAAAACAGTTTGATTTTTCAGCTGAATGATATCTCAACATTGATTCTGGTGGGGTATGCAGCTTTCTCCATTCAAGATAATGTACATCTCAATTTGAATGTTTAATCTTTTCCATACTCGGAAAAAAGTATTTTGTAATTTTTTTTTTTAAGTCATATTTGTGGGGTATTAAAGTTGGTAAAAAAAGAAAGTATGATGCATAAAAGCTTTCACTATGCATGAGGTTCGGGAGAAGTTGAATTACAGGTTCCCTTACATTTTACATCTCAAAGTGTCTTCCTTTCTTTAACTTGCACCATATTCTATTTATTTTTATAATTTATACTCTAACCTCTTGGGTCCCTTACATTTTACTCCCTAAGGTGTCTTCCTTTTTTTAACTTACATCTTATCTTTTTTTTTTTTACAATTTACACCCTAACCTCTTTATTTCCTTACAAAATAGTAAAATTATTTTTTAATTATTTTTTAATGAGGGAAAAATAGGAATAATAATATACTCCTTTCGTTCTATTTTACTCGTCCCAATTTGACATTGCACATTGATTAAGAAAAATAACTAATGACATGACTATTTTACTGTAGTATCATTATTAAATAATGTTTACATTTTAATTTGGAGATAAAACAATTAATACTAAGAGTAAAAAGGGAAAAAAAATTATCTTGTCTTGATTAATGAAAAATAACAATTAAAATAAAAAATAGAATTAGAAAATTTGGAACGAGTAAAATGGAACGGAGGAAGTATTATTTTTTAAAATAAATTTATTTAATTTTTAGTGTAACGAACTTTCAAGATATGTTCTTGCATTCACACTTATCATCTAACTATTGTCATGTGATAAGTATTCTCACTTTAATTTGTAACTGCTAAAATTTCGTAGTGGCGTTGCTTCTGAATGATGAAAGTACGGTGCAGTGAAATTTCTGGAGCCATATCTATATTAATGCAATCATAATCACATATACTACCTGTCAGAAAGAAAATAATAACGTAAAGAAAGGACCAAAATATTGAGGGGAAATGAATAGAATAGCAGTAGTTAAGGATAAAGCAAAAAATATAACACATGAATTAATGGAATTTTGTCTTTAACAATGTCTTCCTATATCACTAGTTCTGCAATATCAATCTTCTCTTAACTCATATGGCATTCGTTTGAAATTTTCTAAAATTTGACTTTACAAATTTTTCATCTAACTTCCTACACTAAAAATTAAATAAATTTATTTTAAAAAATAATACTTCCTCCGTTCCATTTTACTCGTCCCAAATTTTCTAATTTGATTTTTGATTTTACTTGTTATTTTTCATTAATCAAGACAAGACAATTTTTTTTCTTTTTTACCCTTACTATTAATTGTTTTATCTCCAAATTAAATGTAAACATTATTTAATAAAGGTACTATGGTAAAATAATCATGTTATTAGTTGTTTTTCTTAATCAATGTGCAATGTCAAATTGAAACGAGTAAAATGGAACGGAAGGAGTATATTGTTATTCCTATTTTGCCCTCATGAAAAAATCATTAAAAAAATAATTTTACTGTTTTGTAAGGAAATACAAAGGTTAGGGTGTAAATTGTAAAAAAAAAAAATAGAATAGGATGTAAATTAAAAAAAAAAAAAAAAAAAGACACCTTGAGGTGTAAAATGCAAGGGATCCAAGCGGTTAGGGTGTAAATTGTTAAAATAAATAGGATAGGGTACAAGTTAAAAAAAGAAAGACACTTTGGGGTGTAAAATGCAAGGGACCCGAATCACAGGGGTCTATTAGCACGTAACTTGTATGTAGTATAATATTGGAGATGCGACATTTATTGGTGCTTTCATGAATTTTATGTTAAAGATTAGAAGAAAATATTTATATGGAGCATCAATATTTGAAATCCACTCAACGAATTGTTGGTTGAGTTAAAAAAAAAAAAAAACAAGCACTAATAATAAAGATAATTATAACGGAAATAATTAACTTATTTTGTTTAAGAATGAAGTCATTTTCTACAAATATAAATTTTCAGTAACTGAAAGTATAGTCATATGGTTCTTGATTACACAAGTTGAAAGACATACACCAAGATCAATTTAAAATTTAATTTATGTGTAAACAACTTGTTATCCAATTCGACGGGCAAAAAATGATTATCCATTTCTCAAAGATGATGACCAGCAAAAGCATATAAGATATCTTAATTAATACTACTAAGTATAGATTATCATTACAACTTTTCCTTAAGCTTTCCCACAAAAAAAATGTATTGATCGACCTTCTGTTCCGACAATATTTCCACTTACACTTGTACTTGAGGACATTTCTTGAGGAGGTTGAGCCTAATCCCCTAATGAAAGTTGATTTATAGATTGTTTGGTTAAGTGTTTTTTTTTTTCTTCAGTATCCGGTACTTACATTGAAGCTTGACTAATTCAGATTTGTACCACATAAGACTCATTTGGGGAGACACTTCCTACCAAGAATTTTTTCATACATAAGACTCGAATTCGAGACCTTTAATTAAGGGAGAAGCAATTTCATTCGCTACACCACATCTTTTGACGGTTTGATTAAGTTTTTAAGATGTCAAAAGTGATTTTTCTTCTTCTTCTTTTTTTGGTTAAAAATTATTATTTAAAAAAAAGTAAAGTATTTAGATAAACTTTTGAAAGAACATAAGTGTTTGTGTGGAGCAGCATAAACTAATTTTGATTCCTCCAAAAAAAAAAAAAAATTACTTTTCAGAAAAGTATACTTAAACATATGTTTTATTTGTTGGTCAAACAATAACTACTCTTCAAAAGTGCTCTTTAAATTGATTGGTCAAATACAAATCATTTATCATGAAAAATTAAAATTGCTTTTAAATTTCTTTTCTTTTTTTTAATATTTTTCAAAATAAGATGTCTTTAGACGTTTAACCAAACATGTTATTAATTTAATTACTTTAAAATATGTAGAAAGATTATTTATAAATGAAAAATGAATTTGATCATTAATTCAGAACACTGATTAATGGGTTATATGCAAGACATGCAACTTTTTTCATCTAAAAATCAACACAGCTAAGAAGGCTCATTTTTTTCATGCTTTTCAAGACTTGGGCTATTTATTATTGGCATGTTCTAAAAAGGATTGACCAAAAACACAAAAATTGTGTGACCTAATTACCAGAAATGCATATCGTCTAAACGTCTAAGGATTATAGTTTAATGTATCGATTTAAGTAATTCATGCAATTCTTTTCATCATTCATTTCAGTTTTCCCTATGTAATATCAGAAAAAAAAAAGTTACAAAAACAAAATTTAAAAATGC
Organism: Capsicum annuum; assembly: GCF_002878395.1. Classification (NCBI taxonomy): domain Eukaryota; kingdom Viridiplantae; phylum Streptophyta; class Magnoliopsida; order Solanales; family Solanaceae; genus Capsicum; species Capsicum annuum. The sequence continues at coordinate 171,625,988 of NC_061117.1, read as the reverse complement.
ACATTTCAAAAATTACAAGACAAAAAATGCACGACCACTAAAAAAGTAGATAAAAATGATGCAAATTACTCTTTAGTTTTCGTTTCAAAAGGACAGTATAATACATTTCATATTTTTGGTCAATATTGGTTCTTTCTTAATCTTGGAAAACAAAATGAAATAGTATCACTTTTATTTTATTTTATATGACGATTATTTGAAAATAAAATTTTAAACTAAATATAAATAATATATAGAGTACATTTGACATTTAATTGTTTTCAATATATCATGCTACTACCAATAAATGGGAAAATTCTGTCACATGAAATAAATAAGTAGGTTTAGTACAGATAGAGTAATTTATGAGAGAAAACATACTTTAAGCTGACACTTGGAATGGTCGAAGTACAATTGCATAGGTTTTCCGGTGAGACTAATACTCTGTTCTACTGTCAACACATTAAATGGTAGGGAACTGGTTGATTACTTGGGCTAATTACTATAAAGCTACTCGATTTCTATGTTGATTCAAGTACATCAATAACCATAAAATTAATTAAAATATATGCACGCTGATGAATCAATATAAATTATACTAATATTAAAAAGATTTGGGATTAAGTAGTCGTTTGATCATGAAATTTTTTTTTTTTCAAAAAATTATTAAAAAGTAAAAACAACATGTGTTTGGTCATGAGAATTTCAAATACAATTTAGAATTGTATTTGAAAAAATAAAAATAAATAAATTCTCTCACAAACTTTAAAAAACAACTCAAATTTATATTAATGACGAAACATAATTCCAACTCGAGTATAACTTAGTTGCACTAGCGAATCCAACGAGAGCAACCAAAGTAAATAGAGTCCTAATAACTTAGGAGATTACATGAATAGTTTCCTCCAACAGAATTTCACATTTAAAATTCAAATACTGAATACTGTTTGAAAATCAAATTTACCATTCCCAATTTTGAGTTTTTGACTCTCGTGGGGCCCAACAACAACAATGGCATTTCTGTAATTAAAAACAACAATCATGCCCCTTTTTTATTGAAACAACTTTCAAAAAATAGACCAAAAAACTCCATAGGTAGGTTAGTTTTCTTAACTCAGGTTTCAGGTTAGTAAAAAATATACAATAGTTTTTTTGTTTTTTTTTTTTGAATAATTTATAGTGAAGAGAATGAACATTTATTCCTCGTAAAATTCTTTTTAGACATTTTCTAATGCATTTTCTTTTTAATTTTCAACTTGTGGGGTTGGAAGCTATAGTGTTAGTGCTATTGCTGCTGGCTTGTGCTTTACTTTCTTCTTAGTTCTCTTATTACTTTCTTTCTCTCCCAAAAATATTCTCTTTAATTTTTTTCATCTTTCTTTAGAGTTCTTGAGTGTGTGTTAATATTCTTTCCTCTTTATGTTATATTCTATGTTGTGATTCTTTGAGGGAAAGAAGAGAAGGTTCACCACTCAAATGACAATGGCTGACATTTCTCATCCTCCAATGGAACAACTTCAAGACCTTGAGTATTGCATAGACTCTAATCCTCCATGGGGTATATATATATCTATATGTTTCTCTCTTTTTTACATCATGTTTGTTTGTGGGGGTTTTAAGTTACATTTGCTCAAACTTGTAGCTATGGTGTATATCACAAGTATATTGACACTGTTGTATGTGTTGAGTGAAGTGAAGGAGGAAGTATATTTCTTTTCTTTTTTGTTGGGTTCGCTTACTTGTCTTGAATGATGCATTGAAGAGAGTGTTGTGTTTTTGTTTTCATTGATTTTGGGTTTTGTTTGGAGTGTGAAAATCAATGCTGGGGACATTCTTGTTTTGTTTATTTTCCTCTTCTCTCTCCTGCCTCCCACCCCCTCTATAGGAGTGGGCTCAGGGGTCCATTTAGAATTGATGAGAAAGGCTTCACATTTTGAAAGTTGGCAACTTTTGAAACATTTTCTTTGGGTTCTGTGTTTCGTGTGTGCCTTTAAAGCTGATACTTTTAACTGTCTTTACTAATTGTTTTATGGTTCAAAATGGTGGACTGTGAGTGAATGCTGGCTGGTTGGCTTTTGATATTTCTTCATTCTTGTATAAAAGATGGTAACTTTTAAAATTCCTGTTTATGACTGATATCTTGGTCAATCTTGGGCTTTTGGGGTTGATAAAGGAGTTCATTTTACTACCATTTCTTAACCATCCCACTCGAAGGCTCCTTTTTTTCTTCAAGTAACTAATACCCATTTCAGGTAATTTCCATAAAGAATAAGAACAGAACAAAGTTTCTAAGTATCCAATAACAATGCAGTTCTCGGAGGGAGATAGCCTGCACCATTCAAAAGTTAAATGTTAATGAATATGAAAAAAAATTAGACTGTGGTCGCCATTGCATTTGATGAGGTGGTTCAGATACTTTTCCTCTTGGTATTGCAGTTTAAGGCTTGTTATTAAAAAGGGAAGTCCAGTGCACAAAGCATCCCACATTAACAGGGTCCAATTCAAGGATGTTTTAACAAGTATTTGGAGGTCTAATGCCTGCTGAGACCTTTGCTCAGTCAATCTCTTAACTATTGATTTCTGGAAGAATGCTATCACATTAGAGCCTTAAATATATAACTTTTCTTGTGCAGATTCTTATGTAATTAACTTGGGGAAACTATTGGTAGAATAGAGAAGTTCAAAATCTTTTTTCGGTCGGGAAGTGTTATCTTCTTTTCTTTTCTTATTGAACAGTCCTGCCCCTCAAATTGATTGGACTGAGGCGTATTAGTAGTTGCAGTAATGCTTGTTGTTGTTATTGTTTCGAACTGTCTGTCTAACTAATCATTTGACTACATCAGTGTGAAGCATCATCACTATCACTTTTGTGTGCTTACTGAGGCAGATTTTTCTTATCTGCAGCTGAAACCATCTTGTTAGCCTTTCAAAATTACATATTAGTGCTCGGAACAAGTGTGATGATCCCCTCAGCTCTTGTACCTTTAATGGGTGGATCAGATGTAAGCTGATTCTCTAGTTATCTTATTATATATATCACAGTCCATGTGCAACAAAGGAAAAGAATTATCTCAAGCTCATATCCTCATCAAAAAGATCTGTCATTTCTCTATCCAGGGGGACAAGGCAAGGGTTATACAAACCCTGCTCTTTGTGGCTGGAATAAACACTCTTCTCCAAGCACTGTTTGGAACTCGGTTGCCTGCTATTGTTGGAGGTTCATTTGCATATGTCATTCCTATAGTCTATATAATTAGCGACTCACATCTTCAACGAATTAGCGAGCCGCATGTAGTAAGTGTACCAATCTCAGTCATTTCTTGATTCATTTTGTTCCAATGATCAACAGGTTCATCGAAAGCTGAAAGTTTTGTTGTCTGTAAAATGCTACACCAACATTAGTCATTTTCTTCCAGTTCATTGCCCACAAATTATACTTTATTTTTATGTTTCCTCAAGTGATTGATAAGAAATCAATCCTTGTGGCGTCATTTGTTAAATTATGTGCTTGAAAATTAGAATGGTCCATCTTTAAGATGGAATCAGAGTCATACCTTGTACTGCCTAGGCTGTGTTGGTTTTGTAAACCTGATCAATTGAGATATATTGATCTTTACTTTAGTTCTTTTTCATATTATACCCATAATCTTCTGGGAAAAGAAGATGTTTAAGGATCTAAATGTACTGCAGAGATTTGTACATACAATGCGAGCTATTCAAGGAGCTTTAATTGTTGCAGCTAGCATTCAAATTATTTTGGGATACAGCCAAGTTTGGGGGCTCTTCTCACGGTATGGTACTGGTATTTTATTGCTCAGTAAGGATGATCTAGTAAGTATGTGGCCATATTCTTAACTGGCTTGCTGCTTGTTTACAGATTCTTCAGTCCCCTTGGGATGGCACCTGTTGTGGGATTAGTTGGTTTTGGCCTGTTTCAGCGAGGTTTTCCTGCAGTAAGTATTTGTTGCCACTGTTGAACTTCCATCTTATCATATGCTGGGAAGCTACTCATCTTGAATTCTAAGATTTGTTCGTTTCTTGTCAAAATTTGTTAAATCTTTTGGTCGGACTGCACTGTGTATGTTGTTGGATAATTTATCTTCACTAGTTCATTATTAAACAAGTGGTGACCTGAATCATCTTTTCACTCTTTTGATGAATTTCCTCATATTTGCAGCTAGGGAATTGCGTTGAAATTGGGCTTCCAATGCTATTGTTGGTAATAGGCTTGTCACAAGTAGGTGGTGCTTTAAAATGGTAGAACATTTCTCACTCATACATTCTTGAGTTCATCCAAGTAACACTTATGTTTTTGCAGTATCTAAAGAACGTTAAACCAATGAGGGATTTTCCAATTTTCGAGCGATTCCCTGTTTTGATTTGTGTTACCATTATCTGGATATATTCCATTATTCTGACGGCTAGTGGGGCTTACCATGGCAAACATGCTATAACTCAACGTAATTGCCGCACTGATAGGGCAAATCTCATTTCTACTGCTCCATGGTGTGTTTAATGCTTGGTGCTTTTCTAAAATACAACTATTGATGTACCCCAATGGTTTTAAACTTCCTTTGCAATATAATTTCAGGTTCAAGTTCCCGTATCCGCTGCAGTGGGGTCCTCCTACTTTTGCAGCAGGGCATTCTTTTGCTATGATGTCTGCAGTTCTTGTCTCAATGGTTGAGGTACTTAACAGCCCTGCTTTTTGTCTTCATTCATTTAGCAAATTGAACAGAAATGAATTCAGTTGACGAGGATATTTTACATACTGCTATTGGATTTGGGGCATAGTTGATCGTTGATCAGTACTTAGCCAAGTTTGTCTTACTGTGGTTGGAGTGCTTCTCTGAAGCATTTATTAGATTGATGTTCTGAACTCCTTGTACTTTCCAATCTTTTCTCGATGAAAATCGCAATGAATGCCTCTAAAGTTGAATAATGTGAGATCATTGCAATACAGTTGCTTTTGTCTAAGTAACTATTTGCACTTGGTGAAGATACATTTTTACTGTCATACGGAAAGCATTTATTTCTGACTCTAACTATGTGCAGTCAACCGGAACTTATATGGCGGCATCTCGTCTGGCAATTGCCACTCCACCTCCTGCCTATGTACTAAGCCGTGGCATTGGATGGCAGGTAGCTTTTTCTATTTCATACTTTTTACTTCTTGTGTGCTTCAGCCTTGCTGTATAAATCTTACTGACTAAGCAAAATTTACAGATATAACTATGATTCTGTAGAAACAGGATGTTACTCATTTAAATAGAGTGCACGAATATTTGTTTATTGGTTAAAAACTCCTTTTGACACAATTAGACAGAATTTGCATACAATAGATCCTTGTGGTCTGGCCCTTCCTTGGACCCTGCGCTTAGCTGGAGCGTAAAGCGTTTGTGCATTGAGCTGCCCTTTTTAATTTTGTTGCCAATAGTTTCATATTTGTAAAAGCAGATTCTCTTTTAAGTTTCTCTTATACCATTACTAAGGATTCTTTTGACCAAATTCATTATTTTTGAAAAAAAACATTTTATTGTTCTAATTATCATTTTTGCAGGGAATAGGCATTTTGCTTGATGGACTTTTTGGAACGTGCAGCGGTTCCACTGTTTCTGTGTAAGAACTCAGGCTTCACAAATATCTCTGTAATTTGGGATGATTCATAGGTAAGAAGTAACCATGGCAATTCATTTCAGAGAAAATGTGGGACTTCTTGGATTGACTCGAGTTGGAAGTCGAAGAGTAGTTCAAATTTCTGCTGGTTTCATGATATTCTTTTCTATGCTAGGTTAGTACATTCACACACTCTATTAAGTTATATTTTCAATTTATTTTTTTGCTATATTTTTTTTTTTTTCTAGTATTTGATGTTGAATTTCAGAAAGATGGAATCAGTAACCAGTTTCCGAGGTGCTTTAGACTGCAGTTTATAAAACTGATTGTTTTCTGCAGGGAAATTCGGGGCTGTTTTTGCATCGATACCTTTCCCGATATATGCTGCACTATATTGTGTTCTGTTTGCCCTTGTAGGTATGCTATTATTTTCAGATATCATCATTTTATTTGTGATTTCTCCAGATAGTAAGGTGGTTTCTCTTCTGCAGGCTCCGTTGGATTGTCATTTCTTCAATTCACAAATTTGAATTGTATGCGGAATCTCATAATAACTGGTCTATCACTTTTCCTTGGGATATCAATTCCACAATTTTTCAATGAATATTGGTATCCAGCTCGTCATGGTCTTGTTCAAACCAACGCTGGATGGGTGAGTACTATTTAGATCACCTACATCTTCAATTATATAGGTAGGGTAAGGTCTGCAGTACACTCTACTTCTGCAGACTCTACTAGTGGGATTATTGAAAAACTGGTCTTAACTGTTGATGTATCCCTTTGCAGTTCAATGCATTTATCAACACCATATTCACATCGCCTCCAATGGTGGGGCTAATAGTTGCTGTGTTTCTTGACAACACACTGGATGTGGAGAAATCAAAGAAAGACCGGGGCATGCCTTGGTGGGTGAAGTTCAGAACTTTCAGAGGTGATAACAGAAACGAAGAGTTCTACACGTTGCCATTCAATCTCAACCGGTTCTTTCCTCCTACATAGCAAGTGTGAAAAGCCTAGTTCTCTTTTGCAATTAAGTTAACATGATAGATAAAAGTCTCAAGATGGGTCTCCGGCATCATTTTATTACAGACACGTGATCACAAGCTAATTTTTGTTACATGAATTTCTTCGATTTTTTGTGGGCATTCGCTAGCAAGGTCGGAAAGGGAGCCTTGGTGCAACATAAAGTTGTCTCCATGTGACCTATTGATCCCACGTTCAATAGTCTGATGTTCAGTAGGAGGTCAGCTGCTGGTGTGTGAACGTGGGATGCTTCTTGCATCAAACTACCCTTTTTATTGGCTGGCAAGGTCCCTAGTAGGAATCTATAGAGCTTACTGATCAATGATGTGTAGCTATTGCACTTTGATGAATAAGGAAAAAAGAAGTTATTCCTCACTTTGCTTTTAGGGATCTATAGAAGCAATGATTATTATGTAAATGAGAGACACTTCTTCAGATTCATGCTATAAATATTGAGCCTTACTGAATGAAACTGCATCACACTTTTGCCTTGAAGCTGGAAAATAGTGGGGACCTAAAAGTATTATATATTTCTAACAATATATGCACATCATCATTACCAAATGAAAATTGGCTTGACATGCTATGCTAGATATCGGATTGCCATATTAGAATTGAACTTATTGACAGATGGATTTTGATATTATGGTATTTGGTATTTGACAAAGTGAAGGTATAATCTTAAGAACCCAAGAGCTTATTCCACACTTGGACCCTTAACACTTACAGTACACTCAACAAATACCTATCTCTTTAGTGGACACAAGAGAGACAACTCAACCTCCTCTAGCACCCAACGTTCTAAGCAAGAATCCAACAAGAGTGATTCCACACTCCTCTTGACCTAATTTCGGGTTTGTGCCTCAAGGAGAGAGGGCTTGTGTTCCAAAGTGTTATACACTCACAATATCATGAATAATCTAAGACAAAATGACCTACAATGTTCTATTTATACTAGGTTACAAATAGAATACAAAATGACCAAAAGACCCTTTAATGAAAAGCCTCAAAATGCTGCCCATGGAGTGTAGTGTAGGTTCGGTTTTGGTGTGTGTTTTAGGCTCTCTTTTGCATTTTTCTTGCACACTCCAAGCCTCGAGTTCATTGCACTTTCACACGTCCATCCTCGTAGTCGTACTTGTATCACAAAGTCACACCTAAACCATTGAGAGTGATTTTTTTTTGAAACTGGTGACATCGTGTATGTATATATTATGAAGAGATTCTTACAAGAGTTGCTGAACTTTACATAAGTGCATCTTACAACTATGCTCCTATGATCCTATGTCTATAATTACCCTAAAACATCAATAATAGAGACAAAATCATTAGTAAATATCTGGTTATAAACACAGTAGCAAGATGTAGTTGAGCTTGATCTGCTGAATACTGTTTTCTATATTCTCAAAACACCTAGAGTTCCTCTCCTTTCAAATAGTCCACCAAATGCATGCTGGGACTATCCTTTATCTTCCTCTGCTCTTGGTTAGCCTCCTTGCCTGCTCCCAGCTTAAGGCCCCTGTAATCTTCCTAGGCATGCACCTTGCTGTAACTCTGAGGTTTAGAAACAATCTCCATAGTTGTCCAGTGATCTTACTATGGAGGAACAAGTGTGACACTCTCTTCTTGCTCACCACGCAAGAAGCACCTAGTTAGGTTATCCCTCTCTTCATTAGATTTTCCTGAGTTAGCACCATCTCTTTTGCCAGAAGCCATATAGAGCACGCCACTTCATATGGAATTTTGGTTTTCCAGATGTTCTTCTAAGCCCAGCTTCTAGGATGCTGGTTGGGTCTATTCAATCTCGTGTAAGCTCTATTCACCTGAAAGAACCTTTCTCACCATCCTGCCACCACAATTCATCATCACCTGCTTTCAGCCCACTAAACTGCTTAATTTTGTTGATGAAATCTGCCATTCTCTGTATTTCCCAATCATTAGGTTGCCTTCTAACGTTAAATCTCCACCCTACTGGAGTCCATAGCTTTGCTATAGTCCTTTGTTAGTATGTAATAAAGAATAGATATCTGGGAATAGGGTTTCCAAGTTACGTTCTTCATGCCACACATCTGGCGAAAAGCTACTTTTCATCCCCTTGTTGACCTTGATTGTAGTATATATAATTCTCGAGTTCAGTCGAGAAACTTCTTATGGATTTATATAATTGGACTCCTATGGAGTTGTCACTTACTTAGTCATCCACCTATCTTCCTCCTCATACTTGGATTCTATAACTCTCCCCCACAAGGTTTGTTTGTCATTAACATACTTCCATAGCCATTTCTTCTAAGTGCCTTGCTATGGTTCTCCAAATACGTTCTTCCCAACCCCCCAAACATTTTGTCAATAATCATATACTTCCTCTTGACCAAGTTGTAACCTTTCCAGTTTTTGTTCCCTTGCCACAAAAAATTCTTCCTTATTCTCTCCAACCTACAGAAGGGGAGCCTTAGAGTAACTGGTAAAGTTGTTGCCATGTGACCAAGAGGTTACGGGTTTAAGCCTTAGAAACAGCCTCTGGCAGAAATGCAAGGTAAAGCTGCGTACGATACACCCTTGTGGTGGGGCCCTTCCCCGGACACCGCGCATAGTAGTAGCTTTAGTGCGCCGGGTTGCCCTTTTTATTCTCTCCAGCCTACTAACGATTCCAGCTCGAATAGGGAATTGGGACATCATATAAGTTGTCAGGGAATCAAGCATCGAATTGGTAAGAGTTAATATACCACCTAGTGACAAGTATTGCTTTTTCCACATTGCCTGTTTCTTCTCACATTTTTCAATCACACTATCCCAAATTTCATCAGATTTTGATTTATCACCTAAAGGCATACACAAAGAGACTGTTGGTAGGCTATCAATTTCACCTCCCAAATTGTATTCAAGGATTCCCAAGTCTGTGACCTCATTGATAGGATACATAAAGCTCCAGTTGATGTGTAGCCTGAAAATCCCTTCAAAACGACCAGTATCACCTTCAGGATCTGGAGCTGTTCTTCATCTACATCACAAAAAATGAGAGTATTATCTGCATACAGTAGATGAGTTACCTCTAGGCTATCCCTTCTCTAGAAACATTGAAGCCTCTTAGCCAGCCATTTCTGTTTGCTGTTTTGACCATGCTATTGAGAGCTTCCATTGCTAATAAAAACAAGACAGGTGACATAGGAGATCACCTTGGTTAAGACCCTTTGTGCCCCTAAGAACCCTGCTGGTGAGCCATTGGTTAGAACTGAGAAGCTCATAGTGGAGATTCAGTAATTTATCCAGTGTATCACTCAATAGTTAGCGAAACACACCTAGACGCGGACTAGACTAAATGTTTGTCTGCAAACGCTTTTAGACATGTTTGGCCATAAAATCTCCATCCACATGGCACATATTATGGCTTTATTAGTTGACACATATATAGTGAAAAGTAAAGTTTTTGAAACCACGATGAAATTGTACCTAATTAGTGGAAAATAAGTCAGAGATGTTACGCCACAACTGAGATGAGACTTCTGTTGAGAAGGTGGAGAAGAAGATATTGGATGCGACACACTGTAAATTATTTTACGTGGTGTTAAGAACTCCCACATCCAAAAAATGAAGGTGGCAGAAATGCGGATGTTGCGCTGGATGTGTGGACTGACCCGAGGGGATAGAGTTCGGAATGAGACTATCCGGGAGAAGGTTGGTGTGACTTCAGTGGAGTGTAAGATGCGGGAAGCACGATTGAGATGGTTCGGACACGTGAAGAGGAGGGGCATGGATGCCCCGGTCCGTAGGTGTGAGAGGCTAGCGTTGGATGGTTTTAGACGGGGAAGGGGTAGACCGAAGAAGTACTGGGGTGAGGTGATTAGGCGGAACATGGAACAGTTACAGCTCACCGAGGACATGACCCTAAATAGGAAGGTCTGGAAGATGCGAATTACGGCAGAGGATTAGGGCCAGTTCGGGTCGCTAGTGTAGGGAATTAATTGGTGGGGGTGTATTCCTGTTATGATTCCGTATTCAGTGTTTCGTGTTCCGTGTTCCATGTTTATTACGAATCACGAATCTGTGTGCTTTCCTCTGCTTTATATTCCTGCATTCCTGCTTTACTCTGTTTTATATTCCTTATGGGTGCCGTATCTATGTTATGTCATCTGCTTCTGTGCTGTACTATATGTTTGTGTGATATCTCGTGACTTGAGCCGGGGGTCTTTCGGAAACAGCCTTTCTACTTCATCAGATGTAGAGGTATGGACTGCGTACATCTTACCCCCAGACCCCACTAAGTGGGAATACACTGGGTTTGTTGTTGTTGTTGTTGTTGGTATTTGGTATGACACTCCATATTTGTAAAAAAAATTATTGAAATATTGTCTACTGTACGAATGTACTAAATACTGAACATGTAAAGATATGTTATTATCACAAGATGCAAAAACAATTAAGTCTTAATTCCAAGCACATTTGGGTGGACTACATGAATTTTCATCAAACGGAAACTTTTAAGGCAGAGAAGCGATGAATGATACCATAGTATATAAAGAGGGATTAATTGGTGTCTAGACCAAATTTGTGCTTGAGTTCCAAGACATAATCATAAATTTTGTGAGGATGAGGAAGGGAGTTTGCGACACTCTCAATTTGCATGCATCTTCTAGCCCATGCCACCAACTTTGGACACACTGCTTCTATACTGAAATTTGCACAAATCTCATATGAATAAAACCAACTAGTGAAGGGAACCAAAGCCACATCCACAAAACCCAAATTGTCATCACCACCAAAGTATGTTTTGTCTCCAAGCTCTCCTTCTAATGTCTTCAAGATTTCTATAAATTCCTTCTTTGCTTCCTCTTGATCTTCACCTTTACCACTCCAAACTCTTCTTCCTGTACTATATATCTGCAACATCCATAAGTAGTGAAGGAACCAGTAAGTAAAAGAGAAATTTCTTTTATCAACAACAACATATCCAATGTAGTCCCATAAAATGGGGTCTAGGGAGGGTAGAGTATATACGGACCTTACCCCTACTTTAGAGGGGTCTAGGGAGGGAAGAGTATATACGGACCTTACCCCTACTTTAGAGGTCTTGAGGTTATTTCCGATAGACCCTCGGCTCAAGGAAAAACAGTGCAAAGCAGTTCAAAAAAGGAAGCAACGGAAGCATAAGAAACAACATATAGTATCAAAAACATCAAAAGTAACAATTCAACAGGAACAACATATAGTATCGAAAACATCAAAAGTAACAATACAACAGGAACAACATATAGTATCGAAAACATCAAAAGTAACAATACAACAGGATAATCTAGGTGCAAGAATCAACAAATAGTAACGAAACGAAAATCGAAGGACAAGAAACTACATGAACAATAGTACTACTACTAATATGAACGGACAGCCTACCTTCTTATCTACATAGTCGGCCCAGAATCTGGCTTGGGATTTATCATAAGGGTGAGAAGGAAGTAAGGGATATTTGTCATGCCAGACTTGATCAATGTACTCAAGAATGATGAGAGACTCACAAATGGGCTTGCCATTGTGAATCAAAACAGGAATCTTTTTATGAACAGAGTTCATCTCCAAAAGCAAAGTACTTTTATCAAATAAGTTTTCTTCCCTCCCTTCATATTGAATCCCTTTTAAGGCCAATGCAATTCTTAGCCTCATACCAAATGAACTTGGCCAGAAATCCAGTAGAACTACGTCATTGTTGGTGCCTTCCATGTTTTTGAATGAATAATTAAGTTGGATTATCAATGAAATCGCACAATACTGCTACAGCTATTTATATTATATGTTTAGATGTCGTCATTGCTTGCGTAGGTCTTATAAGGATGTGGAAAATTTGGTTTTGGACTCTACAAATTCTTCTTGCACAAGAAACTGGAATAAAACCACAGTCAAGCCAATGTGAAAAATATTCTTTTCCGTAGGAAAAACATTCATTAAGAGAGTTTATGGAAGTAAAAGATACTTCTAAATCTCATGGTTTGGCCCGTGCATTAAGATATTTATTTATCTTTTCAATATATATTTAAATTAAAAAAAAATTAATAAAAAGACTGCATATGTTTTCTAGGATTCATCCGGAGGCATATGTTTTCTAGGATTCATCCGGAGTCTAGCATGAGTTCAACATATGTTATTTTAATATGTATTTAGATAATTTAAATTGTTAACTATTGTAATTTATAATATTTTTTTATATAATTTTCAAATTAATATACGTTACTTTTCTTGTCCAAATTTTTATGGCATTGATAGTCAATTATATTTAAAAATAATTTAAGTTTTTAATTATTGTGATTTATAATACTTTTCTTCTATTCCAATTTTAGTGACACTAATATAATTTTAAGAGTCGATCAAATATTTTATATCTTTAAAAATTTTTAAGTTGTTAATTATTGTGATTTCTAGTATTTTTCATGTAATTTTTTTGAAATATATAACATATTAAATTATTTTTAGATATTTTAAGTTGTTAACTATTGTAATTTATAATACTTTTTTATGTAATTTTTGAATAATATATGTTACTCTCCTTGTCCAGAGTTTTGTGTCGACGATAGTCAATTATATTTTTTTAAATAATTTAAATTTTTTATTATTGTGATTTATAATATTTTTTCTATTTCAACTTATGTGGCACAATGCTTAAATGACCATAATAATTAATTAGAGGTGATATAGTAAAATGTAATTATTATTATTTATTATTTATTATTTTTATTATGTGTATGTGTTGATTCAAGAAGAATTTGGAAACATTTAGAAATGTGTTGAATGTTACAAATGTTAATAATCTATTCGGTGCTTCTTGATTTCTCTACATTTATCTCTTGTGTGTTTTTACTCTTTTGCCTTTTGAGTATATGTAGTAATTTTTATTTTTATTTTTAAATATCATGAAATTTTTTATTCAATATATATATATAGAGAGAGAGAGAGAGATAGATAGATAGATAGTAAAATCGTGGATTCAATATTTTTAATTTTTTAATGCATAAGTGACTTATAATAATTAATTGCGGGTGATACATTAAAATCACGATTGAAGTAGCAAAATCAGTCAATTTTTTAAATTATTTTTGTTAATTATTGTTATTTACGGTATTTTTTTTTATGATTTTCAAATAATATATGATGTTTTATATCTTCTTCTGTCCCGACCCAATTTATGTGGCACTAATATAATTTTGATAGTCAATCAAATATTTTGTGTTGACATATCATTTTGTTATTCTTATTTTTCTAATACATAAATGACTTATAATAAGGAGTGATATAGTAAAATTATCGTTCGAAAGACGAAAATTTAATTTAAAAGTTTAATATTTAATTTCGCATTTTATGTCTATTTTATTTTTCATTAAATATTATTTATTTTCTTAATACTTAGATGACTCGAAATAATTAATTAAGAGCGATTGATTATGTTATTACTATAAAAATTAATATAATTGTATCATATAATAGTAATCATCGATAATTCACCGAAATAGAATATTAATTAAATACGGGATGCTATATTTGCATATGCAAAATATGATATTATTAAATATTATTGGATAGTGCATTATATTTATCTTTCACGGTAATAAAATTTTACTATATATTTTTCTTTATTTCTTTTTAACTTGATACATACTGACCCAACACAAATTCTAAGAAATTATTCATTAGAAATTTATTTTATTAAATTAAATTTATTAATTTTGTACTTTAAAAATTTAAAGTTAAGTTTAAATATTAGTGTTTCTATATAAGAAAAAAATAATTTTAAGATTTAAATTTACTAAAATAAATAAATAAATAAATATATTAATTTTCTATATAAAAGTCAATTTAAATAATAAAATTGTTTTACTTTAAATATTTAGTTGCAATTAATCAAGATAATTTTTTATTTTGTCATGATTTATGGTACATCGATAAAATTTTGAGAGTTGAATAGAACTTTAATCTATTTTTAAAAAAGTATTTTAACTTGTTAATTATTGTGATTTATAATAATTTTTACATAATTATCAAATAATATATTTACTCCTTGTGTCCCAATTTATGTGGCTTCGATACAATTTTGAGAATCAATTAAAAATTTTATATATCTTTTAAATATTTTAAGTTGTTAATTATTATGATTTGCAGTACTTTTTCTTTTATCTCAATTTATGTGGCATTGCTAAAATAATGAGTCAATAAAATTTCTATATGTCTTTTAAATATTTTAAGTTATTAATTATTGTGATTCGTGGTAACAAATTAACTTTGAACATGATAGCCAATTAAATAAATAAATAAAATTATTTTCAATATGTAGTTATAGTTAATTAATATAAATTAGTAGAATATATTAAATATTTAAATCATTATGTTGAAACAATAAAATTATTATATATTGGGGCATGGTATGTAATTAAGTGGGAGTGGAGGAGTTTTTTGATAATTTCATGAGAGGTGGTCGAAACCACCTCTTCTATATAATAGAAAAGTTCTGTCAAATGTTCAAAAATATTATTTAATTTTATGTCTTAAAACGTCTCATGTGTAAAATTGAAACTAAAAAATTTTCAATATTAAAAAAAAAAAAAAAACCGTTTAAATTGGACTAAAAAAGTAGATTTAATTTTATGTCTTAAAACGTCTCATGTGTAAAATTGAAACTAAAAAATTTTCAATATTAAAAAAAAAAAAAAAAACACTGTTTAAATTGGACTAAAAAAGTAGAGTAATACAAACAAATTGAAATGGAGGGAGTAACTTGTCCTTTTATATCAACAGTTCCATTTAGGTGTTGGATCTTTCCTTCATTCAATCAATGTTATACCCATGGGGACAGAGCTAAGGTTCGAATATTTTGTTTATTAATTTTAAATTATAATTTAGTTTTAAGTCTTAGAACTAGATTCTGCTTTATGCAAATCGGAAGATGTATTAAATACTAGCTGAAGAGAATCATTGATTTGTTTAAACAAATAGATTTTGACCGAAATGATCCATTTTTTTTATTTATTTTTTTTTGGTAATACACAACATTTTATTTACCAGAAGGACTTTGAACAGAGCAAGACATAATCGAAACTGGATTGGACGTGGTCCCAATTGTGAGGATATACTATAAATTATGTGGTGTTATTTATTAAACGACTATTTATTTATTTATTTATTTATTCAGTTCAATAAATCATTACATTAAATAGATCATTTTTGTATATGTGTCCTCAACTAATATAATAGATGATTTGGTGTATAGAGGTTAACTTATACATAAAAGATGAAATCATCGATTCTTATAAGTTAAAGTTATAGTTCACAATCGTAGATGGAAATTTGAACAAACCATCAAAATAATTGTAGCATGAGATTATATGTAATTTATCTTGATTACAAGAACGATATTGTTCTAACTTCTCGTGCTAGTACATTTTGTATGTATTAAACAAGACCAAATTGAGATGATTATTTTGGACTGACTGATAAAATATATATTCTCTAAACTGTTAAATGTACTTATATTCTCAATCCTGATATGACTCTTCTGATCTGTATATATTATTTGTCGTTTTGATTTATTAAAAGGTGAGATTTTGAGATAGGTCAATATTCTTGGTAGATTAGATATAATAATATATATTGGTGAAATAATAAGTTAGTTGATGGAATTCATGTCTCGGTATAAAGATTGATGATACGCCTTCTATGAGAAGCTTATTAATTTTTATGTGTAAACCCAGCAAGTGAATTTATGAAGCCGACATATGAAATAAGTTAAGCATTGGTCTAAAAAATTTAATCATTATATTAAATTCACCAGTAATTTAATTTAATATTTAGTAGTTGTAATCTTAACACGGGGAATTACATAAGTGTTTAATGGAGAGTTTCACAATAAAAATAGACGAATGCAATTACGAATTTTTAGTGAAATAGTTTATAATTTACTATGGTAAAAATAATTCAAATTGGTATTTTAAATTATTTTCATAGTAGAGAGTATCAGTAATTAATTCTATGGTTCCTACAATGCACATATTAAACTAGAACTCATAATCCTATTTTGTATGAGGAAATTAGAAGTTACCGCATGTACTTGTTCAACTAAAAATAGGTGTGTGTTTCCTTTCCTCTTTGGACTGATGAGGAGTATCTTAATAAATAGAGATTTTCCTAGCTAGAAATTCAACGAAAAGAACAAGAAGAAGAAGAAAAGAAAGAATAGAGTATTCTATTCAGTACTTGCCCACTGAAGTATTGAGAGAGTTTGACTATGAATTTGGAATCACTATAGAAGCCACGACCGCAGATTTGAAGACGGATTCGCTTCAAGATATTTGCTCACGCTTCAAAAAGTAACCCTGATTATTTTTAAGCAGTCTTTGCGTGAACTATGTGTTTATGTTAGTTGTCTATATTACATACAAGAGATCCTATCTATTTGCTTCCTCAACGTATGCCTCATTTTCCAACACCAAGTTCCAAATGCAAATATAAGCAATCCCACCACACCTCATCTTCTAAAAGACGAAAGAAAATTATATAGGATAGTAATTGTTGACATCTAATTTTTGCGCTCCACGATAAGTTTAATCTTGAGTTTCTTCAATTTTAAATAAAATCAGAACATTTATTTTATTCAAATAAAAAATCTTTTCAAAATATTTTGTAGGTAATTTTGTCATTTTAAGTAATGATTATATATTCTCGTATTTGTATATACGAGATTGTGTAATTTTGTTACTCAAATAATTATTTCATGGGAAATTAAAATTTAATTAAGGGCTAGCTTGAGAATTAATTCAAATGGGTAAAAACTCAATTTAAAGATGATTTATTCTCAAAAATTAATTTATTTGAATAAATAATTGTTTGATTTTAGTAAATCAAGAAACTCGAGATTAAATTAGTTGTTAATTCATTTTAAATTTTTGATTCAATTTTGTCAATTTATTAAATTTGACTGTAATTGAAATTAACTTGGTCATAATTGCATTGTAATTGGCCAAATGATTTCAAATTTGATCAAACATTAAATAAAATTGATTAAATCCTAAATTAATTAAGATTATTTTTTAAATAACCTCAAAATCCTCTTAGTTCACCCAATTCCCAAATTTCAGCTACAACCCTGCCTAGGCCCAATTAGCAGCCCATTCCCTTAAAAATTAACCTGCAACACAATCCTTTTTCCCCCTTCAAAATCGGGTCAGCCTACCCGACCAGGCCCACCGCCCTTATAATGGGTTATTCTCAAATATAGACCCAAATTAGGGTGACTTTCAAATTTTAGCCCCAAATAAAAAAGCTTTGTTAAAATAGCCTTAACTTGTTAAGTCATATTTTTTGAACGAAAATACCCTTCTCCAAATTATTCGCTGTTAAATCTATTTCGTCTTCAGAATCGACTTTTTCTTCCTTTCTTTCTTATAAATTCCAAAATTGAGTTTTTCTTCCTCTCTTTCTTCCAAATTTTAGAATCGACTTTTTCTTTTAATTCCAGAATCGACTTTAGCCGTAAGGGTTCTTCAGGTATGAAATTCACCATCAAAATTCATTGTGGTAATTTTATCTTATTGATGTATTGTGGTAATTTTAGCTCATTATATAATTAGCATATTGATTTGATTTTTGGGGAGGTGAACGTAAGCTGAACTTCGGATATGATGTTGTTGTAGTAATATATTTACCATTGAGGAATTACGTCGAACAGGTTGTGGGAAATTTGTTATTGCGGTTATAATTATGTTTTAGTAGTTGTGGGGGGCTCGATCTTGGAGGGAAAGGCCGTTAATAAGGGAGTTAACATTGATCGCAACATATTTTGGGAAGGCCAAATGTATAAGGTCAAGGTGGTACAAGAAATTAGTTTCAAGTATTTCAAACTAGTGGTATAATTATCATTAGAAGATGATGAGGAATTGTGTCGAACAGGTTGTGGGGAGTTTGTTATTACGGTTATAATTGTGTTTGAGTAGTTGCGGGAGTTTGGTCTTAGAGGCAAAGGTTGTGTTTTTCATCTCGGATGAATCCAGTATATGTTTTAGAGAGTAAATAAGCACTAAATTGTTGATTCTAAGAGAGAGCACCTCAGCTATTAGCTTGTATAACATAGAGCAACAAGTAATGGGTTTAAACTCTCTAATGGTAATAGGATTTGGCACTTTAGGTAACGAGGTTACTATTGTACAGTTCACTGCATTATACAACTTTTTCATGTTAAAAAAATCCTTCATTGTTGAACACGCATCATAGTTAATCCTTCATCTTTTGTTAACTACAGTAGTATTGGTTACGTCTACTTTAGTATAGTAGTATTCATGAATTCATCTCTTTTTATTGCTCGCGGTATGAAAAGGTAAGGGGTTATTAACTGAGATCTTTGGAAGCACACAATAAAAATCTAAGTATATATTACCGTTCCCACATCCTTTATCATCTGGTCTTTGTCTTTGTCTAGAGCAATTTTGTTTACGAAATTACCAAAAAGATAAGAATACCAAGGAAGTGATCCTCCATTTATTAGAGCCCTAATACAACCCAACAACAGTAGTACTATATCCAACTTGATTGAGTATTTGAACAAGCTTAGTAATCCAACTTGCTTAGGAGCTAGTGTGTCATCTTCTTTATCATGTATTGCATAGTTCTTGTCAGTATCATCATACAAATCATTTCCATACAGATAGAGATTTGATTTCTAGAATGTTGAACATGGTGGCTCTACTCCTCATAAATATGATCAACACATTTTACCTCACAATCTGATGTATCAGTGTTGAAGCTTTGTCCCATCTGATTGACGTGTCCATAATGACCTCTTACGATGCCATGATTATGTGCATTTGACCTGCAACGTTAAATTAATATGATTAGAAAATCTGTATACATGCAGATTGATGCTGTGAAAATAATTTGACCTGTTGTGTTTGCTTAAGAATATATAGTGAAGTATTCGAAGTTTGCTCTCTATCATCTGAAGCTTTTCGATGAGATATTCACACAATTAAGCATTTATCATAGCGTTTAGATGCCTTATGTATGAGTCTAACTGCACTAAAATATATGGGGTTTGAATCACCTAGCTTATACACAAAGCCCTAAATTTTTATTGTAACATGCTCTCTTCAATATTGCTCTACTTCTCAATAATAGTTAGAACATCATTCTCTTTCAAGACCATACTATTAGAGTATTGAGTTGATAAACTATGTTGTATCACTTGCAACGTATCTCTAAAGTAAACAACTCTCCTAGAATCACCCATATAGTGTGTGTTATTCATTAGTTTCAAGTGCGATTTTAGCATCTTTCGATTCTACCATACATTTCAAGTTATGCCCCATAGGCAAGAGTTGACATTTCCTTAGTCTGTAATGATTTGGAAGATGACCTATAACTCTTACCCCAGAGGCGAGACTTAGACAGTTATGCCCCATGGGCAAGAGTTGACACCGTCATAGTCTGTAATGATTTGACAGATGACCTATAACTCTTTCCCTAGAGGCAAAACTTTGACAGTTATGCCCCATAGGCAATAGTTGACTATGCCTCACTCTTTAATGATTTTACTTGTTGAAGATATATATTCTAAATTAAATTATTTCTAATATTTTGTTGTTTTATTTTTCACAAGGGTTGTGCTTGGAATAGATGGAAAAGAAATGAGTATTGAAAGTATTGATAGAAATAATGAGTTACAGGTTATTGAACAAATATTGGAGGCTGAAATAGCTGAGCCATCCAAGATTAAGAGGGTACGCCAAAAAAAAAGAGGATACTTGATGTCGAGACTACTCTCTTGAGACACAATGCCTCTTTGAATGAGGTAAATATCAAATCGATCTTCATTGACAAACAAAATATGATGACGTGCATGTCAAACATTGTAATTACATACAATATCCAATTTAAGGTTATCAAATCAAGCACAACAAGATATTCACTACGATGTTTGAACGACAACTGCATGTGGCGGTTTCATGCCACGAAGATTGCCGATTCTTTGCTTTTTCAAGTTACTATATATGAAAAAGCTCATAGTTGCTCGATTGATTTCATAACGTCCGACCACAGGGATGCAACATTAAAGGTCATATGTGATTACATACTAGAGCTCGTGCGTGACTCTAGTAATGTAATCACACCCAACTTAGTAGTAGATAAAATGAGAAGGAAATATAGAATCATCATATCCTATAACAAAGGATGGCAAGCAATACAACATGCCTATATGGTGATAAGAGGAACCATAGAAGATAACTACAATAGGTTGCTATCGTATCTTCACATGATGAAATAAAACAACCCAGGCACGTACACAAATATAAAGAGGGACGATGAGAACAGGTAAAAATGTTATAATGTTGAAATTGAAAATTTTTGCTCAAGAGGCAACAGTTTATCTTTTATTTGCACTGATCAGATTATTAATATAGATGGAACTCTTGCCTCATGGGCAAGACTTGGTTTAAAAAATTATTGAAATTGAAAACTTTTGCCCAAGGGGCAATAGTTTATCCTTTGTTTGCACTGATTAGATTATTAATATAGATGGAACTCTTGCCTCATGGGCAAGACTTGGTTTAGAAAATTGTTGAAATTGAAAACTTTTGTCCAAGAGACAACAATTTATCCTTTATTTGCACTGATTAGATTATTGACATAGATGAAACTCTTGCCTCATGGGCAAGACTTGGTTTAGAAAACTGTTGAATTGAAAACTTTTGCCCAAGAGGCAAAAGTTTATCCTTTATTTGGACTGATTAGATTATTAACAAAGATTGAACTAAGAGGCAAAAGTTTATTCTTTAATTGCACTGATTAAATTATTAACATAGATGCAACTCTTTCTTCATGGGCAAGACTTAGTTTAGAAAATTATTGTACTCTGATTATAAACATCAAATACAAATTGTTACTAATATCTTTTGCTCAACGCAGGTTTCAATATGCACTTTTTGCTTATGACGCTTTAATCATTGGATGGACCAACTGTAGACCAATAATAATGGTAAATGCAATATTTTTTAAGATGAAATATCATAGTGTCCTCATGATAGCAGTGTCAAAGGATGGAAACAACAACATATTTCCTTTGGCTTTTGGATTTGCAGACTCAGAAAATAATGAGTTTTATAACTGGTTCTTCAATCAGTTAAAACATGCAATTGGAGTACGTGAACAATTGTCCATTCTATTAGATCGTCACCCAGCCATTGCAAATACAATTGTAAATGTCTATCCAGAGTGTCAACACGGGATATGCATCTATCACATGGAGAAGAATTTAAGAAAAAGATACTTCTCAGATGTGTAACTATCACTTTTCTACAATGCAGCAATAACATACAAATGAACTGAATTTTATCCTTTTATTAATGAGATAGAAAAAGTCAACAAACTTGTTGCGGAGTACTTGAAAGAAGAAGAACGAGAAAGATGGGCTCATTCGTTTCATACCAACAAAAGGTACAATATACTTACGACTAACAACGTGGAGTCCATAAATGCAGTACTGAGAAAATCCAGGCAACTGCCAATACTGGGACTGATCAATATCATTCAAAACAAGTTATAAAGTTGGTTTTATGAAAGAAAAATGGAATTGCAAGGCAACTTTCATGACATCACACGTTGGGCGAAAGTGGAGGTGACTGACAAGATCCAAGTTGCCTTGAAATTGAAAGTAAGTAATTTAAATTGTATTTTGATAATAGGGAAATATATGGTTACTGTTTTTTCATCGCAGATTATACATAGCTGGTTTATTGTTATTTGTGATTTATTACTAGTTTTTTTATTTTCTTGAGATTCGCGCGTAAAATATGTGTTTTATTGCTTCTGCTTTTAAATGCGTGATCGTTTGTGATTTGATGTTGTATGCTTGATTGTAGCTGTTTTTTGGTTGCCTCAAGATTCGTTCCCTATGTATATTTGATTGCTCTGTATGGCTGATTCTGCTCATATACTAGATGTTTCACTAGCATAGTTGATTCTACTCCTAGATTAGATGTAATATCTATTTTATCTCAGTTTATTTGTAGCTGATTCTCCTGCTCATATGTTGGAAGCATTACTATTGGATCAGTTGTTGTTCCTGAGTAGGGTTCTATCTTTTCCATATAATACAGGGAATTTGACTTTAAAAGCTCATTCCTTGGATGACAGACCCTTCTCCTGCACTTTCCCTGAATAAGCCAAGCATCAAAACTCTAACTATCCTCTATATTGGCCCTTCTCTTTCATTTTGAAATAGAACCTTAATTGTTACTCCTTATTATTGGTCACTTATTATTAGATTTTCGATTAGTTCAATATTAGATTGTGATTTGATGTTATTCTTGATTGTAGCTGTTTTTTGGTTGCCTCAAGATTTACCCCCTATGTATGGTTGATTGCTCTGTATGCCCAATTTTGCTCACATACTAGATGTTTCACTAAAAGTTGTTATTTATTTATCATTTTATTTACAGATAGACCCCATTAATCTAACAAAATTTGTTGTAAGAGAAGAAAGAGTTGAATATATTGTAGACCTGAAGAACAGGACTTGTCAATGCTTGGTATTTCAAACAGATGAGATACCATACACCCATGCAATTGCAGCGATAGAGAGTAGACATATGAACAAGTCTAGCTATTGTTCTCATTGGTTCTTAAGACAATCTTGGCTACAAACATACTAGGGAGAAATCCTACCAATTGGAAGCACAACATTATGGATTGTCCCAGATAGCATAATGGATCTGATCACAAACCCCCCAGATAAGGAGGTTCTTCTTGGGAGAAGACAAACATCCAGATATCCTAGCGGAACAGAATCTTCAAGAAACAATTACAGATGTTCGAGATGCAAAAGAACCGGGCATAACAGATCAAATTGTCACTATACTCCTATTCTCCATCCATATGTAAGAAGATACAGAAAGAAAAATAAGAAAACATGATTAGTTTTACATTTTATCCGAGAAGTTGGATCAAAATAACAGTTATAATAGGATTTTTTTTATCCCTATTTTAGTTCTTAACAAGTACTTTTGACTTCAAATCATAAATGTCTTCTTATTTATATGAATTTTTAACTTGTGGTAAAGTATTTAACTCAATACCTTCTTATTGATTATTTATAAAAATTATTTAGCATGTTAAATTTTCTTATGTATTGATGTATAAAAATATATCATATTAATAGGATTCGGGAAAGGACTACACCCCCAAGAGATGTGATGTGAATAATTCCAGGGGATACACTTTAAAATTTGCCTTGAAGGCAAGATGCAGAACAAGTTGTGCCTCATGGGAAAAAGTTGACACTAGCTTATTCTGCAATGATTCAGCAGATGATCTACAACACTTGCTCTAGAGGCAAGACTTAAGCCCCAAAGAAATAAGTTATGCCCTATGGGCAAGAGTTGACACTAACTTAGCGTGTAATAACTTGGCAGATGATCTGCAGCTCATGCCCTAGAGGCAAAACTTAATACAACAAACAAACAAGTTATGTCCTATGGCCAAGCGTTGATACTAGATTAGTGTGTGATGATTTGGTAGATAATTTATAAGTCTTGTCCAAGAGGCAAGATTTTTATACCCCAAAGAAACAAGTTATGCCTCATGGCCAAGAGTTGACACTAGCTTATTTTGCAATAATTCGACAGATGATCTACAACACTTGCCCTAGAGGATAGACTTAGGCATCAAAGGTGGTTCAACTGTCATTGCTTGTACAATATGTGCCATAAAATACTTGTATAATTTGATCTTTGTAACTTAGCTTCGTAGCTTGTAATACAACACACATTTGAATGCAGTGGTTCAATAGAATACAACAGATTCAAAGGAAATGAAGCATTTGATATTTGTTATCTTCTCCCCAAGTTTAGCATATGTGACATCAACAGTACCGAAACATCTTTCATGGAAAAGTTTAAATATATAGCACTAGAGGAACAAACTATACCTTTCTGTGGCACAAAACTGAACTGTTGTAGCAGCCCAGTGTTGGAAGTATAAATTTTTGGGAAGATGTATTACTTGTACACCCTAGTGCGCGCACACAACAGACACACACGCGATGTTCTTCAATCCAAGGAAAAGAGAATTAACATCACGATGAAAATTTTCAAAACTATTGAGATTACAGCTGCCATCGCTGCCATCAAAACTAATTTACTTAAAGGATAAATTTATTAGCATGATGTCAATGATGAAGAGAGTTGACAAATTAGAGAATTTTGTGTTTAACAAGTACCCAAAGTATATAATGTCTGTAACAAATCTAACTTTGTTGTCATTTAGAGGACAAAACCAAGAAACTAAGACATAAGCATTGTCTAAAATGGCTTTATTTTATTTACAAGACTCTTCAACAAGTGATTGAAAGCCCTGCACGACCAAAAACCCTCGACAAAACCCTCAATACCTATTCCAGAAGAAACTGTAACACTTGGTCATGTAACTTCGACGAATTCAAATAACAATAACTATGAAGACATCATGATTGACTGCATTTTGAGACAATCACCATCATAACCATGACTGCCAAGCCCATGAAATATGCTCCCAATATCGTCTCCACAGCGCCTAATTTAGCACTTCCATCAGCATTAAAGAAAACCTTGTTGCCTCCAAAGAAATTGTTGAAGAAATCTGACAAGTTGTTCATTATATCAACCACAGTTTATGTTACTGTTAGTGTAACATTCTGCAAAAATTTTGTAAAAGAGTTCCCAAATTTAGATTCTTCTGCCTCAGATTTGGAAGATACACTCCTTCGGGATGACTAAGAAAAGGAATCGGCATCAATAATAGATTTATCTATCTTGTGATCCAAGTCTGGGAATGATACACTTGCGAAAATGGTATTGTAGTAAGAAGCTTGACCATTATGAAATATTTGAGTAGAATCAAGGACATAGATTTCTCACTGGTTTCTGTGAGTCGGGGAATTATTAAAAGGCTGGATTTTGCATTACCGCATTCCACATATTTGGGTCACAAGCAATTGAAGCAACAATGCTCTGGGAAGGGGAAAAATGGAATCAACATTAGCAAACCTGGCACACTCGTAACCCCCAGACACTACTAAGACCACACTCCTAAGAACTCATCAAGTTATTAGGAGTGTCCACTAGAATGCAACATCATTAAATCCAAGAAAATGGATAAAAAATTACTTCAGAGGACTTTTAGATCTACAGCCCCTAATCCATCTAAGCCACTTCATGCTCATGCCTTAAGCTAAAATGTGAATGAAGAAAGCTAATTACACCATCCATCCGCCAGACAATAGAATTGGATATAACAGTGGACTATACACTTGACACCATAAAGAGTTATCTTGACATTGAAATGCTACTGCTTCTTAAGAAATCTAACTATGTTACAGATCAGTATTGGACTCAACTCAGATATATCTCTTCTACAGATGTCAACATCTAGAAAGCGGTACCTAAAGAAAAATCAAATAAGGCAAACCACGCTGCAAACTCACAAGGAAGAAGAGTTCTAAATTCTTACAGTCACTCGCAATTTAAAAAAAAAAGTCCTTGTTTGAGGAGATGCCACAAGTGGATTAGGGGACAGCTTATTATACAGTAGTTCCACTTTTTATGCTACAACTATAATATTTAGTTCAGTTTTTGTTAACTGGATCTTCTCACTTGTTCAAATTGAACATATTCATATCCGTTCCTCACCCCTAGTAAGGTTTATACTAAAGGATTAATAGAAAAAATTGTTATATCCAGTTTTAAATACATGAACATACAACACTAGATAGAATATGAAAACTAAGAGAACATGTAAACATAAATGACAAAGAAGAAAACCTGAGCGGCAGGAGTGTCATTTAGAAACCTAAATGCCTGCGTAGCATGTTTCGGCGCAGACTTTGTGACTACAGTCTCGCTGATAACACAAGCTTTGGAGTACGATGATGAGCTCGAGCCAGATACACAAGATCCACCATCTTCATTAGCAGATCCAAACAAATAAACCCTGTAAATTTAAGAAGAGTTTAAAATTGATACTATGTGAGTAGTCGTTCACATCATCTATTAGAACAGATAAATATTTGTATGCAGAGTAACATTGAGAAGTATATACCATAAGCAATGTCCAATAGCCTTTCGAATCCCAGACGTAAGCCTTTTGGGGGCTAAAGGTTAATTGTTGATGAAATTATTACGAAAAGACTAAACATTCCAATATTAAGAACAGAACAACAGCCAAATAGACAAGAACATTTTCATTATCTCCTTTATCTATTGCAAGTCCAAAACTTAAGTTTCTATCTTCACTGACACTGTCACATAAAAAATATATTTGGACTCTGACAATGTCACCCAACTATAATACTAATGAGAATGATATTTTATGACACAATAAGTTGAAAATACCCATTTTGTTGAATTAATCCAATATCCCTTAACAACAAAAATGCCTCAACTCCTTGTGATTAATATATATGAACTCCCACGGTGCTAATTTGTTGTGAGTTTTAAGAGGTAGCTCTTTTTCAAAAGTTCAGTTCATATTGGGCTAATCCAAGTTACATTGAAATGAGGTAACATCAAATCAAACATTTCAAGTTTGCAAGTACAACACATCCTTTATTATCCTAATTAGCAAAATTTTTCTTGGGGAGACAATTAAAAAAACATGTTCATTAAAATTGTAACTTTATTCGTCAATCAAATCAATCAATTTAGTGATCACTCTTTACTTTTACTTAGTAAGTTCCGTTTCACTAGAGAAAATTTAACTGATCTTTGAAACTAAATTGAACATTTTAAAGTTTGCTGCAACATGCCCCATTTCACTCTACTGAACAAAAATTGATTGAGCAAACAATTGAGAGGCGTGTTCATTAAAAATTATAAACTTATTAATCGATCGAATCAATCAACTAAGTAATCACTCAAAACACCATTAAGTTTTATAAAAGACTTCAATTTCTATGATTATAAAACACAGACACACCAAAAGCAATACTTCAAAATCAACAATAACAACAGATACTACTCCCTCCACTCTATTTTACTTGTCACGTTTCATTTCACGAGAATCAATTTAACAAATCTTCGAAACTAAACTGAATTATATTAATTCACTATTTCAAATATAAAATTATCATATTTGATGTATAAGTTGCACTAACAAACTAAATTGCAGAAGTTAGATATAGTGTTACTCCCTCCGTTCACTTATCACATTTTGTTTAACGAGAAACAATCTGACTAATCTTTTAACCTGAATTGAATTTAATTAATTCACTATTGTATACATAAAATGTAGATATTATCTACAAAAACTATACATAAAGTACTGTAAATTTCAATAGCACAGTAAATCACATACTTTTCGAGAGCGTGTTTGAGATCAGAAGTAGCTTCAGTAGCTTCCTGAAGAGACGGGGCACCACCAAACACAACTCTCGGTAACGGTTCATCAACACTAACCATCATTTCCTCCTCTCCACCATCCATCTCCCAGTCATCAAACTCCGCCACTACTTTTTGCATCGACGACACATCGGATAATCCTCCTCCACCTCCGCCGTTAACCGTCACCCTTCACATCTTTCGATGACAACGATATAGCAGAAACGGACACCAAACGGACGACGTTACATGTGGCGGTGTAAACTGGATGCTCCGCTGTAGTGGAACGGAATTCACTGTTTGTGACGGTGACTCCGGCGACTTTCGCCGCTGCTCTGAATGCTCATCCACCATCCATGATTTTTTGTGATTAATTTTTTTTTTTCGTTTTGAAATTTGGATAGATTATGGAATTCTTAAGGAATGAAGAGACTCATTTGAGGGGTAAAATGATACTTTTAGTCTATTAAAAAGTAAAGAAGGCTATTCTTCAAAGATATTCTTATTTAGGGTCAAATATCTAAAGCCACCCATATTTGGGCCTACAGTATGCAATTTCCTGATAATCCTCCTCCTTACCCAATTAACAACAACAACAATAACCAAGCAAAAAACTTCAGCGATAGCAACTATTAACAATGATTTCAGTTTCAACGCAAAACCCGACAAATCGATAACAACCCGATGAAATCCATCAACCAATACCCCAAAATTGACCCGATATCATCAACTCCATTGGTATCAACTCCGATCCATATTCGCAGTTTGAACGAAGTTTCTAGAAACTGGACACCTCACCAACCAATGTCAATCGTATGAATTCGTATGATTTTTCCACCTCAACCGTATTTTCCATTTAAAATCTTCGAAAATGTCCCTAAAATTCAAAATCCCATGTCGGTGGATGATAAGAAGTTGATCTCCATTCCTTTCTATTAATACCCACTATTTTGGTTGGAAAAGGGATGGTCATTGTGGGGCAAGAACCCCATTGTAAGGGATATTGCCATTGTATGGGTTTTCAAAGTCAAAAGGTCCTGTAAAACTCCCTGACTCTTGGATTTTGGTAAAGGAAACTCAAAACTTTTCGACGGTGGTAAAGTGATTCCGATTAAAGTTTGACATCCTAATTTGCTGCTGTGGAAAAGTTCAATTGGACTTCATATCCTTTGCATTCAAGCATTATCGAGTTCAAGCCTCTTATAAGTCCGAAATGGACTAATACATGAATAAATGGGATTGATATATGCACATATACAGTAGTATACAATAGTATACACCAATAAATGAAAAGACGAAATGAATATATCAATTCTATACACTGATATACAGTGTCTATACAAAAATGCAGCAACGATAAAGCGAATATACAAACAGTATACAGCTGGTATACACTGCAGAAATGGACTAAAGTCCACAGAAAATGAAGCCCAAACTTGGGCAGATTTGAAAGTGGGCCAAAAAGGGCCCAAATCTCAACTTCACTTTATTTATTTCCTTGTAATTGATACTTGATTATTTATTTGTAGTTTAATTTAACCTTGATGAATCCTCGAGAAGCAAATGATATTAGAATTATTCATTTATGTTGGTGGTTTAATATTTTTAATTTTTTGATTCCTTTATTTCAGGCAAATTTAAGCTCGAAGAATAGCTTGAGGATCTACTTATATTCGTTCATAGTTATTATCCACTCAAAATCTAAGTTTAAGAAATTGAGTTAACTATTTAGCCCAAAGTCTTAATTCGGGTAGATTTGTTAAAGTTAGAATTATTTTGAAATTTTGATGTTTAGTTTATTTTAGTACTTAGAATAAAGTAAACGAATTAGTATAATATAGATTCTATTGACTCGAATAAATTCAAGATTCTTTTAAAAAAAACATGTCTAAGATTTTTATAACTTAAGAGATGTTTTTCAAGTTTAGCCAAGCAAGTTTAATCCGCCGGAAATCACATTTTGTGGATTTTCAAAAGTGTCTAACACCTTCTTTCGAATTTACTTGAACCCTTATCCAGACTTTGGTTATTTTGAAAGGTTTTTCTTTCAAAATTGCCTTTTAAAATGGTTTCTTAATTTTTCTAAAATTAAGTGGCGACTCTAAGTTATTTTTCAAACTAAAATCAAATAAACTTCTCTTCTCTTTATTTTCGTCACGAAGTTATGAAACGTTTTTGACTAGTTTTGAAAACGGATCGTAACATCATGGCGACTCTGCTGGAGATTCATCTAGGTTCTAACCATAAGAATTTCATGTGTGTTGGTTAATGCTTGTATTAATTGTTACTTTTGCAATTATGTGTTTTAATTTTAGCAATTATTAACTGTTGCTTTCATGACATATTTTCACATTTTCATTATTAAACTATTTTGAGATTTCACGGATGCCTCGACCCCTATTGTTCAATTCCAAATCAAGTATTGAGAATACAATGATTTATTGACATGCTAGGCGTCAGATGGTTGTTTTTATTTCGAAACCCAAGTTGTTCTCTTAGAAATCTGGTCGAAGCCTACTCTAGATACCTAGGATGGAAAGAAACCAAAATTCTATTTAGAAATGAACCTAGGACGACTCAATACCTGAGGGGGTATTGGGCACATTAGAAACCTACCTTACGTCTATTGACCACGAGTCATAACAGACGATCATCCCTTATGTGTTAAATTGAAAGATATAATATCGGATTATACGGACCATTGTCTTTTGGGTTTGAAGGTTTTATTTAGATAGTTTATTTTAATCAAAAGAAGATCTTCATCGTAAGGATATTCAGACGTTTCAAGAAGTTCAAGATCAAAGGACTCCCAAGTAGTTTTAGTTTAGATTTGCTCCCTTGCATGGGACTGATAACATGAACTTTCCCTTTCCCTCATTTTATATTCTCATTTGATTTATTTATGAAGTTTATATATTATTTTGAGGGAAATGGAACGTCTTACAAACGGCATGTATATCGTTTAAACGTTAGACTTACCTTTGGCTTAAAAGGTCCCATGTATGCTAGGACGCATTAAAAATGATTTATGTGCTAAAGTATATCTATTATTTTGCTTTATCCATATTTTGCTTGATTTGTGTGTTTAAATAACATATGTTTGCTTTAAACAAGACTAGTCCATTATTCTATCTCGAAGTCTTAGAGTGTTGTTAGGCATATAAGACTCAAAAAATTTGAATCCTCCTAAAATGTCCTTAAAAGTTTATAGATAAAATCCCTTCGAAATCGCCCAAATTTTATTCAAAATTCATAGATCATTGTCCAATTTACATTAACCATGTTGCTCTCACAAATCACCTTTTCTCGTTATTAATTATAGCTAAAGTTATTCAGATATTCTATTAATGGCAAGACTAGTTTGTCTTCAAAAGAGTTTTCCAAATTTGCCTTTAGGGTGTTTATTCGTAAACACCCGACCTCTTCAAATCGTTTAATTCGCTCTATTCGAAATGTTATTTTCCCCATTAATTCAAAATTTATCGAATGGTCAAAATTCTGATCATTCAATTACTTTTCAAAAAGCGTCCCATTCTTCAAATTCTGGGCTAATCTGTTTCGAGCTAAACAAATGTTATTTATTTCATATATTACTTTGATTAATTATTATGATTCATGAACTAATATTTTACCTTTTGAGTGTTTTTCTTTTCTTTTAGAGAGGTTGATTTGTGTTGATAATCAAGCTTGTCCGCTTCACAAAGACTAAAAGTAAAGTACTCATTGACATCATCAGTCGAGGAGAAGAATGGAGCTTTCTCAAGGCATACTTTTGACATCTGTTATCTTGCATGCTGAAGTTATCATTTTCTTTTCTTATAATCATACTTTCTAATTTCTTTGTAATCGCACTTTATAGTTTGATTTTTTTTAATCGCACTTTTTTGGTTGTAATGAACTACTTCGATATGATTTTCCTAGTGGAATCCATTGGCGGCAAGTATTGGCATCGATCACATTATCAGAAATATTAAATATTTATTTTAGTTATACGAACTATGTTTGACCTGGATTTCCAAGAATGGAATACGTAGGCAGACTATGTCAGCTTCGATCAATTTCTTAAAAAAATTATCTTTCCATCTTATGGTGGAACTACATTTGATATGATTCCTACCTCAGTGGAATATGTGGATACCCCACTAGCTTGATCATATTCCCCATAAGATATTTATAGAATCTGGGATAAAAAATTTTAGAGGATCTCAAAATATTATCAAGATGATTTTTCTTCAAGTTGCATATAGATAACATTGGAGCATGTAACTGGGATAATTTTTTTTGAGAAGGTAATAAAAATTTCACAAAACTTGACATTTTCTACCAAGGTGACCACCTGACGTTGCTAAAGCTGAAATCGGGGCATAGTTTTTAAGAAGTTCTCAAATTTCCAACTATAATATATAAGAAAGAACTCAAGTATTTTGCATTCTAAACTAAGGCAGAATTTTTGAGAAGATCTCAAAAATTTCATATTAATGAAATCATCAGTTAAAAAGAAGTTTGAGTTTCTAAACTAGGCAGAATTTTGAGGGAGATCCTAAAAAATTCCACAAAGACTACACTTCAAGCTTGAAAATCCATGATCAATAAGGAGCATCAGGAGAGCAAGTAAAAATCAACACAGTCAGTCTCTCAAAACTAAGAATTTTTCTTTGAATGTAGAAACATTAAAGTCACAATGTTAATCATGGTAAAAGACATTATCAGATCCATCGTGGCATTGCTCTAATAATCTAGACAACTTCTCTTCTCCCTTTTCCTCTTGATTTATATTTTTATTACTTCGTTATGATCTCTAACACATTCTGTGATTTTGTAGAAAAATGATCGGACATAACAATTAAGATATGGAGATATTATTCAAAATACTATGTCTAAATCATCATGAGTCAAACGACTTATCTTTAAACTCTATTTTTTGTTACACTCTTGGCTTAGTCATAACAAATTATTATGTTATTAATAAGTATTGTTTGAGTTATGCAGGTGACGTTATGCAAGACTGCCTCTAAGAACTAACACAAATTAATCCTCTCAAAGTTTGAGGATTCAATCCAAAAGCTTAGTACATCCACAAGTTCCTTTAAGGATTTTTTATTCAAAGGATGAAGCTCAACAAATCAACTTCTATTTTTCTTATATATTAGGGCTTTCTGCCTTCCAAGAAACTTATTAGATTATCAGCAATTCAAGGCGACAAATCTTACTATATTTGGTCATCCCCCCTTTCAAGAGGACATACCGATTTACATCTATTTGAGGTGACACATTTTATTATATTTGGGTCATCCACCCTTTCAAAAAGACATATATTATTATATTTAGATTTTTCATTCTTTAAGAGGATACATTGGACCATCACTTTATTTGAGACATATTATTAAGTTATGGATCGTCACCTCCTTCAGAGTGACATATTATTATGTTATGAAGCATTTATTCTATGGACCACCACCTCCTTCAGAGTGACATGTTATTATGTTATGAACCATTCATGCTATGGACCGTCACCTTCTTCATAGTGACATGTTATTATGTTATGGACAGTCACCTCCTTCAAAGTGACATGTTATTACGTCATGGACCGTCACCTCCTTGAGAGTGATATTTTATTATGTTTTGGATCGTCACCTCCTTCAGAGTGACATGTTATTATGTTATGGACTGTCACCTCCTTAAGAGTGACATGTTATCATGTTATGGATCATCGCCTCCTTCAGAGTGATAAATTATTATATTATGGATCATCACCTCCTTCAAAGTGACATGTTATTATGTTATGGACCGTCACCTCGTTAAGAGTGACATGTTATTGTGTTATGGACCGTCACCTCCTTCAGAGTGATATGCTATTATGTTATGGACCATCACCTCCTTTAGAGTGACATGTTGTTATGTTATGGACTGTCATCTCCTTCAGAGTGACATGTTATTATGTTATGGATGGTCACCTTCTTCAGAGTGAAGTGTTATTATGTTATGAATCATCACATCTTTATCACCTCCTTCAGAGTAGCATGTTATTATATTATGGACTGTCACCTTCTTCAAAGCGACATGTTATTATGTTATGGATCGTCACCTCCTTCTCACCTCCTTTAGAGTAGCATGTTATTATGTCATAGACAGTCACCTCTTTCAGAGTGGCATGTTATTATATTATGGACCGTCACCTCCTTCAGAGTGACATGTTATTATGTTATGGATCGTCACCTCCTTCAGAGTGACATGTTATTATATTATGGATCATCACCTCCTTCAGAGTGACATGTTATTATGTTATGGACCGTCACCTTCTTCAAATTGACATGTTATTATGTCATGGATCATTGCCTCCTTCAGAGTTATATATTATTGTGTTATGGATTGTCACCTCCTTCAGAGTGACATGTTATTGTGTTATGGATCGTCACCTCCTTTAGAGTGACATGTTATTGTGCTATGGATTGTCACCTCCTTCAGAGTGATATATTATTGTGCTATGGACTGTCACCTCCTTTAGAGTGACAAATTATTATACTATGGATTGTCACCTCATTCAAAGTGGCACCTTATTATGTGATGGACCGTAACCTTCTTCAGAGTGACATCTTATTATGTTATGGATTGTCATCTCCTTCAGTATGGCATATGAAAACAAGGTTTCCACAATTGCCCTTCCATTGCATTTGCTACTACTAAGTTTAATGCAGGTGATTAATAGACACGCCACTCCATTCAAAGTGGCATGCTACATTTAAAATAGGTCATCTGTCTTTCAATGAGACACGTTGGACCGTCGCTCCGTTCAAAGTGACATGTTACATTCAAAATGGGTCGCTCGCCTTTCAATGAGACACGTTGGACCGTCATTCCGTTCAAAGTGGTATATTACATTCAAAATAGATCATCCGCCTTTTAATGAGACATGTTGGACCATCACTCCGTTCAAAGTGTTACATTCAAAATGGGTCGTCTTCCTTTTAATGAGACACGTTAGACCATCACTCCGTTCAAAGTGGCATGTTACATTAAAATGGGTCGTCCGCCTTTCAACGAGACACGTTGGACCTCATTCCATTTAAAGTGTCATGTCTGCCTTTTTATAAGACACTTGAACCATCACTCTGTTCAAAGTGGCATGTTACATTCAAGATAGTTCATTCGCTTTTTACTAGTACATGTTGGGTTGTCACCTCGTTAAAAGTGGCTTAATATTTTTAGAATTGGTTGTGCAAATTGATTCATCGACTATCTCAGCATAGTACGTTCAAACCCTTTTTGCACCAATTTACGTTTGTGTAATGTTATATTTACAACTAATCATTTGTTTGAGTTATTGTTGAGAGCATCCAAAAGGATGAAATTCTCAAATCAAACCACAGGTGTGGACGACTCCAAAAAGGATGCAGCACAATATAGAACTTTTTTTTAGCAGGGAACTGGACATAGTCCGAAGAGAAATATCAAACTCTTTGGACACGAGTTGAAGGACGACTTCTACCACCATCAAACCACAGCCCTTTTATAAGGCATGTAGGGTACTTTGGCATATTCTGGTTTCAGTTTCACTTTTAGGATATCTCTAAAATTATACTGGAAGTAACCTTCACTTTCCTTCAAATCCAAGTGATAACGTACTCAGAGTTTTGGAAATTATGTCTAGGTAAATCACTGCCTATAGATGGAAAGGATCCCATATTTCTGGTTAAGAAGTTACACACCTCTTTTCCTTAACTCAATTGACTTATCACCCATCCCGAGTCAAAGATCGTCTAAAATAAAAGACCATCTTTTTTTTGGATTGAGTCGAACTACAAGTAATTTGATTTTCTTAACATTGAGATATGTATATTGGGCTCCATGTTGAAAACTCGACTGCATTCCAACTTCCTCCCCAATCCCCTTATTCCCTAGCTTTTTTTTTTTTAATTTGAAAATCAGGATAACATGTGAATTCTTTGGAAAGTCATGCTTAAAAATCAAGCGTCATGAACTATAAATGGCCCGAATTCTCATGTAACCTGAGATATGTAGGAAACTCAATACCCAAGTTCGGTCATAACTCATTAAAACTCGTGTGAATATCAACCCCTTTCAAGAAATAAATTTATGGTTGGATAAAAATTAGGAACGTCAAACTCCCTCTGTCCAAGATTACTTGCATCCACCATACCCAATGGAGGGGCAGTTGTTGACACCTAATTTTTGTCCTCCACGACTAAGTTTAATCTTGAGTTTCTTTGATTTTAAATAAAATTACAACATTTATTTAATTCGAATAAAAAACTTTCAAACTATTTTCTAGGTAATTTTGTTGTTTTAAGTAGCGATTATATATTCTCGCATTTGTATATACGAGATTGTATAATTTTGTTACTCAAATACTTATTTTATGAGAAATTAAATTTCAATTAAGGGTTAGCTTGAGAATTAATTCAAACGGGTAAAATCTCGGTTTAAATATGATTTGTTCTCAAAAAATAATTTATTTGGAAAAATATTTATTTGATTTTTGTAAATCAAGAAACTCGAGGATTAAATTAGTTGTTAATTCATTTTAAATTTTTGATTCAATTTAGTCAATTTATTAAATTTGGCCTAATTGAAATTAACTTGGCCATAATTGCAATGCAATTGGCCAAAAGATTTCAAATTTGGTCAAAAATTAAATAAAACTGACTAAATCCTAAATTGGTTGGGGTTATTTTTTAAATAACCCCAAAATCTTCTTAATTCACACAATTCCCAAATTTCAACTACAACCCTGCCTAGACCCAATTAGTAGCCCATTCCCTTAAAAATTAACCTACAACACAACCCTGTTCCCCCTTCAAAATTGGGTCAGCCGACCCGACCCACCGCCCCTATAATCCTCCTCCTTACCCGATTAACAATAGCTTTAAGCAATGGCAAAACAACAACCAAGCATACAACTTCAATGTTAGCAGCCATTAACAGCGATTTCAATTTCAACGCAAAACCCGACCAATCGACAACAACTCGGTGAAATCCATCAACCAGTACACCGAAATCAACTCCAGCGGTATCAACTTTGATCCGTATCCGCAGTTTGAACAAAGTTTCTATAAGTTGGACACCTCACCAATCAATATCAATCGTACGAATTCGTACGATTTTTCCACCTCAACATTATCTTCCATTTAAATTTATGAAAATGTCCCTAAAATTCAAATCCCACATCGGCGGACTCTAAAAGTTGATCCCCATTCATTTTTATAATGACCCACTATTTTAGTTGGAAAAGGAATGGTTATTGTGAGGCAAGAACCCCATTGTAAGCGATTTTGCCATTAGTAAGGGTTTTCAAAGCCAAAAAGTCTTATAAGATTCCTTGAGCTTGGATTTTAGCAAAGGAAACTCAAAACTTTCCGACAGTGGTGAGGCAATTCCGAAAAAGTTCATCATCCTAGTTTGCTGCTTTGGAGAAGTTCAATCGGACTTCATATCCTTTGCATTCAAGCATTATTGAGTTCAA
Organism: Capsicum annuum; assembly: GCF_002878395.1. Classification (NCBI taxonomy): domain Eukaryota; kingdom Viridiplantae; phylum Streptophyta; class Magnoliopsida; order Solanales; family Solanaceae; genus Capsicum; species Capsicum annuum. The sequence goes on along the minus strand of NC_061117.1, from coordinate 171,588,521 downwards.
GCCTCCTACAAGTCTAAAATGGACTAATACATGAATAAACGGGATTAATATATGCAGATATACAGTAGTATACAATTGTATGTGCTGATACATAGTGTGCATACAAAAATGCAGCAACAATAGGGCAGATATACAGACAGTATACAACTGGTATACACTACAGAAATGGACTAAAGTCTATAAAAAATAAAGCCCAAAACTTGGACAGATTTGAAAGTGGGTTAAAAAGGGGCCCAAATCTCAACTTCTCTTTATTTATTTCCTTGTAATTGATACTTGATTACTTATTTGTAGTTTAATTTAATCTAGATGAATCTTCGGGGAGCAAATTATATTGGAATTATCCGTTTATGTTGGTGGTTTAATATTTTTAATTTTTTGATTCCTTTATTTTTGGCAAATTTAAGCTCGAAGAATAACTTGAGGATCTACTTATATCCTTTCATAATTATTATCGACTCAAAATCCAAGTTTAAAAAATTGGGTTAATTATTTAGCTCATAGTCTTAATTCAGTAAATTTGTTTTAAGTTAGAATTATTTTGAAACTTTAATGCTTAGTTTATTTATTACTTAGAATAAATTAAACGGATTAGTATCAAATAAATTCTATCAACTCAAAATAAGATTTTCAAATAAATTTAAGATTTTTTTTTTAAAACAAGTTTAAGATTTTTATAACTTAAGAAGTATTTTTCAAGTTTAGCGAAACAAGTTTAATCCACCGAATATCACATTTTGTGGATTTTTAAAAGTGCCTAACACTTCTTTCGGATTACTTGAACTTTTATTTAGACTCTGGTTATTTTTAAAGAGTCTTTCTTTCAAAATTGCCCTTTTAAATGGTCTCTTAATTTTCTTAAAATTTAGTAACAATTCTAAGTTATTTTTCAAACTAAAATTAAATAGACTTCTCTTCTCTTTATTTTCGCCACAAAGTTATGGATCATTTGACTAGTTTCGAAAACAGATCATAACAGTAATCAAGTTCAAAAGTTCTAGCAGCAACTCTTGGCTTCATAGTCCCTCTAGCAACCGGCTCTTGAATAATCAAAGTTAGTAACAATGTTTGGGGTTCCACATATTCCCTAGATATAGATGGTGTTTGGATAAAGATTATAAGTTGGTCAAACTAATTTAAAAGTCATTTTTTACATTTAGTAGTGTTTGGCAAATTTAAAAGTTGCTTAAAAAAAGTCAATTTCAACTTTTTAAAAGTCAAAAGCCAGAAGTTGTCCATTACCTACTTTTTTTTTAGCTTATAATCCATGAAAAGTTGACCAAGTAAAAGGCATTTGTGTCCGTTATAATTCTTACCTATTTCAAAATTATCCTCTTGTAATTCTAAAATACACTTCTCTTTCACTACAACACACTTCTTTTTGTCTTTATTAAATATTTTCACCTTTTGTATTTATGCGAACTTTATTCTAGCCATATTAGTACCTCTTTTGTATGAAACTTCTAATTTATGAAATATGATTTTTATGTATTAGTCTCATTTTTTAATATATTTATTTAAATTTGAACAATTATTATTATACAACATATGAATTTCTCTAAGAAAGAAACAATTCACCAACCAAGATACATGGAGTACACTCACTGAAGATATATAACTTCATGAACAATTAGTGAACGATTCATGTATATTTAACGATGCAACGTTCGTATTCGACAATGTTTTAATAATGATATATTCATTACTCAATCAACGAGTAATATATATTTTAATTAAGAGTCATTTTAGCAAACAAATAGTATCATTTCCGACTAACTATTTATCTATTAATGTAATTATAGTGATTAGTAACATATATATTTTGTTTGATGATTTAAACTCTTTCAACAAGAAAAAAAAATTAGCGCACAAATTTAATAGTCATTCATGAAAATATTATATATATATATATATATATATATATATACATACACACACACACTAGTCACATTTGGCCCGGGCTTAAATTAATATTAAATTTTATATTTGTAAACTTTTTTTTTAATCTTATTGCTATTCTTGTTTTTAATTTTATTTTTCTTACAGGTAGTTCGAACATATCTCAATATTTCTAATATTAGTCAAATTATTATTTTTTTAATTGAAAGAATACTTTTTTTCTCAAAGCTTATTTTAGATTTTTCGTTTTAGTTTCAGACACATGCATGCACAAACACTATTTTCCTTTCTATTTTAGTGGTAGTTTTGGAGATTAAAGTCTTTAATGATCCTAATCGTGTTTTATTTTATGTTGAATTAACTTCATCATTCTTTTCTCAATTCTTTTTCATTAAGTTTTTTCTAATTAAACTTATATTAATTAACTCATTTATTACAAAATAAAAAAAATCTACATTCAAAGTAATATAATAAATATTTAACACTGGAAATTGTTGTATGATAACATCAATAAAGTTAACTTATAAATAATGATAGAATTTAATTTAAATAATTAAAAGACTAAATTTAACAAAATACTTTTGTAGATGTTCCTTCATATAAAAAATAGATGTTTCGTTTTGTTGGTCCATTTTAACAAAGTAAGCGAGTTTTAAAGTGCTTTTTTTATCCATATTATTCTTAGTATTAAATAACTATATAAGTAAACGTAATTAAATTTATGATTTTAAAGCATCATTGATAAATTAGTTCACTAAAATACATTTTCAATCAATAAAACTTTACTTCAACCATTCCTAAATAAGTGCTCCTTTTGGTTTAGGCACACCCTTAAATAAACTTCACTTCTAAAAAATAAAAAATTACTTTACTAACTGATCACTCTTAATTAAATTTCGTCTCTTTTCAAATTTACATTGATTATTATAATTAAACTCAGAGGTATATTAAAAAGATTATGATCAAAATACTCTTAAAATTTTAAATATATATTTATTTAGGAACAAAATCACAACCGAAAAAAACACTTATAAAGAAATGGACTAAATAAGAATTGTAATAGGATATGAATGTAAATGATGGAGGAGCAAGAAAACATAACAAAAATCATGTAAAATATCAACAAGATACACGAATTAAAAATGTCCACTAAGAAATGAATTAAAAAGAAAAATACTGCAAAATGAGAATAGGCCACCTATATCAATTTGTATCAACACAAAAAGCTTAATATTATTATATTTATTGTGAGGACTACCAAATTTGGTCACCCTCACTTATAGTTAACTAGATACCCATGTCCGTGCAAGGCACGGGCATTTTGGCAACACTAATGTGCAAAAAGAGATCCAACTTTTGAAAAGATTATTTCCTACTTGTTTTAATTGTTTAGTATGGAGTAAAGGAAAAGAAATGTAATACAATGAACCGATGTTAACATAATACTCTCTACGTTTCAAAAAGAATGGTCTACTTTGACTAAGCATAAAGTTTAAGAAAATAAAAAAAACTTTTGAATCTTGTGGTCTTAAATTAAAATTGTGTCAAATGTACCAAAATGCCCTTTAATCTTGTGATCCTAAACATGTCATGTGGAAAGTTGAAATTAAAATATTGTTAAAAAAAATGGGTCATTATTTTTTAAACGGACTAAAAAGAAAAGCACGTCATTCTTTTTTAAACGGAGGGAGTATATACATTCAATGTAGTCATTTAATAAGGAACAAAAAGATATTTATAAAAAAATACTACCATGTCTAGATAAAAATATTATTAAAATAATACATGAGGACAAAACTAATAAATATAAGAAAAAAAAATATACATGTGTAACCATTTTATTACACCATAAAAATGAGTATAAAACTAATAAATATAAGGAAAAAATCATATGCATGTGTAACCATTTTATTTACTTCTATATATAAGTGAAGGTTGAGGTGACTAAAATTACCGAAATACCGTTGGTAGTCACCCCAACCTCCACTTATGTATAGTAGTAAAGTAAAGTAAGAAATAATATCCATGTTTAACCATTTTATTTCACCATAAAAATATAAGGACTAAACTAATATAAGAGGAAAATCATATGCATGTGTAACCGCTTTATTTACTAACATATGTAAGTGAAGGTTGGGGTGACTAAAATTATCGAAATACATTTGATAGTCACCCCAACCTTCACTTACGTATAATAGTAATAGTAATTTATTAATTTTATCATCATTTTTATGTTGTAATAAAATGGTTGCATATGCATATTATTTTTTTCTTATATTTATTAGTTTTGTCCTCATTTATTATTTTAATAATATTTTTATTTAAATCTTTGTAATTGAATTATACATAGTAATAATTTCTTAAAAATATCTTTTTATTTCTTATTAAATTACATATTTTTTATACTCCAAAGGTATTTCGATAATTTTATGGTGCAATAAAATAGTTACACATGCATATTATTTTTCCTTATATTTATTAGTTTTGTCGTCATTTTTATGGTGCGATAAATTGTTACACATGCATATTTTTTTCTTCTATTTATTAATTTTGTCCTCATGTATTATTTTAATAATATTTTTATTTAGATCTTTATAATTGAATTATACATGATAGTAATTTTTTATACATATATTTTTATTCTTTATTAAATGATTACGAATGGTATTTTGATAATTTTATGATGCAATAAATATTTCAAAATCGATGTATATCCACATGCATGTGTAACCATTTTATTTACCATTATATATAAGTGAAGATTGAATGATTAAAATTACCGAAATACCCTTAGTAGTAGTAATAATAATAATAATAGTAATACTAATACTAATACTAATACTAATACTAATACTAATAATAATACTAATACTAATACTAATACTAATAATACTAATACTAATACTAATACTAATACTAATACTAATACTAATAATAATAATAATAATAATAATAATAATAATAATATGATACCATGTATAGGATTTCTTAGGCTGGGGTATGTCACTCAGCCTACCAGACCATATAATAATATCGAATTAAGCCTAAATTGGAAGACCGAACCAAAGCACTAATCGAAATAGAAAAGAATTTTAAGTAGTTTTATGACTGTATGGACTCTTTTACCCAAACATGGGGCCTGTCAGAGATTTAATAATCTTATGTTAAACCTGTGTGTCTAGAAGTTCTAATTGTGCGAAAATTCGCCCTTTTCTCAACACTACGGGCTAGAGAAGCACAACTTACTAGACGGCGTCACAGAGACAAGGTTAACATAAGTGTATTATTGAACTCGACTGTACCTCCATTTTGGAACCAAGTCAAGAAATTAAAAAGATTCTTTTATATTTTGATAGAGTCTGGAGCTTTCATAGTTAACATGTCAGCGAAGTTAAATCTTCAACATAGATATAAAAAATTTTTTTAGCCGGACATAGTTACGGCTGGATTATGGTAGAAGTTTAAGTAAATGAATATAAGTAATAAAGAGATATGTACCTGACTAGCCGGGAACCAAACTAAAATAGTAGTAAACAAGTAGCTTCTTCTTTATTTAATTCTTGAATATATTACAAAGAGAGAGAGGGAGAGAGAGAGAGTTTTTGAAAAATAAAAGGAGAGAATTTCTGAACTCCTGCCTCTTCTCTAGAATGAGGCGCCTATAAATAATAAAAAAGAGAATCTTGCACAGTAATAGATGGGTCCCTGTGCACAGTGATTTTACTATTACAAAGAGAAAATTATTACAGTTATATCTTATCCATCAGTCATGTGTTGTCTTTTCCTTTCTATTTCTTGATGAATGCTTCAACTTTTTCAATTTTTTCTTCTATCAAAATTTCTGAAGGTTGTGAATCAGTAATATCTTCAGTATTTGTTTCGGTACTATTCATTGAGATGTCTGAATTTTGCTCAATAGTTTGAAGTAATTTACCTCTGACCTCTGATAAATATTTTTCTATCATTTGCATTTTATTGCCGTCATGTGCAGATATTCTTTGGGAAACATAGTTAAGACTCTTTTCTTCCACCATAATTGATTTTTTGAGAATTTTTTCATATTTAGCAATTTTATTGACTATTTCCTCCCTTTGGTCATGACCATAGGTGAGTTTAGTCTTTGAATCTTTCCGAAGTAATTTGTCCCAAAAATTACAATAAAATGTTCGGTATAAGGCAGAAATTTGTTGAGTGTTATAGCCTATTTCTATGGACCAACGATGGATTCAAGGGATAGAGAATTCTATGTAGAAATACATCTGATCAATAGTATCAATTTTACAAATATGATCTGAAAGATATAATTCGGTTAAAAAAGGAGAAGACTTTTTCCATGAGTAATATAAAGAAGAATATTCTGGAGGTAACATTTTGACCGTAGGTCCATGTTGAGACCACCATTGAATAAACCAGTTTGGAATAGGTTTTTCAAATACTTTAGCACAAATTTTTATGAACCAAGTGTATTTGTACTTATAATTATTGTAATATAATACTTGAGAAAAGACTTTAATATAATCCCAGTAAGTAAAATTGGCAAGTGTTTGGCTCATTGGTCCCATTGGCATAGATCGTTAAGTCATTGACGAAATTTCTCATTCTTCAATAGAAATAAATTTTTTAATTACCATTTTGGAGTATACATGAATTCCAGGAGTAGTTTCTCCGAGAGGGCTGTGATCAAAGGTTGCACTCATCATCATAATCATTATCATAATAATAATAATAATAATAGAAACAACAGCAGCAGTAATAGTAATAGTAAAAAAAATATATAAGTAAAGATTTGATAGTATTACAAAAGATAAATTAGTAGTACACCAAATCTTTACTTATATATAATAGAAAATAGTATAATAGTAATATTGAAATTGAATTAAGAAAATATATATATTAATTTTAATTTGAATTATTTTAAAAATAAAAAATAATAATAATCACTTTACATATTGTTAAGAACTTTAAGCATATTTCAAGTATTTTGACCCAAAAAAGTGCTTAACAACACTTGTTTACCAAACATATCAATAATTTTTTTTTTTAGTTTCTCTACTTTTATTCAAACACATAACTGCTTATTTTTAAAATAAGTTTCAACACTTTCAAAAACACAACTTTTTTCAATCTATCCAAACGAGCTCATACTCAGTTTCTCTCTTGCCACAGCTATTTGACCATTCAAATGGTGTACCATCCATGCTCTCTCATCTGACCACACCATAGTCCTCCTAGTGTTCCAATTTTTCCCAGATTGCTTTCAAAAAGGGTCCAACAAAGAAATGATCAATAGATCACTTAGCTAAACGATACACTCACTAATGAGGTACCATTGTGTTAGTCTATCACTGGTGTAGAGCTTGCCATATAAGGCCAAGAAAAAGACACACTCACTATGGAGGACCAAAGTTATGATATATACATGTATAGTTTACATGTATTTCATAGTCAAAACCAATTATTCTTTTTGAAGTGTCTTTTCCATCATTGTGGACACTTTTTTTTCAGCAACAAGACAATATTTTCAGAAGTCATCTAATTACAAAGATCATTCTTTTTGTCTAACCTTCGGAGGAGAAATTACAAATCTGTTCCGAGAACCTAATTGTGTAACTTGAGACATCAAATCTATATATTAAAGTGATTCTACTCTGTCCTTCGAAAAATTTATTATAAAAATTGTCGATACTACTTTCAAAGATGGAAACAAAACCTATTTCGAATTGACAATCCTTTTTTTGGTGTCTATCTTTCTCTTAGGAGCTGAAACAACCGGAGAAGTCATAACCCTGATTTTTCTACATTTTACAACTACTTTAAAATATTTCAATAAATTAGAGTCCTTCACGATAAAATCAAATAACATGAAAACAAATCAAAGTTTGAAAAATACAATATGAACACAATATTTAAAATAGAACACCGGTAATAAGGAAAATGTAACATTAACATAATATTTGAAGAGTTATTGAACTGATGAAATATTTTGATAACATTATAAGATTGAAATTTTGATAAACAAAATTTGGATTAAGTTATGGATTAGTCCAAATTGGTAGATCGGGTTCTGGATTGTAACAAAAAATATATTTAGACCTTTTCGCAAAGTTTAGAGATTTACTCCAAAACTTTAACAACGATAACATATTTTGAACCAAACTTATAATGGGAGATATATTTAAACCTTTTTGCAAAGTTTAGGAGTATATTTACACCTAAAGTTTAAAAGCGAGACATATTTAGATCAAACTATTTGAACCTTTTCACAAAAGCAAGGGGTATATTTGACCCTTTTCCCAGGAAAAAATAGAATAGTATATTTGTACTGTGTAATTATATTTTTCTTAAATTGCACTCGTATATTTTAAAAAATGTCTATGATAAACTGGCCACATTAGTCATTGTAATGTGATATACACCACCAAAATTATTACCGTAGTATTTTGATTTTAACTAATAGTCTTATAGTGATACTTACTACTTCTTGTTTGAGATGTACGTTTTATTACAATATTCATAATAATCATATACAATTTTAGATTATGAAAAATGATTTTACTGAATCAAGTAATTAATGTATGAACACAATAAAAAAGAAAAGAAAATGTTGTGTACTTCCTTTATATGCTAAAAATTACAAACAAAAATGGACATGAAGTGAAGCCTCAGACAGCCGAATACACATCAATAATTTTCAGACGGTAATTCCAAAAATTCATATTTATAAAAAACCTCATTGGCTTCATTAAAAATCACAAAAAAAAATACTCGTAGTAATTTTTTTTGAAGAGAGAATAAGAGAATGTAATCGCAAGAAACGGCTCCGTGAAGGAATTGGAAATCCGTACACAGATTCCTATCAAAATGCGAAACGTTAATTAAAACTTGTATATTGGTCCAATCATAGCATCGTCGGTCATCGCATTTTGCTACCATCGACGTGGCATCGGACCTTAATAAAATACTCCCTCTGAGTCAAAACAGTTTAAATTTGTCCAAGAATTGAAATATTTAAAAACTGCATAAAAAATAAAATAATTATAACAGTCAAGACATATTTTGTTTGAATCTCAATCTAAAAAGTGGCACATAAATTAAAGCACAGCGAGTAATAAATTAGAAATGAAAAATAAAAACCTCAGGGACCCGTTTCAAATCACACACACAGCAGCGTCACAGAAGTCACCAACAAAATCCCGACCATTGAACAGAGACTGGGTAGACTCCGGTCAATGGTGGATGAGATATGAGAGTGGGAAACCTGCGCCGCCGGTGCTTTTTAAAGTGTCATACGGCACTTCCTATTCTTTGGGATGTCTTCCTCATCGGCACAAAAATAGACAAAACCTTTATAAAGACAACAAAAAAGAGAAAAGACGAAAGAAAACGCTGATTAGATAGAAGCTGCAGACGGTGGATGAATGAGTTTGGATAGGAGAATATAGCGGTTTAAATAGATGGACATGGTCTTCAAACCCTAATTCTTACCCGCCGCACGGGTTTGGGCCTTGATATTATTTTGTAGGCATTGGTTTGACAAGGGTAAAATTGTATTTTAATTTTTATTTTTTTTTTGTCAAAGAGATAAAATCAGTACTAATTGTTCGTGTTAGGATAATTAAGCGGATTCAGGATTTCAACTTTTCGGGTGCCAAGTAAATTTAATAATGAATGCGGAGAGAGGTGATTGGTGAGGCTGAGGCCGTGATCTTTGTCGGTGATTTCAAAAACTCCGACGATAACAGCAACAAAGATCAAAAAGTAGAGAGCTATGATGATTTGGAAATTGAGATTTGAGAAAAATGATTTTTCTTTTTATTTGAGGAGAGAGAATAAAATTATGCACTTTTTAATACAAATATTAACTATTAACATTTGAAAAATAAAAGAAAAATTCAATATAATTACTATTAATACTCATATAAAAAAGAAATTGCCAACTAGTAGTAGTTATTTGTAAGGCTTTACTTCAACCTAAAATTAAGAGAAAAAGTAAGGTTGCCAGCAAAGGTCGAACCCACATCCTAGGGGAGCTAATGTGACACTTTGCTACTCGAATCAAATAGCACTTCAATCTTGTGGATGACATGTTAATTATTTGACTATATTCGTGTATATATACAGAGAGCTTCCGTCGAAATTTGTGGGTGGCGTGGCATCTTCAACTCTCTTAATAGATCCGTCCCTGAGGATAACAATAATTTTGATCGATATCGGGTATCTTTATTGAAAAATATACGCAAATCATTGAATTCGTCTATGTGATGGATTAGCAACAACATACCCAACAACAAATTCCTCTATGTGATGGATTTGCTCTTTGCATTAATTACTTTTTAAAAAAAAAATTAAAATGTGAACATCATTTAATAGGGGTACTATAGTAAACTAGCCATATTATTAATTATTTTTCTTAATCAATGTGTCTTTTCAATTTGGGACGGGTAGTTTGGGACGGAGAGAGTATATACAAATACTTTTAGAAAATATATACTTACCCAATTTGCATAACGAACACAAGAATATACGTAAGAAACTACTTATTTTTCTAGAAAATATTTTTCCTCCTTCATATCGAACACACCCTAAAAAATATTTTTCAGGGTCAAAAATTATTTTTCTAAAATGTATTTTTACTCTTTAGCTGAACACTAAAATGTATTTTCTAAAAAATATTTTTTTCATTCACCAACCAAACACTAAAAAAAAATTACAAAAATATTTTTCATCCACCAACCAAACTTAAGAAAATAAATAAGAAATCAACTTGTTTTCCAGAAAAACATTTTCTAGAAAAATATTTTTCATGGAAAATATTTTCTCCTTCATATCAAACACACCCTTATTATTTTATTTTTCAAAGTAAAAATTTATTTAAAATGAAATAAACCCAAATATTTAATTTAGTTCTAAAAGATACATTTCAAACACTAAAATCGTGTAACAATTTAGATTTAATAAAAATTAGGTGTCCGCACATGTCATACCTATACTATCACAATATATACTTAATAAGTATCATTGACTTGTTAGTCTAAATCTCAAAGTTTGGATAAGACTTTTTTAAAATAAAAGAGAAGAAGAAAAGGAAAAAAAGATATAAATATCATCCTAAATTATTATCGAAATCTCAAAGACGCATCATAACTATATGAGGTCAATTTTGCAAGGTTTAGGACCCGCTTATAGTTCAAGTGTGTAATTGAAATTTAACTTATAGTTTAGGGGGATACTTATGCTTTTTCCTAACAAAAAAAAAGTAATAGACATATTATTTGGCACAAAACAATATTTACTATTGTCAAATGACAACTTTTAACATTTGCAAAGAAAAATTTAGTGTAAATTCACCTCACCCCAACCTTATAAGTCTTCGTCTTTTTTCTTTTGTTGAAAGGATATATTATATCACATTATGATAAAACTAGATTATTACAATCAACTTGAGTACTAAGAGTGCTAGAGGTACTTTCACCATCAAGAGTGGAAATAATATTAAATAGTCGTTTGATCATGAAAATTATTTTTTTAAAAAAAAATAAATTATTTTACTTTAGTGAAAAAAGTGGAAACAAGATGTGTTGGCCATGAAAATTTCAAATACAATTTCGGAATTGTAATTGAAAAAATGAAAACAAGTTTTACTTGACTTCATTTTTTTTTACTCACAAACTTTCAAAACAGCTTTAATTTATACTCATGGCCAAACACAACTCCAATTCCAATTCCAACTTCAACTTCAATTTCAATTCCAACTTCGAAAAATTATAATTTTCATGGCAAATGGGGCCTAAGATTTTCAAGATTAGCTAGGTTATTACATATATCTATTGCTATAGTTTGTAGTTATCAAACCATTCTTGTTGATTTTGATTCTTTATATCGTCGGTGGTAGAAGATTAGCCATATTAGATAACTAATTGCATAAAAATAATTTGAAACTTTCTTTCGTCGAAAAGTCTGCCACTTTATTGCCTTGTCTAGTGTTTTGCTGTAGTGTTGAATTTTTCAACTTAAAAAAAAAGATTTGCGTGAAAAAATTTGGGGATAGTAATTAGTTTGTGGTTTTTTCAGTAATTGAATTATTTTGGTGGAGTCCTTTTCTGATTTAAGGAGTAACTGTGTTTGCAAGTTATAATCCCTGCCTGAGAGCTTGAAATTCAGCCATTGTGTGACTGTTTACAATTTTTTTCTTTTTGAAAAAACCCATGATCCATAAGTATTTCATCCAGTTACCTCTTGAATTTCCGGTGGCACCTGCAATTCCTCCATAAGTATTTCATCCAGCAAATACACTCTTCATATTTGGATTGAAGGGCACGTCTTCTACAATCAAAAAATGTCCCACAATGATAGCCCATACTGCTGGCACTAACAGTTCTATAATACTCACATATATTGCAACAAACACCAAAAAGGGATACAAGTATACATTATACCGCATATAAGTAGAACAAAGAAGAACAAACATATACGAGAACATCAAGTACATGTAAGGAAGATAGAAAAATTGAATAAGTTGGGTTTGAAATCGAGAAGAAGTCTTGCGGAAGCTATTAGTTGCAAACTATCGTAGTGATAATTCAGGCGACAAAGAAAAACACACTAAAAAATCTATTATTGACGTAATTTGGTCAATTAACCTACATATTGAAAACTAATATAAAAAAATATTAAAAACTATTGGGAGAAAATCTCCCCCTAAACGAGACTCTTTAAACAACTACATTATGGATGTTACTATGTTATGGTATGAGAAGGGGGGTCTTCTATTTATAGATGTCCAAACCCTTCCTCCAAGAAAGAGGTTAGCCAAATATGGAAAAGAATTATATTTTTTTCTTGCAGAAAAAGTAAAAGTGATTATGGTAACTTTTATTTTCCTTTTGAGAAAAAATAAAACTTAAATATAGTAAGAAAATCAGGAAAAAACGCTTACAAATCTTCCCTTTTTGGTTTGATTTCTTCACTTGATCCGTCGTCTCTTCATATCACGTGAATGAACTTCGTTCTTGATATAATCTTTATAACTGCTGCTTGCCATGGTTAAAAATAAGGTTTAAAATATCATGGTTAAAAATTGGTTTAAAAGTAATATTTTATTTTTATTTTTAAAGATGCAACAACAGAAGTGTTGAAAATATGGTTGAAACTTGTTCTCCACATGTAGTTCGACAAAAATCTTCATTATCATCAAAATTGTTGCAGCTTGATTTTGAAACCGTTTTGAACCTGTTTAATCTCATCCCACCACACCATTGGACCATTGAACCGTAAGCTCTGATACCACTTGTTGGGTTCAAAATCGAGAGGGCGTCATGCGGAAGCTATTAGTTGCAAACTATCGTACTGATAATTCAGACGACAAAGAAAAACATACTAAAAAATATATTATTGATGTAATTTGGTCAAGTGACCTACATATTGAAAACTAATAGAAAAAAACATTAAAAACTATTGGAAAAAAATCACCCCCTAAACGAGACTCTTTAAACGACTACATTGTGGATGCTATTATGTTATTTTATGAGAAGGGAGTTTTCTATTTATAGATGTCCAAAACCTTTCCTTCAAAAAAGAGGTTAGTCAAACATGAAAAAGAATTATATTTTTTTCTTTCAAGAAAAGTAAAAGTAATTATGGTAACTTTTATTTTCCTTCTGAGAAAAATAAAACTTAAATATAGTAAGAAAATCAGGGCAAAAACTCTAACATAAGTAACAAGTCAACGCAGAAATACAATCACTACACAAGCATAATAAGGCAAATATAATGAAAATGATGATGATGATAATCTAATGCACGAGGTTGTCGCACAACCTTTATATATATACTTACGAAGCTAAAGCTTCCCAACGTAGGATGCATGGGGGGTCGCCAATCCGTAGACAATTCATATCCATATCTCCTCCCTGTCACATCCCTCAGGAAGGGTTTTTATAAAGATGCCGCATTTTCTATTAGAAAAAGCCAGTGTTTCCATTATTTTTATAGTGGTACCAATATTTCATGAATGAGTATGATATGAAGATGAAATGCTCATAACCAACTAACATGGGTGTTTCCATATCCAACCAATATACCAATCAAGTGAGCCAAATATCCACTTAATTTTTCAACCATGCATGAAATCCAACACAATTCACATGCCAACAGAGTATGAAAACATCACAATATACAATTGATGCCACATTAGGCTTTCTCATTAGCAACATACAATCAATTTTACATATACAAGTCCAACAATATTATATAAGACCCACACAGTCACACATAGCAAATAATATTTTAAAACTACCAAATACATCAACATATAGGCCCACACATGGGCATAACACAATAAACTTCGCCATTTTCATGATCAGTTCCTACATCCTTAATATGATTTTGTGTCAACATTAACTACCAATCTTAGTCTGAAAAAAGGGAGATTCATATTCTCCACCCCTATCATTTCTTATCATTTTGATTTTTTTCTCTAACTTATTTTCCACTTCTGTTTTATATTGTCTAAACGTATCTTTTGTTTCATCCTTACTATTTAGCAAATAAACATAACAATATCTAGTGTAATCATCAATAGAAGTTATAAAATACTTTTTTCCACCACGAGATGACATTGACTTTATATCACAAATGTCCGTGCGGATTAAGTCTAAGGGATTGAAATTTCTTTTAACGGACTTATACGGATGCTTAACATACTTTGATTCCACACACGTTTGATATTTTAATTTATTGCACTCAAAGTCTGGCAAAACTTCTAAGTTAATCATTTTTGTAATTGACATGTCCTAATTGTTTATGCCACAAATCATTAGACTAAAAAAAGTAAGAAGAAACAGAATTTTTATTGATTTCAACATTCATTACATTCATCTTAAATAGGCCTTCAGTGAGGTAGCATTTTCCTACATACACTTCTCATTTACTAAGTACAATTTTTCAAAAACAAATACACATTTAAATCCATTTTTATCAAGAAGTGATACAGAAATCAAGTTCTTCCTTAACTCCGGTACATACAGACATTGTTGAGTGTCAACACTTTGACTGATGTCATTTTCAGGCATATTTTTCCTGTTCCTTCAACTTTTGTAGTTGCGGATTTGCCATAAATATCATCTCTTCTTCTTGAGCCGGAGTAAATGCAGCAAACAACTTTTTATTTGCACAAATGTGGTGGGTGGTACCGGAATTCATCCATCATTCTCGAGTACTTCCCACCAAGTTACATTAGATAACATGGCACACAGATCGTCCGTTTCATTCTTGGATTCAACCATATTTTCTTAGTCCTTCTTTTTGCCTTTCTTTGAGGCACGACAATTGTTGACCTATGGCCAATCTTTCTATAATTAAAGCATTTTCCTTGAATTTCTTCTTAGATTGATTGTTTTTTTGTCCAGCTTTCTTCCACTTTTTGAGTTGTTATAGCCGCCTTCTATAATATTTGCTCCACTCATTGCAGAATCTACTTTTGGCCATTTTTCTGAGACTGTATTGTCTTTTTCAATGCGCAACCTCACTATGAGATCTTCGACTGTCATCTGTAATACCCTGAACTTTTTCTAGCATAAATTCATTTCTAGAATGTTAAGGAATAGCTTCCAAAATGAATAATATTTATTTCATATAGAATTTTCTAGATTTAGACCTTCTATTATGTGGAAAATTGAATAGCTTTCCATCGATACCAAATTCACTTAATTCTGATACCAGGTTGAGAAGTTATGGCTATTTCAGTAAAGCAGTGTCCCATCTGGGCACTCACCGCGTCGCGGTAGATGCCAAAATGGCAATCGTTAAATTTTAGTGGCCCTCTGCGATAGCCCCGCATCGCGAAGAGGTCCAATTTCCTATTTGTCAAAATCCAGTAGCCCAACGCGATAGTGGCGCAATGCGCTAATGGCCAAAATGGCATCCCAAAGGGGCATGCGTCACGGAGAATGCCCAGTTCCCAATTATCCTATTTTCAGTGAGCCACCGCGATAGTGGCGCATCGTGGTGTCCTGCCAGTTTGGAAAACATTGCTTTTTCGGTGCCGTTTAAATATTAAAAGGGGTATTTTGGTCAAATTCCAAGGCTCCAAATCCGTCCAAAACATGAGATTGAACATATTCAAGACATTTTATGCCCAAATTCATCCATTCTCTCTCAAAGCAAAATCCTAGAGCTCCAAAGCTTCTTCTCCAAGAAATTAAAATCCTCCATAGATTCTCCAAGAAAGCTTAAAATTGAGGATTCCCAAGACCAGATAACCAAGAACTCATTTTCAAGGACTCAATTAGGAATCAATAATTCAAGATTCTTCATCTAATCATCAATCAAGGTATGTGGGGTTCATGAACAAGGATACTCCTTTTATCCTTGTGCCCAAAATCAAGTTTTAATTACAATTTCATATGATTTTGAATGTTTATACATGAATTTTAAATTAGGGTTCATACCCATTATTGCTAATTGCACGATTATGAGATTTTCAATGTTTTAGAAGTTGAATTGCATGTCTATTTTCATACTTTCATGCCTATTGCAGAAATTTACAGATTTTGAGATGAATTATCATTATTTTCATTATTAGGCATGAATATTATGATGTTTTGACATGAGTTTGATGTATGGGATACGAAGACAAGTTTATATGTTGATGTTTCAAGAAAAATGATGTTTTAAGCATCCTATGATCAGTTTATTTACAAATTTTCAGTAAAGCTTTGATTTTTTGATCCTAAGCTAAGATAAGGAATCCACATTGTTCAAATAGTTTGAAATTTAAAGAAAGAGAAACATAATTGGTTTTCATTATAAACCCTTGTGCTATTTTAAGACCGATTTCCTAAAGTTCTGAGCGATAAGTATGGGAGTAGTATTTAGCACCGAGTTGGATATGATTTCAAGGTCTCATGCCGCAGAACTACGAGCCACCTTAGGTTTTAAGCGCCCATAGTAGGCTAAGTTAGTGATCACTTAAGTTAAGATTCTATTCTGATGGCACGGGTAGAACCACTCTCCCCAACGTGGGTAAGACATTGGATTCCATGATAGCTCACATAGTTTATGTCGGTTAGAAGTACCTCCCAAAGTTCCTAAGTCCTAAGACAGAATGACAGAAAAGCTTTTAGAAAAATAACTGTAAAGGCTCACCAGTTTATTCAGACTATTCTTTACAGAAAGATATATAACTACAGTTTTCAGCTTTCAGATTTCAGATTTAAGAGTGAGTCCTTTCTACACTTAGATAATATGATATAAAGAGAGAATACAAGTACAATTTTTAGAACTAAATGTTATGAATCACTAGATTTAAAAAGTATGATTTACTATTCATGATTTCAGATTTTAGTATTTCAGATATTCCAGCTTATGTGAGTCATTTACATTTAGCATGTATTGTTTTATAAATTATGATGATGAGATAATGTTTTACTTATGCATTTCACCCCATATACTCAGTACATCCTTAAAGTGCTGGTCCACATATATGTCTATGTGCTACATTATCTCATAATGTAAGTTCAGGTGCTTAGTATCAATAGTGTGAGTAGTTCGAGCATCTCCATCTACATCATACAATTTGTGAGTCCTCATAGTTTGGGGATTTGTTCTTTCAGATTTTGCAGCTTATTAGTTTTACATGATTCAGTGTTTCTCTTCAGATAGTTCGAGTTAGCTGGGGTTTTGTCCCAGTAACTCTCTAGTTATTATTAGTAGAGGCTTGTCAGACTACTAGATATTATTCAGACTTACAATATTGATTTTCAGACATTACTTTAGATTAATTCTCAGTTATTTCCGATAGTTTTCCGCATTTAGTATGACTCTTATGTCTATATTTCCTTTATTATGAGATTCAGATTTGGTAACAGGCAGACAAGGTTAGCTTAAGGATACTTGTAGTCTTGAGCACCATGTGATGCTTTGGGATAAGATTTCAGGGCATTACATCATCTCCTTTCATTTATGTTTCAAGTAATTTTTTAAGTCCTTCCACATAGGTGACAACTTCTCTATTATTGTTGCGACTTAAAATGCCTCGTTCACAACCAAACCTACGATAAAGTTTATGAGAATATTAAGAACATTTTTAACATGTTCAACTAAGATGTTTACAAAATTCATACCTTCCACAAGGAGATCCTGGATGATAATTTACAGTTCCTATACTTGAAATACCACAGACTTGCTGTCAATCATTTTATACTCAAGGAATCTTACAACAAAGAACTTCTTGGTTCCAGCATTCTCAGTATTGTATTTTCTTTCCAGTGCACTCCACAACTTTTTTAACGTCTTCATTCCACTATACACGTTGTATAGGTCATCTTGGAGGCCACTTAGAATATAATTCCTGCATAGGAAATCAAAATATTTCTATGCCCCCATAACGACAAATCGTTCCTGGTCCGAAGCTCCTTCGGGCAACTTTGAAGCTTCTTCTGATGTAAATATTTGAAGACACAATGTTGTAAGGTATAAAAACATCTTCTGTTGTTATCTTTTAAAATCAACACCCGTGAATTTTTTGGGTTTTTCCGCTGGTGCCAGTGCCTGTGGAGCACTTGTACGACTCGTTGTGGCAACATTAGTTACTGCCACACTCGTCCCAGCATTATTCATATGATTGTCAATAGTCATTTTCCAGCCACAAAAAGACAGTCAACTTTAGTATAACGAAATACTACTTATAAAGTTGTAAGAACTTTAAACACCCCTTGTTTCTAGTTTAACGATGATGTTTTTATGACTTCCAATCGTTAACCAAATTACTTTTAACTTGTGATGAAGTTTTTATGACTTCAAAATCACATTTTAAGTTCAAACGAAGTATAAAGCGTAAAGTTTTAATCTATAAAAACCAAACAATATAAATTCTTAGTATATTTCCTTAAATTGTTGTTTCGAATACACAAAATCTGTAAGTGTATAATCTAAACTTCAATACAAGTTCAAGAATAACTATTCAAGAAAACCTAGAATTTTCAACACATTCAACACAAGATTAAAATTGACCTTTCAATAGAAGTGTATTTCTGTTAAGAAATAAAATGAAACAGAAATTAAAGTCAAGTCCCTCGAATTCACGGAGTGTCCTTAAGAAAATAATTCCCCTCAAGTACCCGAGGTTGCAAATTTTTTCTCTCAGGTTAAAATGGCTTACAATCCGACAATAGTGGCACCTCAAACTATCAGATTCTTTGAACTCACTGAATAGGAGATGATCACAATGAGTGTTTAGAAAACAAGAAGTGTTTTTGCTGTCAAAAATTGTATCTTTACCTAGTAATACATCAGGAATTTATAGCCATAAGGTGTCCTTTCAAAAAGGAAGCATTGGTTCTAGAAAAAGACACCTTTTTGGATAATGATGTCACCTACGCCCAGTCTGTGCTGGAACTGCACCTGACCTGCATCCGTAGGTGACATTGTGCAGATTCTAGTAGCTTTTTGCGCTACGCCTATGCTCGTAGGTTGTCAGGTACGCGCGCAGATCACTCTTTTATGGGAGACAATGTGCCTTTTGCCTTGAAAGGTCGCATTCTTTTGAGGTACGTTGTGCATGCATTTGCATGGCGTCCGAAATGCGCCCCGAAGAAAAACATTCTATTGGATTCTTTGGATTGAATCTCGCTTGTTTTTCAAGTATCAAACAAAATTTATCTAAAAAATTAATCTCATTGATATATTGACAAATCTGAATCCGAAGTCGAAGCCGACCCAAGCGAACGACGATGACGACGGCGCGAGACACCTCTTTATTCTTGCCTCACTATCCAAGTGGGGATCTATTTCTCAATATAAACTCATGAAAGTTTCTTTCTCCCACCAATGTGGAAGAATTTAGTAGACTTTCTATTTTGAGTGAACTTTTCTTTTTAGTGTGGACTCACTTTTCTTTCACTATTTCCCTCTATTTTTCATTCACACATTTAACTTGAACCCAACAATCTCCCACATGAATGGGGAATGACTATCTTATGAAAAATTTACGGACAAACATGTGATCATCAAGCAAATATTGTTTGGATCTAGATAAGTGTGTTTTCCTTTGTACTTTCCATAGTGAACATGTATCGAATGCATTCAGTCACCAGGTAGATTTGATATTTTTGAACCATCGAGATTTAATATACACCTAGACAACACATGTCACACAATCAACCTTTTACAGTTTATGATTCTCACGATTATGTTCGTTTCAGTCATAAATGTGTCCCGATTTTATGACAGCTTAGAGAGTAGGCATTTACTAATATTCTTCTTGAAGCGGCTTCCACTTTGCCCTTACATAGGTGATTTATAAACTTTTAATCCTATAGATTAAGCTGTTTGGTCAAATCTGTCAAATTTAGATAATCATTAAAAGACTTTATATCATAAGTCTTATCCTTATTCACTAAACATTGTCTACATCATGAGAATGAGTTGGGTATATTGACAATGTTGAACCTGTCAGGCACAACTTTGTTTGATCTCCTTGAACATAACTCTTGGGATCTCCAGTCTGCTAGGTAGAGTTACCGTCATGTTGACTTATCCTAGGCCGTAGACCCATTTCCTTGGATGTTCTCTCAACTCCCTCTCTAGATAAGCCTTTTGTAAGTGGACTCGATATATTATCATTTGACTTCACATAGTTAATAGTGATAATTCCACTAGAGAGAAGTTCTCTAACGGTATTATGTTTTTGTCTTATATGACGAGATTTATCATTGTACATCATGATCTCTGCCCTGCCCTGCCTATCGACGCTTGGCTATCACAGTGTATACATACTGGTGCCACAAGTTTGGTCCAATAAGGAATATCTTCCAAGAAATTCCAGAGCCATTCTGCGTCTTCACCGGCTTTATCTAATGTGAAAAATTTAGATTTCATTGTAGAGCGAACAATACATATTTGTTTGGATAATTTCGAAGAGACTGCAATTCCACCTAAAGTAAATACATATCCACTCATGGATTTTACTTTTCGATTAGAATTGGATATTTACTCTATTGCAAAGCATAGTCTTGAGTATATTTAAGATACCGAAAACTCTCTTCATTGCCATCCAATGAGTTTTATTGGGATTACTCGTGTACCGACTTAACTTAC
Organism: Capsicum annuum; assembly: GCF_002878395.1. NCBI lineage: Eukaryota > Viridiplantae > Streptophyta > Magnoliopsida > Solanales > Solanaceae > Capsicum > Capsicum annuum. The sequence goes on along the minus strand of NC_061117.1, from coordinate 171,567,527 downwards.
TAATAGCACATGCTATATCTGGCCGTGTACAATTCATGATATATATCAAACATCCCAACACTCTTGCGTAGTATAATTGTGAGTCACTTTTACCTTTATTCATTTGAAGTGCAAAGCTCACGTCTAATGGAGTCTTGGCAATACCAAATTCCAAATACTTGAACTTGTCAAGTACTTTTTTGGATGTAATGAGACTGTGACAATGTCAACCCTTATGGAGTTTTATGGATTCTTATTCCTAAGATCACATCCGCAACTCCAAGGTCTTTCGTATCAAACTTGCTCTCAAGCATTCATTTCGTAGCATTTATGTCAGAAATGTCTCTAGTGATGATCAACATGTCATCCACATACAAACAAATAATGACTTTGTGATTTAGAGTGTTTTTAATGTAAACACATTTAGCACATTTGTTTATCTTAAACTTGTTCGCCAACATGGTTTGGTCAAACTTTGCATGTCACTGTTTAGGTGCTTGTTTTAGTCCATACAATGACTTAACAAGTTTACACACCTTATTTTCTTTATCTGGAACAACAAAACCCTCAGGATATTCCATTTAAATTTCTTCCTCCAATTCTCTATTTATGAATACTGTTTTCACATCTATTTGATGGATTTCAAGACTACATACCACCGCCAAGGCAATTAATATTCGAATTGACGTTATCTTTGTTACAAAGTAATCAAGGTCTTCTTTCTGTTTTAATTCTTTTACTGCAAGTCTTGCCTTGTATTTATCAATAGTACCATCCTCTTTTATTTTTTTTTGAAGATCTATTTAGAACTTAAAGGTTTATTTCCTGAAGAAAGATCAACCAATTCCCATGTGTGGTTGCTTAATATTGAATCAATCTCACTATTGACTATCTCTTTCCAAAAGAATTAGTCTGAAGATGACATTATTTTTTTAAATGTTTGAGGCTCATTTTCCAAGAGAAATATTATAAAATTTGATCCAAACGAAGTTGAAGTTCTTTAACGTGTACTACATCTTGGATTCTCATCATTATGTACATCCTCACTTGGTTCATCTCGAGGTCGTTTAGACCCTCCACTGGACTATTCATGTCTAGTTTTATACGGATAAATGTGTTTAAAGAATTCAACATTATCTTATTCAATTATCATATTTTCAGTGATATCCGTATGTTCGAACTTATGAATCAAAAATCGACATGCTTTACTACTTTATCTTAGGTCCTATTCTCATCCGCTAGGCATAGGAACTTGGACTTTCACTAGACACTCCCACATTTTAAAATATTTTAAGTTGGGCTTTCTTTCTTTTTATTTTTCATATGGAATAGATTGTGTCTTACTATGGGTTACTTTATTGAGTATTCAGTTAGCTGTAAAGATAGCTTTCCCCTACAAGTTTTGTGGTAAACTTGAACTTATTAGTAAGGTATTCAACATTTTCTTTAATGTTCGATTTTTTCTTTTCGAAATTTCATTAGATTGAGGTGAATACAGGGCCATAGTTTGATGGAAAATTCCATTCTCTACACATATTTCTGCAAAGGGAGATTCATATTCTCTTCCCCTATCACTTCTTATCGTTTTGATCTTTTTCTCTAACTGATTTTCAACTTCTATTTTATATTGCTTAAATGTATCTAATGCCTCATCCTTACTTTTTAGCAAATAGACATAACAATATCTAGTGCAATCATCAATCAAAGTTATAAAATACTTTTTTCTATCATGAGATGATGTTGACTTCATATCACAAATTTCAGTGTGGATTGAGTCTAAGGGATTGGAGTTCCTTTCAATGGACTTATACAGATGCTTAGCGTACTTTTATTCCACACACGTTTGACATTATGATTTATTACACTCAAAGTTTGACAAAACTTCTAAGTTAATCAGTTTTTGCAATGTTTTGTAATTGACATATCCTAATCGTTCATGCCACAAATTATTAGACTCAAGAAAGTAAGAAGAAATAGAATTTTTATTGATTTCAACATTTATTACATTCATATTAATAGGCCCTCAGTGAAGTAGCCTTTTTCTACGTACGCTTATCCTTTACTAAACACAATTTCGAAAAAAAATATACATTTGGATCCATTTTTATCAAAAAGTGATACATAATCAAGTCTTCCTTAACTCCGGTACATATAGGACATTGTTGAGTGTCAACACTTTGCCTGATGTCATTTTCATGCATATTTTTCCTATTCCTTTAACTTTTTCTGTTGCGAAATTTGCCATATATATCTTCTCTTCGCCTTGAGCCGAAGAAAATACATCAAACAACTCTTATTTGAAAAAATGTGGCGGGTGGCACCGGAATTCATCCACCATTCTCAAGTATTTCCTACCAAGTTATATTTAGACTGTATGGCACATAGATCATCCGTTTCGTTCTTGGATTCAGTCATATTTGCTTGGTCCTTCTTTTTGCCTTTCTTTGGGGCACGACAATCTGTTGACTTGTGGCCAATCTTGCCATAATTAAAGCATTTTTCCTTGAATTTCTTCTTAGGTTGATTGCTTTGTTGTCCAGCTTTCTTCTGCTTTTTGAGTTGTTGTGGTCTCTTTCTACAATGTTTGCTCCAGTTATTGCAGAATTTCCTTTGACTTTCTTTCTGAAACTTTATTGTCTTCTTCAATGCGCATCCTCACTATGAGATCTTCGACCATCATCTCCTTTCATTTATATTTTAAGTAGTTCTTGAAATCCTTCTACAGAGGTGACAACTTCTCTATTATTTTCACGACTTGAAGTGCCTCGTTCACAAATAAACCTATAATAAAGTTTATGAGAACAATAAGAACATTTTTACTTTGTTCAACTAAGGTATTTACCAAACTCATACCTTCCGCAAGGAGTTAGTGGATGATAACTTGCAGTTCCTGTACTTGAAATACCACAGACTTGTTGTTAGTCATTTTATACTCAAGGAATCTTGCAACAAAGTACTTCTTGGTTCCAGTATCCTCAGTCTTATATTTTCTTTTCAATGCACTCCATAACTCTTTGACGTCTTCATTCCACTATACACGTTGTATAGGTCATCTTGGAGGCCATTTAGAATATAATCCCTGCATAGGAAATTAAAATATTTCTATGCCTCCATAACGACAAATCATTCTTGGTCTGAAGTTCCTTCGGGAAAATCTGTAGCTTTTTCTGATGTAAATCTTTGAAGACACAGCGTTATAAGGTAGAGGAACATCTTCTGGTTCCACCTTTTAAAATCAACACCCGTGATTTTTTTGAGTTTTTCCACTGGTACCATTGCTTGCAGAGCAGTCGTACGACTCGTTGTGGCAACATTAGTTGCTACCACACTCATCTCAGCATCATTCACATGACTGTCAGTAGTCATTTTCCTGTCACAAAAAGACAATCAACTTTAGTATATCGAAATACTACTTATAAAGTTGTAAGAACTTTAAACACCCCTTGTTTCTAGTTTAACGATTAAGTTTTTATGACTTCTAATCGTTAACCGAATGACTTTTAACTTGTGATGAAGTTTTTATGACTTCAAAATCACTTGTTAAGTTCAAACTGAGTAGAAAGCATAAAGCTTTAATCTCTAGAAACCAAACAATACAAATTCTGAGTTTATTTCCTTAATATTGTTGTTTCAGGTACACAAAATCTATAAATTTATACACTAAACTTCAACACAAGTTCAAGAACAACTATCTTATGAAAAATTTATGGACAAGTATGTGATCATAAAAAATAGACTAATTGCATCTGGATAAGTGTGTTTCCCTTTGAACTTTCCATAGTGAGCATGCATCGGATGCACTCGTTCAATCGATAGATTTGATATTTTTGAACTGTCGAGCTTTAATGTACACCTAGACAACACATGTCACACAACTAGCCATTTACAGTTTATGGTTCTCACGGTTTTGTTTGTTTTAGCCATGAATACGTCCAGGTTTCATGAGAGCTTAGAGAATAGGCCTTTACTAACATTCTCCTTGAAGCGGCTTCCACTTCGCCCTCATATTGGTGATTTCTAAACGCTCAATCCTATAAATTAAACTATTTGGTCAAATTTGCCAGATTTAGATAATTATTGAAAGACTTCACACTATAAGTTTTATTCTTATTTACTAAACATTGTCTACATCATAAGAATGGGTTGGGTATATTGACAATGTTGAACCTAGCAGACACAACTTTGTTTGATCTCCTTGAACCTAGATCTTGAGATCTCTAGTCTGCTAGGTAGAGTTACCGCCATGCCGACTTGTCCTGGGCTATAGACCCATTCCTTTGGATGTCCTCTCAACTCCCTCTCTAGATAGACCTTTTGTAAGTGGACTCGACACATTATCCTTTCACTTTACATAGTCAATAGTGATAATTTCACTAGAGAAAAGTTCTCTAACAGTATTATGTCTCTATCTTATGTGACGAGATTTACCATAATACATCATGCTCCCTGCCCTACCTATCGCCGTTTGGCTATACATACTGGTGCCACGAGTTTGGGCCAATAAGAAATATCTTCCAAGAAATTCCGGAGCCATTCTGCTTCTTCACCGGCTTTATGTAATGAGATAAATTCAAATTTCATAGTAGAGCGAGCAATACATAGTTGTTTGGATGATTTCCAAGAGACTGCTCCTCCACCTGCGCTACACTTGCGCTCCCAGGTTTGTAGGTGCACGCGTGGATCACTTTTTTGGGTGAAACAATATGCCTTTTGCCAAATGTGCCTTTTGCCAAAAACATTCACTTGTTTTTCAAGTCTCAAAAGAAATTTATCTAAACAATTAATCTCACCGATCGTTCCAAATCCAAATCCGAAGCCGAGCTGAGCGAGCGACGACGACGACGGGGCGAAACACCTCTTTGTTCTTGCCTCACTATCCAAGTGGAGATGTGTTTCTCAATATAAACATGTGAAAGTTTCTTTCTCCCACCAATGCGGGATTTAGTAGACTTTTCATTTTGAGTGCACTTTCCATTTTAGTGTGGACTCACTTTTCCTCCACTATTTCTCTCCATTCTCCATTCACACATTCAACTTGAACCCAATACTTGTTTTGTCTAATTGTCCGTTTGAAATTGTTTTATATATATATATATATATATATATATATATATATATATATATATTCCCATTAATTGATTAATATATATCTTATAAGTTTGATTTTAAAATTTTATATTTCATATTTGCATCATAATCTTTTATTTCATTCTATAATTTATATATCATTATTTTAGTTTTCCCTCATTTTATTCAAATAAAATTTAAAATACCATTGATGATGATCGGATAATATATAACTCTTTATTTTTTATTATTAATGATACAAATGACAAACGAATCAGGTTGCAAGATCAAATGGTATTTTAGTTTTCTCGAATATTTAATTTTAAATAAATAATTAATGAAAAGTGATATAATTATTACCATGTAGTACATATATGAATGTGATATTTCTTATTCTTAGTAAATTTTGACACAGTAAAAATGTATTCATAAGAAAAGTAACAAATAATAGTATCTAATTTAATTTAAATATTTATTACATGTGTACATATATGAATGTTGTGGTTGCTTATTTTTAATAAATTTTGACACAGTAAAAAAGTATTCATATGAACAGTAACAAATAATAGTATCCAATTTAATTTAAATATCATTACATTTGTATACATATGAATGTGGTGGTTGCTTATTTTTAATGAATTTTGACACGAAACTGAAAAAAAGATAACAAATAACAAATAGAATTTAATTTTAAACATTTTTTAGATATTTTCTTAAGTATTCTATTTATTTAAGGAGTCTATCATATTACATGTCTTCTCTTTCATATATAAATAAAGCTAATGTTTCTCATATATATATATTAGATATCCGTGCCCGTGCAAGGGACGGGCATTTTGGCAACACTAATGTGCAAAAGAGATTCAATTTTAGGAAGATTATTTTCTACTTGTTTTAATTGTTTAGTATAGGAGTAAAAGAAAAGAAGTGTAATACAATGAATCGATGTTAACATAATAAATATATTTAGTGTAGTCATTATTTAATAAGGAACAAAAAGATATTTATAAAAAAATACTATCATGTATAATTCAATTACAAAGGTCTAAATAAAAATATTATTAAAATAATACATGAGTACAAAACTAATAAATATAAGAAAAAACCAATATGCATGTGTAACCATTTTATTGCACCATAAAAATGAGGATAAAACTAATAAATATATATATAAAAAAAACATATGCATATGTAACCATTTTATTTACTATTATATATAAGTGAAGGTTGAGGTGACTAAAATTAGCGAAATATCCTTAGTAGTCACCTCAACCTTCAATTATATATAGTAATAAAATAAAAAGCAATATGCATGTGTAACCATTTTATTGCATCATAAAAATGAGGACTAAACTAATAAATATAAGGGTATGTGTAACCATTTTATTTACTACTATATGTAAGTGAAGGTTGGGGTGACCAAAATTACAGAAATACCTTTGGTAGTCACCCCAACCTTCACTTATGTATAGTAGTAATAGTAATTTATTAGTTTTATCATTTTTATGGTACAATAAAATGGTTACATATGCATATTGTTTTTTTCTTATATTTATTAGTTTTTTCCTCATGTATTATTTTAATAATATATTTATTTAGACCTTTGTAATTGAATTATACACGGTAGTACTTTTTTTATAAATATCTTTTTGTTTCTTATTAAATGATTACCAAGGGTATTTCGATAATTTTATGGTGCAATAAAATGGTTACACATGCATATTGTTCTTTTCTTATATTTATTAGTTTTGTCCTCGTTTTTATGGTGCAATAAAATGGTTAGACATGCATATTATTTTTTTCTTATATTTATTAGTTTTGTCCTCGTGTATTATTTTAATAATATTTTTATAAACCTTTATAATTGAATTATACATGGTAGTAATTTCTTATAAATATCTTTTTGTTCCTTATTAAATTACCTATTTTTAATGCCCCAAGGATATTTCGATAATTTTATGATGCAATAAAATGGTTACACATCCATATTGCTTTTTTCCTTATGTTTATGTGTTTTGTCGTCATTTTTATGATGCAATAAAATGGTTACATAGGCATATTAGTTTTTCCTTATATTTATTAGTTTTTTCCTCATGTATTATTTTACTAATATATTTATTTAGACCTTTGTAATTGAATTATACATGCTAGTAATTTTTTATAAATATCTTTTTCTTATATTTATTAGTTTTGTCCTCGTTTTTATGGTGCAATAAAATGGTTAGACATGCATATTATTTTTTTCTTATATTTATTAGTTTTGTCTTCGTGTATTATTTTAATAATATTTTTATTCAGATCTTTATAATTGAATTATATATGGTAGTAATTTTTTATAAATATCTTTTTGTTCCTTATTAAATTACCTATTTTTTATGCCCCAAGGATATTTCGATAATTTTATGATGCAATAAAATGGTTACACATTCATATTGCTTTTTTCCTTATGTTTATTTGTTTTGTCGTCATTTTTATGGTGCAATAAAATGGTTACATATGCACATTATTTTTTCCTTATATTTATTAATTTTTTCCTCATATATTATTTTACTAATATATTTATTTAGACCTTTGTAATTGAATTATACATGCTAGTAATTTTTTATAAATATCTTTTTGTTCCTTATTAAATGACTACCAAGGGTATTTTGGTAATTTTATGGTACAATAAATATTTTGGAATAGATGTATCTCTCAATTTTAATTTGATGCTTAAATTTATGTTATTGTTCGATGTTCTTCAGTATTGAATTCCTTCTTTTTGTTTATCCTGTCTAGCTTGATCTATCGGTAATGATTGATTTTTATTCTTTATTCGGACATCGACGACTACTCTTTCAATTTGCTCCATCTCTGTTTGTTTTGAACCCATAATATTAGTAAAATTATTTTTGGATCATTAAAAATCTCTATTTTGTTGTGATTTAATTGATGATACTGCCTCAAGGACATGTTAATATAGCTATTAACTGCTTTTGTTTTTCCTTTTAGGGGTCGTTTGGTAGAGTGTATAAGATCAATGCAAAATATAGTGTATTAGTAATGCTTGCATTAGTAATGCTTGTATTACTTATACTTGTATTAGTTATGCATGTATTATTTCTTATACATTGTTTGATTTGATGTATAAGAAATACTACATCTTACATAATTTCTATAAAAGAAATGTTTGTTTACAAAAATACCCTTCTTCAATTTTATACATTTTTTTGCAATAAATTGTTTTTGCCATCTCAAATATAATTAGTATTGTTGAACTAGTATATAGAGGTTTTGGATTAATTGCAAGACCTTCGTCTTTGCGCATGAAATATCATGCCAACGGATTAACATAGTCGAAACAAAAATAAAATATATGACGTAAAATTAAGAAATAGTCTCAATTTTTTTTAATCTTTTTAAAGACCCTCGAAGAAAAGCAAAAATATATTACAATTATTTAAATCGATTATTCATTGTTGTAGATTAAAATGGTAGGATTGTGAAATGTTTTGAAAAGATTCACTATTGTAAATTAAAATGACGGAAAAAGAAATGATGAAATATTTTAAGAGGGAAATTGAGGGGTATTAAGGTCATTTAATAAGTTAATGCATGTATTAAATATTGTGCATTACTAATACATAGAAATTGAGTGGTATTAGTAATACACACCTTAATACACAATAGAGTGTATAACTAATGCTTGCATTAGTTAAGCATTAGTTATATATTGACTAAAAATTGTACCAAATAAGATATTCATAATTCACATTAATTAATACATGCATTATTTTTGCCAATACACTCTACCAAACGACCCCTTAGAGATATTTGTTAAGTTTAAGTATCTAATACTGAATTTATGTTATCAGATGCTATCAATTGTTTGGTATCTTGTTAGCAAGATGTGGACCAGACATTCCTTTGTCAAGGCTTCTTGTCTAATTGTGTCAAGAGTTTTTGTTGAGTTTCTTCATAATTGGAAGATTGAAAATGTCCAAGAGGGGAGGTTAATAAAATCTCACATCAAAAAATACAATTGGTAAGCCAGTAGTTCATATCATTGATATAAATAGATTTCCTATTGTTTGTGAAGCATTTTTTTCTTAATTTGATTGGTACATCATAACATTTTTTTGCCATTTTCTAATACTTCATTTAGAGATTTCCACACACTTAAGTTCAAGAAAATTACATCTCAATTATGTTGTTTATTCTGCAGCAAAAGTAGGACATATTTCAACTCTCCGTAATTTAAATAAGAATTAAGAGTAGTATTGTCTTTTAAATCTATTTTTTCAGAGTCTCGATCATTCTTGAATTTTCTTCCTCTCTCTCTCTTAGTATTCCTTTGCTCCTATTTCCTCTTCTATTTTCTCTCTCATTCCACCAGTGCAACAACACCAAAAAATTCACCATTAACCCAAAAAGATTCTCACTCTTCACCTACTCCACAAAAACAACAATCACACCTGCACATTTATAAATTGATTTTAATTTTCTTTTTCTTGAACGATAATTGATATATAGAAAAAAATAATCGATTAATTTATCTCCTCAAAAATCTAAATGTGCTTATTTTCAACATAAAAAACAAAGTTAAAGATGGTGATACGGGTACGACCACGGAGGTGGGTGAGTGCGAGAGTGAATGAACCCGAGACTTGGAGTGTACAGGTGAAGTGAAAGGAAAGGCCTAACTAGGCTCCAAAATCAGTCCATACAATGCACTCCAAGGGAGCCCACTTGAAGACTTTGACTAAGGGGTCATTTTGGACATTTCACACTATTCTTGTAAAACACTATAAATACAACCTTCTAGGGATTCATTCATTAGATTTTGATGATGATGAATGTTGTATAACATTGAAAGACAAGTCCTCTCTCCTTGAAGCACAGAAATCAACTTGAGTGTGGAATCACTCGTGTTGGATTCAAGCTTGGAAACGTTGGTCCTTGGGAGATCGAGATCCCTCTTATGCCTACGTAGGAGATACTTAGTGTTGTGTGTAGTATTAAAGGTCTAAGGGTGTAACAATTCTTGAGTTGTTAATATTATTCCCTATTTGGTCTATCTATCTATCTTTATCTTATTGCACTTTGTAGATTCATAGTGGACTGTTTTGTGTCCTTCTTGATTCCAAAATTTGTTCTTATTGTGTTTATCTTGTTATCATTGTGTTGCTGCTGTTTTTGGTGTCAAATGCACTGTTGTTATCTCGTATTGTTGTTGTTGTAGTGAATCCGAGAGTGGTCTCAAATCCTTAAGATTAGTGGACTATTTTGGAGTTGTTTCATGTTTCCGTTGTTTTTCCCGTATCATTTGGTATCAAATCCATCGTTGATTTTATTCTGACAAGATCAATCTTGGACTTGAGACTTGAAAACTAAAAAAAAAAAAGTTGAAAATTGAAAATTCCAGAAAAAAGAGCAATCTGTCCATTTTGTGTTCTTGGCTGAAAATTGTGTTTTTGTTGTGTCTTGGCTGAGATTTTTACTTGTCTTTGTTGTCTCTAAGTGTTAGTTTTTTTTCATCACTAACACATTGAGTCTATATCTTGAGTTGAGCTTGAATTGTTGAGATTGTTGTTGTGACAAGTTAATGGCCGTGTATTGATGTTGTTGTTCTTGGCCGTGTGGTGACCTTTCTTATGGACTTGGGCTGGACGTTGTTGGTGTTGTTATTATTCTTGAAAATTTATTGTATTCTTATTGTTCATCACATTCTTCACCCCTTGTTAAGACCAAAACACCACACTAAAGGACTTGACCGTTTTTTGAAAGCTTGTAGTTGACCTTGTTGTTGTTCTTGGGAGATTGTTGTTGATTTTCTTGGTGATTTTTGAAGTGTTCTTGATGTTATTCCAAACCTTCATACCTTGTTAAAATAAAGTGAAAGTTAGATAAAAAAAGATGAAGAAACAAGTGTGAGAACTTTGTTAGTCTTGAAAGACTTACCATCACTCACCAACAAGTCAATCACATCTCAACCACTTTCCCATAAAACAAGGATCCATGTTTCAAGGAGGAGTACAAGTCTAGTTCAAGACTTTGAGTCTTAAAATTTTAATTGAAAAAGAAGCTCTAAAGACTACTTTGTGTTTTCGTCCATTGAACAAGTTCCACCAAAGTCCAAATTGAAAAATTGACCAAGGCTTGAAATTAGACAACAAAAGTTGTGTACAATCGAGACCAATACGTGGCTGCCACATCATCATGTTTTACTATTCACTCAACATATTTAAGCTCAAATTTTAGATTTCTTAGTTTTCATTTGTTGTTTCTTAGTTTCAATTTCTTTGGTTCCAATACAAATTGGAAAACTAGTACTTATACTAGATTGTTAGTTAGTTTTTGTGTTCGTTCATTCATGTTATGCATTTGTTGTGTGCTTTTCTCTTTTGTGAAATTGTTGTATCTTGTTGGTTCAAGTCCATAACAATTTTTTCTTGAGTTAACTCAAATGAAAATCTAGTCCGAGAAAGAGTAGACTTGACCCTCAATCACTCGAGAAGTACAAGCCAGCTTTCAACACTTGTGAAACCAAGTGTGAGATGATCAAGTGTGCGAGAGTGTGGTGAGGTTGTTTCGAACTAACTTGTGTTTTGTTTTTTAGGTGTTCTTTTCTTTCTTTTTTTTAGGTACAATTACAAGGAAATCTGGGGCTTCCACCTCTCAACCCATGGACAACAATGCCACCAATGTCATTTTAGCCTACCTTGACACTATGTCCCAAAACCTAGTTATAGAAAATGAAAGGTTGGATCGTATGATAGGTCAAAGGGAGCAAGTGGGATGCCCGGACACACGTCAAGAGAAAGGCCATAGCTCATGTGAGCTATGAGGTAAAAACACTATTCCCTACACTCCGATGAACTTAGAATGTTGTGTTGCGGCTAGTAGTGGCCAATTGGATGTAGTTATGGATTTACCTAGAGTAGAGCTATTTGAGTCTCCCTATGGTGATACTCTTGGTGATGTTAGGTTACGTGAGGACCAAACTATTGTTGTAAGTACGCAAGCACTAGTTGATCCTTTAGATGACGAAATTGATTCTTCTTGTAAGAATGATTTATGTCCATCTAGTGCTAGCCCTTATAACTTGAACAAGGTTTTATTACCAATTGACAAGAGTACTCACACACTAGTTGACCCTTGTGCGAACCAAGGTGAGTCTAAGTTGGTATGTGAATTGCCAACAACTAGTGAAGATGTGAATGAAGATCAACTTACTCATGAATGTATTCCACTACTTGAGCATATGTGTGGTGTGCTTAAAAAATTTCAAGTTAGTGATGGTGTTTATAGAGTTGATCTTGATGGTGCACGTGACTCTTTGAACGTCTTGTGTGGTAAAAACCTTGCTAGTAGTTTTGTTCATAGAGATTATATGTATGGAAATATTGTAAATGATGGCATATGTCTTTTTGAGGTAGGACATCTAGGCCATGTCTCCCTATTCTTGAATGTTAGTCTTCTCTTAAAGGCAAATGTCATACGTCGTTGTGGGAGTGACATTCTAGGGAAAGGAAGGGCTAACCTCGGCTTAGACCCTTGGCTACTTCTCCCATTTGACCCCGGCACCCTCCGGGAATGAAGGAATTTCTACACTTCCTACTTGATGCTTGGTCAAGACGACAAACAATGTTTTATTATGGGTGCTAATAAAGGAAGGAAAGGTTCTTCCTTGTCTCTTTTTTTTATGATAACCTCTTCCTTTGTGCCATTTATACTAAGGTTTTCATGTTCAACACAAAGGACCCATTGGTATACTCCAAGTTTGTCCCACCTTGGTATGGCATGTGATGTGTTATTTTTGCTAACCCTAACCCCTCATGTCATGAGGATGTGTGCTTATTTGTCTTCTCTTGATTTTGCAAGGTACAGATTCGAGGTCGAATCCTTTTCAATAAAGGAAGGATGATATAGGTACAACCACGGAGGTGGGTGAGTGCGAGAGTGAATGAACCCGAGACTTGGAGTGTACACGTAAAGTGCAAAGGAAGGCCTGACTAGGTTCCAAAATCAGTCCATACAATCACTCCAAGGGAACCCACTTGAAGACTTTGACTAAGGGGTCATTTTGGGCATTTCATACTATTCTTGTAATACACTATCAATACAACCTCCTAGGGATCAATTCATTAGATTTTGATGATGATGAATATTGTATAACATTGAAAGACAAGTCCTCTCTCCTTGAGGCACAAACCTAAAATTATAACTAGGGAAATCAACTTGAGTGTGGAATCACTCGTGTTGGATTCAAGCTTGGAAACGTTGGTCCTTGGGAGATCGAGATCCCTCTTATGCCTACGTAGGAGATAGGTTAGTATTATGTGTAGTATTAAAGGTCCAAGGGTGTTATAAGTCTTAGGTTCTTAATATTATTTCCTCATTTGGTCTATCTATCTATCTTTATCTTATTGCACTTTGTAGATTCATAGTGGACTGTTTTGTGTCCTTCTTAAATCCGAAATTTGTTCTCATTGTGTTCATCTTGTTATCATTGTGTTGTTGCTGTTTTTGGTGTCAAATGCACCATTGTTATCTCGTATTGTTGTTGTTGTAGTGAATCCAAGAGTGGTTCCATCTTAGTTCTCAAATTCTTAAGATTAGTGGACTGTTTTGGAGTTGTTTCGTGTTTTTGTTATTTTTCCCGTATCAGATGGTGTCCATATCTGTACAGTTTATTACCTGCCATTGATTTTTAAAATCAGTAAAACTTTGATAGATTTATAAAGAAAATAAATTTAAAAAAATTAGAGGAAGAAAAACTTGTGATTTATCAAATAAATCGAAATCAACATAAGCTTTAATTTCTTTGAGATTGAGGAATTCGAGATTGCCATAAATAGAAAGGGGTAGGGTGGAGTGGGAGGTTGAAGGAGGATAAAAAGGATAGGGATTTGGAGGTCTCCATCATTGTTTAGCGGCAGAGTTACCAACACTTTCCGACTTCACAAAAGACACGCAAATTAAGAAGTTGAGGAAATTGAAGTTGCATGTTGTTTGTCAAGAAGCGAAATACCCAACTTGGGCAAGTGTTGGTCTGGTGGTGAAGAAGCCAAATGCCCCTGGGGGGGGGGGGGGGGGGGGGGTTTTTTTTTTTTTTTTTATATATATATTATGCATATATAGAAGCGTGAAGAAGCAGGCACCTCTTCGTCGACATGTCTGCTTCCTCCGAGATTTTACTATATCACCCTAGTTAATTATTATATGTCATTACGTATAAAAAAATTAATTATATCTCCTTCCATTTTAAAAAGAATGACCTACTTTGACTTGATACAAAGTTTAAGAAAATAAAGAAGACTTTTAAATCTTGTGGCCTTAAATTAAAGTTGTGTCAAGTGTACCAAAATGTCTTTTAATCTTGTGGTCCTAAACATGCCACGTGGAAAGTTGAAATTAAAGTATTGCCAAAAAAGGAAAGGGGTCATTCTTTTTGAAACAGACTAAAAAGGAAAGTAGATCATTCTTTTTGAAACGGAGGGAGTAATAAGAAAATAAAATAAACATTTATGACATGCCTGCTTTAGCTGTTTCAACTATAATTTTACTATATCAGCCCTAAGTAATTATTATAAGTCATTTAAGTATTAAAAAATAATAATATTTAATTAAAAATTAAAATAGCTATAGAATGATAAATTAACACTTTGATTTAAATTAACTTGATACCTTATATGATGTCCACTTAAATTTTTTCATAAGTAATTTTTATAACAATTTTGATATATCACTTCTAATTAGTTATTATGGTCATTTAAGACATGTCTGCTTTGCTACGTTAATCGTGATATTTGATTGACTCTTACGCATTAGAAAATTAATCATGTTTAATTTAAAAAATAAAATAGACATTTATGACATGTTTGCTTCAGCTGCTTCAATGATAATTTTACTAACACTCCTAATTAATTATTATAAGTAATCTAAGTATTAAAAAATTAATAATATTTAATAAAAAAAGTAAAATAAATATAAAATGATAAATTAACTCTTGATACTTTAAATTAACTTGACATATTATATGATGCTCGATTAAATTTTTTCACAAGTTTTACAGTAATTTTATTATACCACTTCTAATTAGTTATTATGAGTCATTTAAGACATGTCTGCTTCGCTACTTCAATCGTTATATTTGGTTGACTCTCAAAATTATAGCAATGTCGCTTAAATTGGAATAGAAGAAAAAATATTATAAATCGCAATAATTAAAAAATTAAATTATTTTTAAATATAATTTAAATTCCACAAAAATTTAGACAAGGAGAGTATTATAAATTTCTATACCTAACAGCTTAAGATAGTAAATTACAATGTCAAAAAAATTATAAATCACAATAATTAACAGGTTAAAATATTTAAAACTATAATTAATCATTTAAATTTTATTTATGTCACATAAATTAAGACACAAAAATAACATATATCAGCCCGTGCTAGCACGGGCCTTGAATATCTAGTAAGTAAAGGTTTGGTACTACTAAAAGACAAATTAGTAGTATTATCAAACTTTTTAGTAATAGTAAAAAAAAGTAGTAATAATAATAGTAGTAATAGTATATAGTAAAAAAATGAATAATAATAATAATAATAATAATAATAGCAAGTAGGCACTAAAAGACAAAATAGTAGTACCAAAACTCTTCATTTATATATAAGAAAATAATAAGTAATATATATATATATATATATATATATATATAATATATATATAAATATAAATTAAAATATATATATATACAAACATACACACTCACATACTCTACTCCTCTCCAAAATATAAAGTCATCTCTATTATTAATATGTTATTTTTTTAATCAAAATTACTTTCTCACTTTAAAGTATAACTTTTTTCATAATTGTCATGATATAACTAGATTTTTCATGTGGATACATATTCTTTCTTTTATTGTCTATAAATAATAAGTTATTTTTTGAATCAAGATTACTTTCTTACTTTAAAATATGACTCTTTTAATAATTGATATAACTAGATTTTCATGTGCATACGTATACTTTCTTTTATTTTCTATATATAATAGTAGTAGACCATTTGATATTTGTAGGAGAATCGATCACCAAGCAACATCAAGTCAGTGGAAATGGTAGCATCATGGTAGCAACATTAATTTCATATAAATTAGTTGCTTCTAAGATTGGCTTTGTTGTGGTTAAGACTGTCATTTATTAACTTTGAAAAAATGTATTGGGAGCAATATTGTAGTACAAGTTGGTGAAAATTTAATCAAGTTGTGGTACAGTGACGACTAATTTTCAACTAATTAAGTTGTGGTCCAGTACAATCAAAAGCTTTATGTCAAATTCTCAAAATGTGAGTTTTGACTCGAGACCATCAAATTTTTGGTACATGTGGTGTCTAAAATGGGATTATAATGGATCAGCGAAGATTGGGGCTATTCATGATTGGGCCAGACCTATATCTCCAAATGAGGTTCGTAGCTTTATTGGTTTGGCAGGTTACTACAGGCAGTTCGTTGAGGGTTTTGTTACTATTGCAGCACCGATGACTAGGTTGACTAGAAAGGAGGTTTTTTTTAGTGGTCCAAGGAGTGTGAGTCGAGTTTTCTGAAGCTCAAAGGCGTGCTCATTTCATCTTCTATTTTGGCTCTTCTTGTTGAGGGCCAGGGATTTACCATATATTCTGATGCTTCTAGTATTGGTTTAGATTGTGTTCTAATGCAGCAGGGTTGAGTTATTGCTTATGTGTTGAGGCAACTGAAAGTCCACGAGATCAACTACCCCACTCATGATATGGAGTTGGTGACGGTAGTGTTTGAGCTTAAGAATTGGAGACACTACTTGTATGGTTCTTGTTGTGAGGTCTATGTTGACCATCGTAGTCTCAGTATATATTATAACTAGAGGGATCTTAATTCAAGATATCACAGGTGGATTGAATTGCTGAAGGACTATGACATCTCTATTCTATACCATTCAGGAAAGACGAGTATGGTAGTAAATGTCTTGAGCCAAAAAGAGGTGAGTATGGGTAGCTCGGCTTTCATTTTAGTTTTGAAGTAGTCGTTAGCTTGGAATGTTCAATACTTAGACAACTTGATGGTTCGACATAATATTTCAGACTTCAATCTTTGCTAGTGTTGAGGTTAGGTATACCTTGGTTGAACAGATTTGGAGTCTTCAATTTGAGGATGGTCGACTTTATGACATTTGTTATGAGGTTCTGAGGGGTGAGTCTAGGAGGGACACCTTGGATTCATAGGGTATTCCAAGATTTTATGGTCGCATTTGTGTTCCAAGGGTAGGAGGCTTGATTCAGTTGATATTGTGGGGGCTCACAGCTCTAGATATTTTATTCATCCCGACATATCTAAGATATATAAAGATTTTATGTAGCATTACTGGTTGAGTGGCATAAAGAGAGATGTAATAAACTTTGTAGCTTATTGCCTATGTTTATCACTAGGCAAAGATCGAGTGCAGTGACCTAGTGGTCTGATTCATAGATAACCTATTTTCAAATGAAAGTAGGAGTGAATCATTATGGACTTCATTGGTGGCTTGACTCTCACTTTTCGTGGCTCGAACAATATTTGGGTCATTGAAGGTCGATTGACCAAATCGACTCATTTTCTCTCCATTCAGATGTCTTTCAGTGCTGAGAGGTTCACTCATATCTATGTTCGTGAGATGGTTCACCAGCATGGAGTACCCATATTTATTATTTCAGACAGAAGCTCAGTGTTCAGTTCTAGCTTCTAATGGACTTTTTAGGAGGAGTTGGATACTCAGGTTAACCTTAGCACTGGTTTTCATCCTCTGACCGGCAGTTAGTCAGAACAGATGATACGAGACATAAATACGAATATAGAAATGACACAAAAAATAATAAAATAATTGAAAACAAGACAACACTACAAGAAAACTGCTTATTACCTGAGAATTTTCATAGGGATAATATGGTAAAATCCCTAAGTAATTTGATTACCTGGGGATTTTCTTACCAATTATAATCCAAAGAAAAATGCCTTCATAGGTAATTATTACCTGCGGATTTATAAAATCCCTAGGTAATTTAACTGCGAAAATAAATCCGCAGGTAAGTTATTTGCTGATTTATTTGCGATTAACTATCAAAATTTTGCATGAATTATTTGGTAAAATTTCATCAAAAAGGATTTTACCTGCGGATTTCCACGAAAAAAATCACCAATTATTCTCCACGAAGATTCTCAAGTAAATCCCTAAGAAATTTAGCTGCGGAAATAAATCCACAGGCACGTTATTTGCGATTAACTATCAAAATTTTGCATGAATTATTTGGTAAAATTTCATATAAAAAGGATTTTACCTACAGATTTTTACGAAAAAATCATAAATTATTCTCCACAAAGATTGCCAAGTAAATTCCTAGGTAATTTAGCTGTGGAAATAAATCCGCAGGTACGTTATTTGCGGATTTATTTGTGATTAACTATCAAAATTTTGCATGAATTATTTGGTAAAATTTCATTAAAAAAAAGAATTTTACCTGCAATTTTCATGAAAAAATCACAAATTATTCCCCACGAAGATTGCCAAGTAAATCCCTAGGTAATTTAGCTACAGAAATAAATCCGCAGGTACGTTATTTGCGGATTTATTTGCGATTAATTAGCAAAATTTTTCATGAATTATTTGGTAAAATTTCATAAAAAAAAAAAATTTTACCTACAGATTTTCACGAAAATAATTAACACGTAAGTCACTAGAAACATTTCACAATTAATCAAAAATCTATTTAAAACCTTCAATAATTCTCAAAAAACAACATTCAAAACAAGTTTAATGTAAACCATTATAGCTAAAAAAAACATAATTCAAAACAACCACATCAATAATGTTTGATTCTTAAATGGTCCAAAGAAATATTTCAAACTTGAATCCTTAGTAAAACTACCAACCATCAGGGTCAGAATCACTTTCATTCACATTATCGGGATTATCACTTACATTCACGTCATCAGAGTCATCATCACTTTCATCCTCATAAGCTGGGTAGTCTTCTTGAGATGGACGTTCATCGTTTGAAGATGATTTGTTGTATACATGCTTCATCAACAAGTGTAATTCCTTTCTCATCCTCTTATTTTTCTTTCGCTCATTCTGCAACTGAGCATACAAAGCAGCATTTGAAGCATCAATTTGAGACTTAATCATCTCATTAATTTCTTTTGGCAAAGTTGATGTTGAACTGTTAGTTGCCTTTACACTCTGACCTAGGGAGCTAAGACCTTTGACTCTTTCTTTTTTCTTTCCATCAACAGATTGTACCCAGATATCCATTTCACTTAACTAAGTCGGCCGACTTGCTGAATTAGTTTCTCTATCAATAGCTGATGCACTTTGAACAACAAATATTTTTTGTTTCTTTCTTTCAAACTCAATCTGTATAAGGATATGTTAAGTCAGACCATAAAAAGTGGTAGGAAATATATTGTTAGCATAAATTATATTAGATTATAGACTAACTGCTGCTACGTTATTAATAGACTAACTTCTCATTTTCATAGCACTTAATCAACAGTAAATCATTGAACCAGATGACAGCAATAGGGATTTGTATATTTTTAAATATGAACCAGATGACAACAGCAGAGATTAGTCTATATATATTGACAACAACAGAGACCAATAGCACAACTTACAAACATTGTTGAACTTGATAGCTGGAATACTCGTACAAATATTGTTGACCTTGATATCTGGAATACTCATACAAACATTCGCTGGAATACTCGTACAAGCATTCACTGCTACCAAGTTCTACATTATTGACTTGATATCTGTTAGCTTATACAAATTTGATAAATAGATAAACAAGTGGGACACTGAATACATTGTAGGTGGAGAACTCTTGTATAACTTATACTTATGGACTCATATCGTGATCTCTCCATAATATCTAATCAGCCACTAAAGCTTAATAATTGAAGACCAACCATGCTTGATGAAATTGATGTGGTAGCCTAAAAAGTAAGGGTAATCCGACCTTTTTCTTCTTAGTCAGTGTTTGATCGCTAATTTATTCATCAGGTAAATGCAAACAGGTTCCTATCCCTTCTTTAGGGAAGAAATCATATAAACTTCATCAATATATAAGTAGCTAGTTAGGTCGCAGATACATCTACTGAACGAGTACAATTATGCAAAAATTATGTGGAAAAAATAATATTTACATCTTTTGACCTCTTTAATCTAGTATTACAAAATTTACATCCCTGATATATAATTATCTACTGATGTAGGTGCATTCTTGAGAACTACAGTAGATCAATGTATCCCTACATAGAGGGTCGTTTAATTGCCCTCTTTATATAAAAGGATTACTGAAACTCTAAATGATATTTAGGCGCGGCCCACTTTGAGGGGCTTTTTGTTGTGACTGAGAATACTGATAGGATAACATAAGTTGGAATGGTGTTAAAGAGCTGAGTCAGAAACTTGAGAACATGCAGAAATTATTGATGCGATTGGTTCTTTTTGTAATATGTTGTGTTACTATAGTTAAAAGAATCATACAGGTTGGTCATTCTTTTTTTTCCTGAATATGTACTACCCAAAATATGTTAAGCAATGTAACACAGCTAGAAAATGTAGAAAGAAATCTCAATTGCATAGCAAATTTTGTATTGATATATATGATCAGATTTTATCACCCACTTATGTTGGGGTTTCTTGGTATTGTATTGTATTTTTCCATCATTATGGAAGATCATTATGTTGGCCAAATTGAGATATCATTGATTTTTGGCACATTCTTGCCTCTCTGATATCAGTAATTACTTGTTGATATAATTAATTTCAACACTTAAACTGGGATGCATTCAAACACCAAACTGAGATTAGTATTAAAAACTTGGCAAGAATCTCAAACCCACTCAAGGCTACACTGAGCTTTGGCCACTACCAAAAGCTATAGTTACAACATTATGTCCAACACTAATACAACATACTCGGTGTAATCCCACTAGGGAAGTCTGATAGTGGTGAATAGTGAATACGCAGATCATACCCTTACCTTGTGAAAGATAGGAAGACTTTTCGATAGACCCTCAACTCAATAGCTCAATTAAAGCATTTGAAGAGAATACAGTAGTTACGAAGCCATGTAGAAAAGAACAGTAAAAGCAAATTTTTCCGCTGATGGAGGATGAAATAGGTGAAGCATAGTATTACATAAAGGGTATTGAATGGTTGTATAAATTTTTCTATGGTTTTCTAGAAAAAATAGTCTTTCTTTATAGATTTTGAAAAAATTGTGGGGTTTGAAAGAGGGAGGAGAAGATAGGCAAGTTGTACAGATCTGGTGGTCTTTGTATCTTAAAATTCTGGAGGAGTTAAATAGTATATCAAAACTATATACCGGACCGGAGAAATCAAACTCATACCTGCTATGGTGCACAACATATCAAGGCATACCTAAGAACTTATTGGGACTGTAAAGAGTCCTAATGATAGCCAAAACTCCAACAATTAAGGTAACACTACTATCAATACTCATTCCCTGGGGTCATCCCCTTTGGTTGCCTATAAATGATAATTACATAGATAATTGTATTTTTGTTAAGTTACTGCAAAATATTAATTAAGTTAGTAAGAAGGAAAGAATTTTTTGAGAAGGAAATCACTAGTCGGTGTACGTCTTAGCTCGATCTGCTAACGTGCACCAATACCATTTTGATGGCAAAGAGAGAAAGAGGCAAACGTAGAAAGAAGGTCCACTTGACAATTAAGATCTCCCCGACGATGGAGGATTTGGTTGGAAAATATGTGGTAAGGGGAATATCACCGGTGGAAACGAATTGAAGTGGAATAAAAACTAGTATGAATACTGGAGTACAAGGAAATTAGACTAAAATCACCATAGCTCTACCTAGCCCTAGCTTGACTTTGGGTGTTGTTACTACTGGTGATGCAGGATCTGGGAAATCGACAAGGGAAATTGGTTCTACTAGCCAAGTGATAGAAAAAAATGTGAATCAAGATGAATCGAAAGTGTCACACAACAGTGGACAGATCGATATGAATTGGAACATTGTGGTGACACACCAAGGGATTCACGGAGTAACTCAACAACTCAATTTGGGGGAAGGTTCTTCCAAGGAGGAGGGGAATGCTTGGTCACAATTATTCACCTTTAACTGTACAATATCTTCTGGTATGACTCTTAATTTTAAACCCCCAACTGTTATTAACGACAAACCTGTGGTAATACTAGAAGTACCTGAAATTGTAAAACAAAAACATAAATGGAATAATGCCCTTGCAGTATCCACGTTTGGAGAGGCTCCTGCTTTCTCATATATGAGGAACTATATAGCTCTCTATTGGAATTTTGTTGCGAAACCTGAGTTGTTCTATTATGATGATGGCTTTTATATAGTGAAGTTCCAAAATACGCAGGATATAGACGATGTTCTCTTCTCTGGTCAATATTCTATTAATAGTAAGCCACTGATCCTTCAATATTGGACCCACGATTTTGATTTTACTCAAGAGCTCCCTATCACTATACCCCTATAGGTGAGGCTACCAAACTTGCCCCTTAATTACGGAGGAGCGGAGGCTCTTAGCAAAATTACTAGTCGATTAGGGAGACCATTATTTGCTGATGTTTGTACTACAAAACAAAGTAGAGTGTCCTACGCTAGATTCTTAGTGGAGATGAACTTGACTTAAGATCTGCTAGATGTGGTTGAGATTTCTGGTCGCAGTGGAAAGATTAACAACCAGCCAGTGGCTTATGACTGGAAACATCTATTTTGCGAAAAATGTTCAAGGTTTGGCCATGTATGTCGATGTGAAGAACCAAGGGATAATCAACCTCAAGGGAGACAAAACTAGGTTATAGAGGGTGCTCATAGACAAGGTAGAGAGGTAAAACAATGGCTGCCTAAACAAATTGCTGAAGAAATGGATAAACAGCCCCAACATACTATTGCTACTAATATACCACATCTACAGACCATGGGATTTAGAATTAAAGATAATAACGCATTAGTTCAGAAAGATGATCAACTCAAGAGTAATTGCAATGTACAAATGTGGAATGATACCCCAAAAAGAGTGATTACGTCCATACAAATAGGTGAAGATATCAGAGATGTAAATTTGTTGTTGAACAACATTATCGCAAATGGGAAAACTATGGGTTAAACACATATCAATGTTAGAATTTTTGCTGATAAATACATTCATGACATTATCTATTCATATGTGACCAAGTCTGTTACATCAATACACAGTAGATATGCTATCTATATCATAGTGTTAGAATTTTGGGAAACGCGATAGAGTTTAAAGATAATTTGTATATTTTTTGTCGAAGTATATTAGGCACTATTATACAGGTGAACCGAGAACAAATTTTGACTGCAGGGGAACCGAGAACACTGAGTGCTAACAGAAGAAGACATGTAGCAGGTAAGCCACTGATCCTAGTGCCATAGTGTAGTAATAACATTACATTTATTAAATAGAAAATTTATAGGAGCAACGTTTGGATACTAGGGCACTTATTAGGCAGTATCTCCGCTTTACCAGAATATTATTATCAAATTCATGATTATTGTAAAACAAGTAACTTCCATCTTGTTAACAAAATAGTACAAAAAAGCTTAAGAGATGCTTCCCCCAACCCCCAAAGCAGAGTAAGAAGACTTTTGTTCTCTAATATATTCCAGTTTATCTGACGTGGCTTACCTATTCCAGTTTATCTGACGTGGCTTACCATCTCTAAGATCTTAAAGAAATATATGATACTGCTACTTTTTAGTATGCTAGTTCTCAATCACAGTTTTGTAAATTATCACTATTTTAAACAATCTAGTTATTATTTTAAGCACATATCTTATCATTTCTGATATAGTATGTACATCGATATATCCCAAGACTTTCTTCAATTAATTTTGCTACAAGCTAATGCAGTCATCTAACTACATGAAAGCATAGGACATATGCCAACATATGGGCAACTGTTAAACCAATTGAAATTGATAGTCCAAGCGGAAAATCTTAACACAAATATTGAAACCTCAGCATCACACCCACTGATTCTACTGCTCGACTTCAATTACTTCCATATTAACTAAATGGTTCTAAAGTGCTTATTCGAACCATAATAGAACATTTATGACTATTTCCCAAACAAGTTGGGATCGGCTAAATGAATCCCATTTCTTTATTTTAAGCTCATTTCATATCATCATCATTGATACAAGATCAAGTTCAAAAACACAAGAAGCAAACCACAACAAGAACAACAAGATGTCAACAACAATGCTAGTGAATCAAAATAGGCCACACACGGCTTCACTAGATTTCAAGATTACAACAACAACCAGATTTTAAGAGTACAAGATTGAAACAAGTTGTAGTGAATCAAAATTGGCACCACACGGCTTCACTACTTCAAGATTGAAATGAACTCAACTAGTAAACAAAGTAAATGAACACTTACATAAGTAGCTTCAGCTTTCTCATTTACCCGACTTTCATCACTTTTCTTGCGATGAGTTCGAAAATAAAATTCTGAAATAGAAGGATCTTTTCCAGTAGCTTCTTTCTATATTAAAAAAAGAGATGTGTGTTATCAACATTGAATATGATATTATTTTCTTTAAAGAAATATATTTAAGAAAATTTATAATTACCATTCTCTTATAGATCAATCGATGACGTACACAACCACCTGTATGAAGTGATGCACTGGTATTTGAATCACGATTGTCTTTATTTCATTCAGACTTTGTTTTGAACTTATCAGACTCCCACTACATCTTCATCTCCTTGAATACTGCATCTCCCATCCACTGTGGTTTCAGAGGCAATTTTTTTCTAACAACTTGGAAAAGTTAGGTCATTTTTTAAGATGCCCTTTTATTAAAATTAGACCATATAGCATCATTATTTCTTCTGCATATATTAAATGAATAAAATATTAGCTATATAGTTCCACAATTATATTTATACATGAGTTAAAATGTATAAATTTTTTACGTTGAATTCCTCAAACCACATCTCGTGACTACAAGCAAATTTAATGAACTCTTCCATACCTTTTATAAATTCATCTGTATATGCCACTTTTTCAGGAAGAAGTCTATTTGTCATCCATTTTTGATGCTCTGGAATAGTCATTTCTGAATCAAAAGATACCATATATAAAAACACATAATAATAAAATTTAAAGAGTTCCCTATCTTCATTTCCACTAAAGAGTTAATGAGACAATACAGTCAACAAAGACAGCAATATGATTGCATACAGTTCAACACCAACCAACATGATGAAACAATTCAACTTGCCATAGACCTTTCACTTATAGTTTTTCAGTGAAGCATCCGAAATAGACACCTGCTTCCTTTAGCCTATGATCGATAAATGGCTTTTTTAAAAGCAGATAACGGTCTAAGAATTGTCAATAGATATAGATAGAGGCACACCTAGTTTAAGATATGGGATACCACTATAACCATAACTCCTTGTCGCCTTTTTATCAGCTAGCATCATAAAGACAAGAATCAACACTAGTTAAAGAAAGTTATTGTGTTCCAAGTAAATTTGGCAATAAAGACTGTTATATATAGATATCAAAGCTACAAAACAGGATGACAAACTACACACTAACAAAATAAATACAATGGGTAAAAGTAAGTTCATTCAGAAATTGTCGTTTAAGTATATTGGCCCCAACAAATCTCTTTCAAGTAGCAGGCTGGATATAAATGTATCTTTAACCTATTTCAGGATGGGAATCACTCATCGTTGTATGAAGGATAAACTGGATTAGTCACATGAGATAATATCATGGGATTAATAATGAAACTAACATCCATGAAGGATGAGCCTACACTATAATAACTAGACAGGTACATGGCAATTCTGACAAGATCTAGGAGTATTGACTCTATTAAATAGGGAGAACATCAGTATACGTGAGATCCCATATAATAGAAAGGACATGATGCTGAAAAGATTAGCTACATAAGGAAAACAACAACCTTTGTTCTCTGAGTCCTGAATATAGGCTATAAATAAACAAGTAACCACTATATTAAATCACATCTAATTGTTTGACGTGCAACAAGACTCTTAACTTGATTCAGTATATACCTATTGTGACTTTTCACTTTATATGGCCTCTTAGAGGTATAAACTCTTAAAAGTTCTTTTGATAGTGATT
Organism: Capsicum annuum; assembly: GCF_002878395.1. NCBI lineage: Eukaryota > Viridiplantae > Streptophyta > Magnoliopsida > Solanales > Solanaceae > Capsicum > Capsicum annuum. Next base: position 171,541,276 of record NC_061117.1, on the reverse strand, counting down.
AGTTTTGGTTTAAGAATACTTTTTAGTAATAGATGGCTCTTTATAAGTTACCAAATGCAATCACCCCTTCATAGCTCACAGTCTATTATTAGCCTGTCTTTATGTTTTCGTCTCTCTCCCCGAAGTGGATGTGTCTGCTCAATGCCTAACAATGAGTCATGGCATAACCACGAGACTAGTACACAGTACTTGTAATTTCTAATAACTCTAATATGATAAAGCAATCAAATATACAAGTCACAGATATGGAAAATTAAAACATAGCTCCCAGATAATGGATTAATACAAAACTAATTTATTTAAGCTAGTTGAAATAGTCATAGAACATGTTGAGACTAGGTTAATAGGATCTCTTGACCAAAAAGACTAGATAAGGAAGAAATCTTAAGTTGTAGGTTAGGGACCACGAACTTTAGTACGGGTCATAGTCTCATGTCATGCATCATACTGAGTAACCTAATCTAAAACATCACCTATATGGCTCTTATTTATGAGTAATCCTATGAATGGTGGTTTTATAAAACTAGTCATGGAAAAACTTGTACCATTGAAGGTTAAATAACTTAGTTTCAAACCATGAGTAGTAGTATGACTTGTCTTGAGCAGGGACAAAATTCCAGTTGTTTGCTTTTTTTAATGAGTCATGTCACGAGTCATGGATTTCTTTACATAACTCATACTCTCACCACTCTACAAAATTTTCAAACTTATAATTTGCTTTTTTTGTTTCTTTAATCTAATAATTTCACCCACATGTACTATGACTCCAAAGAACACACCTAATAGGGAAGGAAGATCAACATCAGCTCCTACATACCATAATTTAGTAGATGAATTGAGTGGTTCTGAGGCGTAATACTAAGAAAGGAATCTATGTTTCCTCCAACACTTCTTATCAGAATTGCTAATAACATTCAAGGGAAATAATTTTAAGCAAAACTAATTAAGGAATTCTAAAAATGAACCCCAGTATGGTATTATTCTCTCATTTTACTGATATAAGTTCACCAACTTAATACAGTATATAATCGAACATGAGACATTCAATGGTTGAAATAATATAATAGAGAATATAGGTATCTAAGACTTAAGCAATAATAGAATTACTTTGCCTTAAGCGATGCATCTATTAACATTCTATGTTAAAAACACTTATCAAACATTCCCTTCCTTACAAAACAATACACTACACCAACCTTATGTTTAAATTCACTTAAAGGCATACTACACGAGGCTGCCAGAGGCTAAATCTAACTGAATAATTTTACTCTATTTCAGTATAACTCAGAGGTACAAAGTGTTATCCATAAGGTACAAAATCTAGTCTCAACTAGAAGGATGAGGTTTATATCTCGCAGGAGCTACCACTCTCAAAAATACATTTCTCCTTGACATTTAGTTTGCATCAGTTATCCAATTCCAAGTGTCTTTAACCTATAACGTAGGATGGAATCCAAGACTGACATTTGCTTCTACCCGGTGCACTACTCTCTTCATACTCCAATCATGTCAACAGAAAGAACCCATTCAAGCATAACATTCAATCCAAATAATACATAATCATTTTAGCTCAAAATTTGATCAAGCCACAATACAATTGATCAATAACTCGCTGTCATTTTAAAAGGGTCTGTAAACCAGATTAAGAAGTACAAAAATAAGAAAATCAAAAAATGCCAAAATAGAGTAATCCAAAGCAATTGGAGATTGTCTACTCACACCACCAAGCACAACAAAGTTGAGCAATGAAAGTCAACATATACACAAAACCATAATTATTCACTTCAAAAAGATCTATTGGGTCCTTAGCAAATGAAAAAATTATGGAATTTAAGAAACTAAACCTCTGTTTTCGAAAATATCTACAAGCGATTGACAAAGTATCAATGAACAAGGAGAAGACCTTTGATTTTTGAATATCTCCAAGCTTACCTCTGATTTTCAAAATTCCCGTGCTTGAGATATTGAGAATTGAGAGTGATGCTTAGAGAATTGAGAGGAGAAGGTTGAGAGTCACGAGCCTGCGAATAGCTGTCAAGGGGAAAAAATAAAGGGAATGAATTATATATATATATATATATATATATATATATATATTTTATATATTTAGTATAAATAATGTTTTTTGTTATTTCATTTCATTTAATCCATGTTGAGTTATTTATATTTGAAAATAAAAAATAGATTTGGAATTTTTTTTAAAATACCAATATTAAATGTCCGGCCGTGACAAAGAAAGACTCGCTAATACTTTAATCTTTAAAATTGAAATACAAAACTGAAATAACAAAACCGAATTTATAGAAATTGAACCAATTCGAATTTTTTTGATTCGGTTACTGTTGTAATTTTTGTCAACCCGAAAATAAAAAAATTGAACCGATACCGAACAATTAGAATGCACACCCCATAATTTTAAATAGATACATAATAAATTACTTTAAAATCAGTGATAACAATAATATCGGGATGACAAAATTGGGCGTCAACACAACTAACCCGCCGATTCATTCTCACAAATTGGGGTTTGTGGAGGGTACAATGTACGCAAACCTTATAGCTAAGGTAGATAGGTTGTTTCCAATAGACCCTCGGTTCAAGAAAAATAGTCTGAAGCTATCTAATTTCAAGAAAAATATTAGTGAAAAAATTGATTTAATATTGGTCATTGATCAAATATGATAAACGATTGAGATTATAATTAAAGAGATGAGTCAAACTGGGATTAGATATTGGGTTAAAAAATTGAATTGAGGTTTTCGATTGAGTTAAATTAAACTCAATTGACACAAATTGAGTATAAAATGGCTAGAATTTAAATAAATTAGAAAAATTGAATTGAATTATGTTGCTATTAAATAAATATAGTAACTATATAAAATTAGTATTAAAAATAAATATAATAATAATAATAAATAAATGTTGATCAACAGCTTAGTTCTAAATATTAATAAGAATTTGGTTAAAATGAAATTTGAAATTGAGTTCAATTGGACACAATTTGGGCTATGATTGTAATAAATTGGATAAAATTGGTCTAAAATTGTTACAAATTGGCAAAATCAGACTAGAAAATAAATAAATTAAAAAGTTAAATCGACTAAGGTTGCGGATTAATACAATAATTATAATAGTAAAATAAATAATATAATTATTCTTAGATTAGTTATGAATAAATTGTGTAACTAAAAATACGACACATAATATATTACCTTAAAATCAACGATAACAATAATATATATATATATATCTTATTTTATATATATATATATATATATATATATATATATATATATATATATTATTTAGCATAAATAATATTTTCCCGTTATTTCATTTCATTTCATCCATGATGAGTTATTTATATTTAAAAATGAAAAATAGGTTTTAAAAAAATTATTTTTCTAAAAAGAAATCACAAATTTTAAATGCCCAGTCATGACAAAGAAAAACTCACTACTTTAATCTTCAAAATTGAAATAAAAATTTGAACTAACTGAACTAAAATTATACAAATTGTATCAAATCGAATTTATTTTGCTATGATTATGGCTGTCATTTTCATCAATCCAAAAATTAAAAAAACAAACCGACATTAAACAAGCAAATCGAACAAATAGAATGTCCACCCCTAATCTCATCATATATATAATTCTGAAACTATCTAATACTTTCAACTCAATGTAAAATAAATTATTTTTTTATTTTATTCCGTGATTATTATACCTTATATCTCACATCAAATGACTTCTACATGTACATTATATTGATATATTATATTATCGTGCGTAGTATGATGCCTCACAATTATATTTAAATTAACCAATAGAAAACATGCTCTATTTGAGCCATGAGTCGTTCTTCGCCCTATCTTAGGCCAACGAAATTTAACCTCTTTAATTTTTTGGTGATAACATAACGAGTCAAGCTAAGGTTTATTCGGCTCGAATACATCTATGATACCATCTATGTCAACAAACTAATTTTAATTTCTTGATCATCTTTTGCTTGATTATACATATCCACTGATTTAATGTCTAATTTCTTTTTATTTTATGTTTTTTATTCTTCAAGTTTATCCTTTTCCTATTTAAATTTTTCAAGTCACAAAAATTCTACGTAAATCTCCAAGAAATAGTTTCAGCTAAATTCGTAGCAACACAATCCCCCAATAAGTTTCCAAGTAATAATTTCGTAGGTAAATTCCCAAGAAATAATTTCAGCTAAATTTGTAGCGGCATAATTTCCCAATAATTTCCCAAGTAATAATGTTGCAGGTAAATCCCCAAGAATAAATCCCCAGCAAAATTCGCAGAACAAAATCTCCAAATAATTTTCCAGGTAATAAAATCCATTACATAAATTTCTATCAAAATATCTCTAAGTAAATTCGCAGGATAAATTATCTAGGAATTTTCCTATGGATTTAAAATACATATATATTTGTTCATATATTTGCGGATTTACCTAGAGATAAAATACCCACCGATACATTTCCCCAGGTAATTTCGCAAGTAATAATTTCGCAGGTAAATCCCCAAGAATAAATCCCCAGCAAATTTTGCAGCACAAAATCCCCAAATAATTTTTCAGGTAATAAAATTCATTACATAAATTTTCACCAAAATATGTCTAAGTAAATCCGTAGAATAGGTTACCTGGGGATTTTTTTATGAATTTAAAAAATATATATATTTGTTCATATACCTGCGGATTTACCTAGAGATAAAATACCCGCCGATACATTTCCCCAGGTAATGTCGCAAGTAATAATTTCGCAGGGAAATCCCCAAGAATAAATCCTCAGCAAAATTCGCAACACAAAATCCCCAAATAATTTTTCAGTTAATAAAATCCATTACATAAATTTCCACCAAAATATCTCTAAGTAAATCCGTAGGATAAATTACCTGGGGATTTTTCTATGTATTTAAAAAATCTATATATTTATTCATATACATGCGGATTTACCTAGAGATAAAATATCCGCTGATATATTTCCCCAGGTAATGTGGCAAGTAATAATTTCGCAGGTAAATCCCCAAGAATAAATCCCTAGCAAAATTCCCAGCACAAAATCCCTAAATAATTTTTCAGATAATAAAATCCATTACATAAATTTCCACCAAATATCTCTAAGTAAATCCGTAGAATAAATTACCTAGGAATTTTTCTACAGATTTAAAAAATATATATATTTGTCCATATACCTGCGGATTTACCTAGAGATAAAATTCTCGCCGATATATTTCTGCAGGTAATGTCGCAAGTACGAAATTTCCGCAATATGGCGCCAAATTTACCTGTGGAATTTGTTGCAAATATATAGTTCGCATGTAATATATTTTAATATTAACGAATTTAATAATTTTGTAGGTAAATCCGCCTGCATTTTCTGCGATATTATTCCCTAGGTAAAATTTCCAGGTAATAAGCAGTTTTCTAGTAGTGCAATAAAGTAAAGGATAGAAGAATGACACAAGAGAAGGAACGTAGGCAAACCACAATATACTAAATTGAGGCCCTCAAACGTAATCCAACTACAAGCACCAATTCTCTTACAAAGATCGAGAGGGACGTTAAACCCTCACAACCCACGTTTCTAAACAACTAATAAGCTCCTAACAAGCTAAAAAAACACTTGCAAGTGCATACAAACACATCCAAAATTATCTAAGTCTAAAAGAAGAGAGTTCTAGCTATTTATAGGCCAAAAAACCTTTATTACAACTTGGCCCAAAAGTGATCGAAGGCCTAAAATATAACAAAGAGTAATCTTTATTCTTCCAATATTCTCATGGGGGTCACAATATTCCTCTTCGTCTCTAAATCTTGGCCATGAGGCATTCTCACTTGTATCATCCTAACTTTCTTGAAGAGAATTTGTCCTCAATTCAAGAGTTCATCATGTTCAAGATCAAGAAATTCTAGAGGGAGCATAACATGCGTAGCCAAGTAAAATGGAATGCTAAACTCACTTTCTTGAGGCCAAACATGCTCCATTGACACTTTGTTGGCTAGAAAATTTGGAACAGTGATATCCCCGTCACATGGATTCACATCAACCTCCACATCCTCATCAAGATTATCAACTCCTTCCACTTGCTCCACTTCATCTTTATAGTATAGATCACTTTCTCAAAGTATGATGGCTCTTCATGTTGGACATTCACTCATTCGGTGACCCCATCCTTGACATTTGAAGCATTGAGTACCCTTAAGATTAGGATTACCTCATTCTCTAGGTGGATACTTCGGATCACTATTCTCGACGGTCTTTTTCTCAAAGGTTTTCTTGAATTCGAAACTTTGACTCCAATTGGAGGACGTTTGATTCCCCGCCTTAGGCTTAGTTGCCTCCTTCTTCAACTTGATATCTCTCTCAACATCAATAGCCTCCTCTAAGAGATCATCCATCCGGGCAGCCTTATGTATTGACATTCTAGAGGCAATTTCTTGATTCAATCCAACCTTAAATCAAATCTTGGTGTTCTCTTCATCCTCGTTGTAATCAAGCTTCAAGAGTAGGTTTTGAAATTCATCATAGTATGCTTCAACACTCTTTGTCTTCTTGCCTTAAATTGTACAACTTGGCAAGCAACCCTTATTTATATCTCTCCAGTACATACTTAGCTCTCATAAGGGCCTTCATAACATCCCATGGTGTATATTGACCTCCATGGAGGATCTCTTGTGTTCTCTTAGTCGGTTCCTACCAAGTCAAAGCATATCCCTCACATTGAGCAATGACATAGGTCTTCTTCATAACATCGGGAAAATTATTAGCTTGGAAGAGCCTATCACATTGCGACTTCCATTTGAGGCACCCTTCGGGATCACTACATCCATAAAAGCTAAGAAGAGTGACCTTGATAGAATTGAGACCCATATCGTGACCTTCATAGCCACTTTGGTATCTCGGTATAAGCCCTTGTGCACCATATCCATAATCTTCTTCTTTATGTCCTACAAACTCTTCTTAAACTCCAGCAACTTGGTTTGGTAGCATTTGATGTAGTGTAATTTGGTTAAATGGAGCTTGGTAGGGTGGATTTGGGTTTGGTGGCCTTTGGTGGTGTGGTATTTGGATTTAGGGTACTTGACAGAGTGGGTAGTAGGGTGGATTGAGGCCTTGTGGGTTTAATCCTGGGGGAATTCGGTAGTTTGGAACTTAATTTAGGGGTGTTTTATATGGTGGAGTGAGGATTTGGGGAGCTTGGATGGTGTTTTGAGGTGTTTATTAGTTGAATTATAGTGGTCGGGTTATATGTCGTGAATTTGGTCGGTAGTAGTAGTAGTAGGTAAGGGAGAACTTACTTGTGTGGGAGGGTAGAACATATAGTGGAGAGTTCTAGGAGAGATGGTAGCTGAAGTCTCTTGAACTTGCGCACTTGAGGATGCCCAGGGGTGGTGTTGAGGAGTAGCATTGGAAAAATTATGGTTTCCTTCCACACTCATTATTTTTCCATCTAAATTTGTCACTCTTCCTTCCAAATTGGACCACTTCTCATTCATATCCTCTCTCTTCATATTCATATCTTTTCGTATTCCCATTATAGCTTCCATAAGAGTATCAAAGTTTGATACGCTTGAGATAGGTTGGATCTCATCTCCCAAAGCCATGGTACCTATTAATGAGACACTCAACACAACTAACAAACAAGGTCAACGTTAGTGAAATTAATCCTCTCGATCCAAGTGTTTGGATTGGCTTACAATTTAGTTCAACTTATCGATATTGCTTGTTTGTGTTTGTATACGACTCTATTATGAATTAAAGAACTTTGAAGAGCTTGAATTCAAGATTTAAACAAAGAAAACAAAAGATAAAAGAAAGAAAAGACATAAGAAATAAAGACACAAAGAAGAACGAATCAAGACTAATTAGACAACTAAGTAGATGACGATTTAGTTGTTAATTAGTTTCAAGAATTAAAGAAATGAAAGGAAAAATTAAGATATGGAATCAATGGATTAAACCTGAGCAAATGAAGGTTAAGAGCGTTGATTTGCATTGGAAATGAGTTGGAGATGTGTTGGAAGTGTGTAGGCAGCCCTTGGTACATCTGATAGTCTCAAATTTTGAGGCTTTTCAAACTCATTTTGGGCTATTAGATGGATTTTGGTTAAAATGATCATTTGGGTGTGGGACCCATATTTCATTAAATGATTCCGATTAAAAATTATGATGGCGATGTTGAGTCCAAAAAGTGATATTTGGTAGGATAGCATAGTTCGTTTCCATTCATAAGATTTTTTGAATGAATCTGAGGGTTCGATTAGGGTTTGGGCTCTTGACCAAAACTGCTAGTGCAACTTCAGCTACTACAAGCCAAAAATGGCCTTCGTGAGTGAATAGCTATCACAATCGCGATGAGCTTGATCGTGTTTGTGAAGGTCAAGTTTATTGGCTATCACGATTGTGAGCTAGTCTTCACGTTTGTGAAGGGAATCTATGTTGTGGTCTACGTTTTTTATGGAGTCCCCGCGATTGAGAAGAAAGGACCCCTAACAGTATTAAATATTGAGGAACCCAATTTTCTCTCATTTATTCCAAATTTCAAGTCCACAAAATCCTAGAAAGCTTAGAAAATTATGGAGTTTGATCATTAGGCGTTTAAGTGAGTTAAAGAGTTTGCTGGGATCATTTTCTTGTCTAAATTTTCGTAAGTATCCTCTAATTTCTTAGGTGATTCTCCAACTTAACTTAAATCCCTATATTCTTTGTGGGCTAATTTGAAGAGTATACGTGCTCGAATTTCACCCAATTTTTAGGATAAATAGTCCTTGCTTAGTTGGGCATTTTAAGGGTTTCAAAGTTGTTATACTGCAAGAAGATGCCACATCAAATTTTTAGCTTTCTTTTGAATCCGAAGCATTTGTATGCAATATGAATATTGTTATTCTCCTATTACGTTGTTTAGATATTTATTATGATACTGCGGCATCATAAAGAGGTTTCTAAGAAGGAAAAAGCTTCGACTTAGTGGACTTTCTCGAACTTCTTCAGCATCCAAGTAAGCTAGGATTACCTTCCTCGTAGATTGAGCTTTCTTATGATATTATTATAATATTAGAGAAAAAATACGATTCCCCCCCCCTCCCGAACTTGTCCGCTCATCTCACTTTAGCACTTAAACTAAACTTCTGTTTATTTACCCCCTTAACATCTTTAAAGTGTATTTGTTTTGCCCCTAATACTGACGTGACATTTTTTTTAAAAATGGGCACGTTTATTATTTAAAAAAATTAATTTCAGTAATATTATATTTAAAATATAATTTAAAAAAATGAACACTTTTTTCTTCTTTCTTCTTCAAAACATCATCAACAACAACACTCAAATTCCTCTATTAACAACCTCAAATTCATTCTCCATCAACACTCTCCTTTAATTTTTTTCATTTTTCTCCATTAACACCACCCAAGAATAAACACCATTAAAAGGGATATTATAATGTATTATAATTCTTTACAATAGTGGAGAATTCAAAAGACCGAAGGCTTGATCGAAATAAAAAAAAATTACAGCACATGAAAAATTGCAATAAAATGGCAAATGACAATCTTTTTGTTTTTGTTGGTTGAAAGTGAGCTGTAATATAGAGACTATTTTGCAAGCAGCACATGGTAAATGATAAAGAGCCCATTTTGGTAGTAATTGAATCTTATAATTGCAATGGCAACTCTTTTAACAGTTGACTCCAAAAATATATTCTCAAAGGCAAATGTAGATAAAAATTAAATTAAATTAAATTGATGATTTTGTCTTTTAATCACTTATCATCAATGAGATTTCTTTTAATTTTTACTTTTGAATGCTTCTGTTAATAAGACAATTGGGTGAATGAGTTGGTGGATTTGACTGTTAAAAATATGGAGAAATCTAAAATTGAAGGTTGAAATAATGATGTTAATGGGGGATTTGACTATTAAAGAAGAAGAAAAGGAATCGGGGTGGGGGGCTGTAGGGGGTGCTATTGAATCAAGTTATTTATCAATTTCTTGTTAAATTCGAATCAAGTTATTGGTGTTAATGGTAAAATAATGGTGTTAATGGTATTAATGGTGAAAAAGAAATTAAAAGAGAAGGAGGAATGGGGGTGGTGAGGTGGGTGAGCTATTGAAGAAGAAGAGGAGGAGGAATGAGGGGGTGGGTAGGCTGTTGAAGAAAAAGGAGGAGGAGGAAGGGGGGTGGGGGTCTTTTTTCTTTTATATATATATATATATATAAATAGTACATATATTTTTTTTTGCTTTTTTTAAAAAAAATATATAAAAATAATGTCTGTTGCATTACTTTAAAAAATATATATATAATTTCTTACGTGGCAATGACATGGCACTGATTTGGCAATTACGTGGTGCGTGTGTACTTCACTCTCCATAGTGAGAATGGTATAATTTTTTTAGGGTGGTAAAATATTTATTTTAAAGTTATTAAGGGGGTAAATAAATTAAAGTTAAATTTAAGTGCTAAAGTGAGTTGAGCGGACAAGTTCAAGGGAAAATGATATCTTTTCTCATAATATTATGCTAGATTTAAATTAAAATTTATGGCTTGATTACATGTTTAGTGAAACTAGTTTAATGTACGTGCATTGCACGTGTATCTCATGTCAATACAAAAGATTATATACAAAAAAATAAATATAATAATTTTTGGGGCAAATGGTATTTTTAAAATAAATTTATACGTTTATTTTTAGATTAGGATATGATTTCATATAGATGTGAACATGATGCTTGATGAATAAAGTGAAGGGTCAAAAACACACCTAAAGTATCTCGATGTTTTTAATTTTCTATTTGAAACCACCTTTAGTTCCTCTAGGTATAAGACTCTCTATATTAAAAAAAAAAAAAAAAAAAAAACAACCTACCACCAAAAAAAAAAATCTAAAATTAAATAAAATGTTATGATACTAAAACCTAAATCTAAACCTAAAGACAATCTACTATGTTCCTAGGTAAGATTAAAACTCTATTTCTGTTTTTTGCCTAATTTATTCATTCTCTTCAGATTTCTATTACTATATTTTCTTCTACTCTCTATTTTTTTTGTTTGTTATTAGTCTGATTGTCAAAAACTTCATAGTAGAATCATAAACTTGTGAAAGTTAGTATCTTAAAAATATTAATAATTTTATAAGAAAAAGTTAAATAGTTATAATCTAAATTTATGGGATTCATACTACAAATCATTTTTTTTTTCTATCGACAAACAGTTTGAAAATTTTCTATGATGATTTTTGAATAAAATGAAAGATCAAAAAAATGCCCAAAGTATTTTGACTTTTTTTAGCTTTCTACCTAAATTTCACCAGACACTCTAAACATATAAATGGCAATGTAACAAAAAATTCATACTACTATTCACTCTTTCATGATTTTTCTATACCAACATACAACTTGAAATTTTTATGATAACTGATGAATTAAGTGAAGGATAAAAATACACCTAAAATATCTCAACTTATTTTATTTCTACCTATTTGACCGCGAAGGTTATTAGCCTCTCAAATTTTATGCTCATGAAAGTCCGGCACTCTGACTGTCAGTCCATCTAAAGACATCAGTCCCTTGACAACAATATTGGCAATAACCTCAACACCAGCTTTAGAAACCAACTTAACACTAATATGTGTCCCATAAACTTAAGATCAATGTACAAATACTCTAGAAGTATTCGTATAAATACAAGAGATTTCTGATTTGTCAATGGTAATATTCACATTATTACCAAAAAAAATAGTATAGATAGATACATGAGAATAAGAGTCTAAATAAATCTTAAACTAAATCCATGCTTGAGATTAACAGTGTTGCCTAAAGCTTATCCTAAAGTCTCCTTTACAATGCAACATTTAACTTACAAATTTGTTCAAAAAAGGAAGGCCGCATCACATAAAATCTTAGTTTATAACTTTTGAATTGTGATTATCAACTCTATGAAGATTCAAAGTTAGAGAAAGCCCCATAATTTGTTAAATCATATTCTTTATACATAATTCAAAAATTCATTGCAAACACAACAACAACAACTAACATATCCAATGCAGAATGTACGCAGACTTAAGTTTCTGGTCATCACAAATACAACAAAAAAATACTTTTATTCAATCAATTCTATATACATGATTTGAAAACCCATCACAAATACAATACAAACAACAACAAAATACCCGTGTAATCCATAAGTGATTGTATGTAAACCTTCCCCCTACCTTGTAAAGATAGAGAGACTATCTTCGATCATAACAAATATAGCGACGACAACAACAACATATTTCGTGTAATCCAACATGTAGAGTTGTGGGAGTGCAAATCTTACCCCTATTTCATAGAGATAGAGAGTATTTACGATCATCACTAACACAACAGAAAAAAATTTCAACCAAAAGCATAAGGTAAATCAAGAACAAACATTTTTCAATTTGCAGTTTCGAAAACATCCAACTCAGTAGGTCCAAAAGTTGAAATTGGCTCAGATATTTCATAAGCAGTGGCAATTGCCTCCAAAGTCCAGATAACACAAATTACTACAAAATAAAGAAGTAGCCATGATCAATCAAGATAGGATGAAGATTAAACAAACTCCTATCAAAGTACCACAACATATTAATTTTTGATATCTCTCTAAGAGTAATACACAGCAATAAAATGAATAATAGAAAGTAGAAAATATTAGACCATCGGACAATAACACAAACCACCTCGTTAATAATTTTTGACACATTCTGCATTAAGTAACCAACACAGATAAAATTCATTTATCATCTATTATTATAGCAGATACCGATCAAATAACCAATATTCTTATTTCAATTAAAAATTTTGTATTAAAGAAAACAAGTGCAACATATGTAACCTTAATCACCTTATCACGGGATCATTACATATAATTAAGCTTTGTAAAACTCATGCAACAATATAAGCTTACATAGTTTTCCAACTTTGCTTTGTGTGTTGTATTTGTCTGTTTTTTTTTTTTCTTTTTTTCACCTGTGCATGGGTAGATATAGAAGTGAAGGAGTTGTAGGTTTCCAGTTTAGGGGGAGCGATGTGAGTAGGGGGGAGGTTGAGGAGACATTGTGAACCTTCTCTATTTTCAAATTTTAATATCTGATACATATAATTTATACTAAAGAAGATTTTTTTTTTTATTCCTGAATTTTGAAAGTAAAATTGAAGGAATATTTTACATGATTTCACATAGATCTAAAACTTAAATAATAATTTGAGGAAAAAATAAAAAAGACTATTTCATGAAGAATTTTAATAAAGGTTAAAAAGTTCAAATTCGACAATGTCAATCACTGTTTTTTAAGATCTTTAAAGTCTTTATATACATATATGTAGTAGTAATTAGCTAACAATATGCTAATGAAATTAAATATAATAGGAGTACTGAATTTCTTATCCTCCATAGCATGTAACATATGAACGCTTTTGAAGGAGGACGCGGTCATTCTTATATTAGCATGCTTGAGCACATCATAATCAACGTATTACACCAATTTAATTTACTTTCACTTGCCCTACAAAATAATTTCATTCTTGGAGAATTCTTTATATATAGAGATGGAGAGCAAGTGCACTTTTTTTTCTCTTCACCAAAGATGCACCATAAGTCCATAGCCCAAAGCCTATTAAAGGAGTAGATAAACCTAACGACATGTTGCTTTTTTTCTCTTATCAATGTAATTTTTACATATATTTTAGGACTCTTGACTGTATTTTTATATATTTTAGGATTCTTATATATATTTTTTTCCATATATTTATTTACTAAGATTCTTTTCATATATTTTAGGATTCCTTAATTTAATTAAATAATAATTAAAGAAAAAAGGTGAAAAGATAATTTTGATTAAAGAGTAGACTTTTAATGAAGGGTAAAAAGAGCAAACGTCAATTATAAGAGCTTTCACACTTTTAATATAACTAATTTAGGTGTACGCGCTTCATGCGTATATCTTAGTTTAATGATTTCAATTTTATAAAATCATTAAAGATAATGATTTTTCATAATGTTATTGCATTTTCAAAATGTGTATTACTTTTTTTGTTTGTTAGCATCTTCACATTACGGCTATTTTCAGCTATTATTCAATTCTATGAACAAAATAGAAATTAGCCAAGCGAGAAGCAAATATCTTAATTTAAACACAAGAAAATTTACAAAGATGAGTATATTCTCTTTAGTCCTCCCTTAAGCCATTCTCCTTACCTCTTATTTTTTTCTTTAATCCTCTCAATCTCTCTTTTAAACTTCCTTAATTTCACATCAACACATTATTGTTTTGTTTGATTTCTTTAGGCTTGTTAGCTTCCTCAGGAGATTCCTCAACTAATTTGTTCAACCCAATTAATTTCTCAACTTCATTGGCTGATGTATGATATTCAATTTGTTGAGAAGATTCCTCGAAAAATATTTTTGTCAACTAACATTTATATTTAGGATTTTATTATAGTAGGTAGATAGATTAACTCAATTTACAAAGGATAATGTACTTGATTTACCTTCAAACTTAATTAGTAAGCCCAAAATTGAAAGAGTCGGTTATAATCCTAAATTTATACGTCCATCATACCAACAGAAGTTATGCATATCAAAATTCAACACTTATTATAAGTTAAAATTTAGAACTCAACCAACAAGTTTAATTAATAATTCAAGTATAATACCAACAAAATAGTTAAATAAAATAATCAAAACAAAATCACAATTAAATAAAGGAAGAAAAAAAGAAAAGAGATAAATCTTTGATATTTTTGACCACTTTACTCGATGGTGACATGCTTATTTCTTTTAATTTTCGATTAAAAAATTTTCGTTGAAAGAGAAACACGAGATATTATCAAAATAGAAAATTTTATTGCCAGTTGTGGATGATTTAATCAATAATTTATATAATATAATCTTTAAAGTTATTAATTAAAAAGAATAAAGAAAGACGGAGAAGATGATAATTAATCAGGACTACACACAAAAAAAAAAGACAACTTGAAGTAATAACGAAATAAGGATAAAAAATTAAAGTAGAGCTATGTTTCTTGTAAATTTGATCCAAAATATATTAATTAAATAGAATTGTAGTTTTTATTTTATTTAAGGTAAAATTTCAAGTAATTTAGAATTGTTAAATATTACGAATTCTTACTTAAATTAATCAAAAGAAGTTATAACTAAAATAAATTGGGAACAAAACATTTAGCCAAAAAGATTCTTACGTGAAAAAAAAAATGTCAAAATAGTACTCATCAATTAATTAAAGTTTTTAAAGATTTATTTAAGATAAAATTTTTAATTGATTTAAAATTCCTAAATTTTAGCTAAAAAGGAAAAAGAAAAAGACAACTTGAATTAATAACGAAATAAGGAGAAAAAATAGAAGTAGAGTTATGTTTCTTGTAAATTTGATCCAAAATATATTAATTAAATATAATTGAAGATTTTTTTATATATATATATAAGGTAAAATTTTAAGTGATTTAGAAATGTTAAATATTATGAATTCTTACTTAAATTAAATAACCAAACCAAAAGAAGTTATACCTAAAATAAATTGCGAACAAAACTTTTAGCAAAATGGATTCTTACATGAAGATAAAAAATGTCAAAATAGTACTCACCAATTAATTAATATATTTAAAGATTTATTTAAAAAACAACTTTTAATTGATTTAAAATGCCTAAATTTTAGCTATATAATTCTAATACGGAAAGGTTTAAGAACTAAATTTTAATGAATTTTTATGTTATAAAAATTTTTTTAAATGTAAAAAGATATGTATGCCTATTTCCCAGTTTTTTAATGAAGAACAAAAAGTTCAAATTTCTTTTCTAAAGGTTTCCACACTTTTAATATATTATAGATTTTATCTTTTAAGATAGAATTTTTTCTAATATATAATTTGCATTAAAGATATTGACTAAAGAAATAAAAAAATAATGATAATAAATGCAAGAGACACTAGAATCAAAATCGAAATAAGAAAAAATCCTAAAACGAAAAAAGGTGCCTACATTTTCTAATTTAGTTTGATTAAAATATAAAGAAGAAGTTATTGTCGTATAATAAGTAAAATAACAACTTATATAAAAAAAAAAAAATTGTAAAAACAAAAAATAGGTGTTATATTTTTAAAATATATAAATAAAAATTTTCAAAAATAAAAACTAATAAAAGTTATAATTATAAATATTGTCTTTTTTTTCCAAAAAGATAAGAAGTCTAAGATTTTTTTTCTTTTTAAAGTTTATCAAAGTCAATTTTAAACCTAAACAAAATAAGACACACCAAAAATAATATTGATAGTGTAAAAAATTATTTTTTTTAATTCTTCACTTGTGTGAATTTGAGTGAAATAAAACATAATTAATACTTATGAATTTATTATTTCTAACAAATATTGTCAGAAAATTGTTGATTATACAGTCAACTTTAATATCATTAAAATGGAACTATACTGATTGTTGATACCAACAAGTTAAATGTACAAGTGAGTTGCGACTATGAGGTTCAACTTTAATATCATTAAAATGGAACTATACTGATTGTTGATACCACAAGTTAAATGTACAAGTGAGTTGCGACTATGAGGATAGGAGTTGTTTGGTTGGGAAATTGTTATCCTGAATAACTAATACCGAGATCAGTTATTCCGGAATTACCCTGATAACTTATCCCACATGTATATGAGATAAGTTATCCCATCTCTTTGGGGAAAATGATGGGATAAGTTATTCCGAATTAGATTAATCCAATCAACCAAACAAGAAATTAAGTGATCTTTTATTTCACCCAGAAATAACTTATCCCTTAGATTTTTTATACCTCAAACCAAACGACCCCTACACTGAGTACCATATAACTTGGCAGCAACAAAAAACACCCAAAAATAATTTGACATGCGCTCAATCTAACTTTGGACGCTATAGTTATCAAAAAGAAGTTGGTAGCAAGTGAATGTAGCAGGAGACAGGTAGCAAGATGCAATTGAAAATGCACCACGCAGTTTAATACTGCCAGTTAATTTATGCTTCGGAAACTTGAACATCTCTCACTTTATTATAAAGAGAGAGTTCACCATATGAAGCAACAAACTCAAGCATATTCATTTTTGATGGCGTGTAAACAAGGAGGATGAGCAAATTTCATTATAATTATAGCACATTATACATTAGTACTTATCGTAACATCAAGTTATCTCAAGTTTTAATCGAGTGCAAGTGCAACAGTTTAGAAAAATAAAAGAAATAAATATTTAATAAAGTACAAGTATTTGTACCTAAAATGACAGGCAAAACTGGCACAAATCAATTTCAATCGAGCTGTGAATTGCTATGTTTTGCAATTTTCGCCAAACACCGTTTAATTCAAAACCCAATAAACAACCGTTTGATCCTAAACCTGTAATATGATCATATAATACATTTCAATTAGAAAAATTTAAATAATCCACTGAGAAGAACATTTTTTTCGTAGAGTTGCAAAAATTAGATAAAATATAGAACATATTCATCCAACATAAATCAAATAAATACTAATATCAACAAAAAGAAAATAGATATTTAGCTAATTCAAAAATATTTAAAACTGAAAAAACAAAAATTGAAGCCTCAGATAGTCGATCAGACATCAATAATGTTCAGACGGTAATTCCAAATATTTATATAAATCCTCATTGGCTTAAGTAAGAAAGTTCAGTTTTTCTTAGAAAATAAAATTGAAGATTTAATATTAAAAGATGTAATCGCACGAAACGGCTCCGTGAAGAAATTGAAAATTCATGCACAGATTCCTATCAAAAAATGCGAAACGTTAATTAAAACTCGTTTATCGGTCCAATCATAGCATCGTCGGTCATCGCATTTTGCTACCGTCGACGTGGCATCGGACCTGAATACAAGCGACAGAGCAGAAGGCGCCGCCACCTGGTTAAAGAACTGAACTAAAAAGTTATAAATTCAACGAAGGAGAAATCCAAATTAATTAATTAAGAAAATAAACAGAAACCCTAATTAGAAGAAGTGAAGGGATGATCGAGGATGAATTAGCGGTTTAAATAGATGTATGTTTGGGCCTCTTTCTTGAAACCCTAATTCCGAAAAGGCCGTTTGAGTTTGGGCCTCTTTCTTGACTCTTTGGTTGGGTTAACCATCTATCTCTAAGTATATGGTGTCTGTGGATTGGGTTGGGTTGGACAATCTGGGCTGCCATCTTATACGCTCCATTTTACACCCAAATTAACTTTGCTTTAAGAACCGATTTATCATCTCATGTTATATTGAAGAAAATTGAGAAAAGACATAGAAAATTGAGAAAAGACATCATTTCCCCCCTTGAACTTATCTTCCCAACTCACTTTAACACTTAAATTTAATTTTGGTTTATTTACCCCCTTAACATCTTTAAAGTGAATTATTTTCATCCCTCAAAACTGAATACCACTCTCACAAAGGAGAGTGTGTTATACTCGCCTATACATCAATGATACGTTAGAGTCACGTCATTGCCACGTAAGATATTACTATTTAAAAAAAAAATCCCCACACATTATTTTTATATATTTTTTTGAAAAAATATAACAAATATATATATATATTATTTTATTTATATAAATATATATAATTATATATATATATATATATATATATATATATATATATTTATATTTACATATATATAAATTTTATATATATTAAATAAAAAGTCCACCCCACCCCTTCATTTTCTTTCTTCTTCACATCCCTCACCCCACCCTGCCCACCCCGCCCCTCTTTACATTTCTCACCCCTAGCTCTCCTCCTCCATCAAACCCACCCCACCTCCATTATTTTCTATTTTTCTCCATAAACAACCTCCCACCCCACCTTCATTGTTTTCTATTTTTCTCCATTAACAACCTCCCGCCCCACCCCTCATTTTCCTTCTTCTTCAAACCACTCACACTCGTCCCTCCTCCAGCTCTCCTCCTCCATCAAACTCACCCCACCTCCATTGTTTTCTATTTTTCTTTATTAACAACCTCTCACCCCACCCCTCATTTTCCTTCTTCTTCAAACCACCCACCCTCGTCCCCACCCCCGCCCCTACCCCCCATTTTCTTTCTCTTCTTTCAACCAACCCCCATCCCCACCTTCAATTTTTTTTTATTTTTCTTAATTAACACCATTAGAGAACAATCACAAAAATATCAAATTAAAACTTTTTCTCCATTAAACACTATCTCAACCTTCAATCAAACTCTCTCAACATTTCCAACCACCAAATTCACCCTTGAAGATGTAAACATAAATAAAGAATAGAGAAAGATCAATGAACTTTATGAATAAAAGTTACGAAAATTTCTTTCAATTTTGCTATTCTTCGAACTGAATTAATGAAGCAATTTAATGTCTTCAATTTCTTCGTCGAAGAATGTATTAATGGAGAAAAATAAAAAAAAATGGAGAAAACTATTGTTAGAGGATGTGTTTTAGGTTGTTAATGGAAGAATTAATTGTTGTAGAAAGTGGGTGTTGTTTGTTGATGTATTGAAGAATTAAATAGTGCGGGGTGTAGGTGTATATATATATACATAAAATAAGTAGGAAAGGAAGAAGAAAAATTTGTTTTTTAAATAATAAACGTGTCCCTTTTTTAAAAAAAATGTCACGTCAGCATTAGGGTGAAATAAATACACTTTAAAGATGTAAAGAGGAAAAAATAAACGGAAGTTCAGTTTAAGTGTTAAAGTGAGTTTGTAGGACAAGTTCAGGGGAAAAATCATGTCTTTTCTCAAGAAAATTTAATAGCGCTTTATTCTGTAATATATAGCAAGATTTATTTAGTACTATGTTGGAAAAATTTCTACTATATTAATATTGGATAGGAATTAGTAATAGTAAGAGAGTTGTCACAAACACTGTGTCGTGGCAAGCCACTGCCTTGAAAGCGATTTCAGCCCGACTCTGATGCAAATTCTTCTAGCCGATCGCTCTCCAAGGTTCCACAGCTACTTCCAAACATGTGCACTCGTGGCTGGAAGTTTGGAGGTTGCCCAAACCAATTGCCCAAAAATTATCAAAGAATAGGAAGCCAAGATTATGATAGAGAATTGATGAAGGGGAGAGAGTATTTTGTTTTCTATGTTTTCTTACATCTTTAGTTCTCAAATGATACTCCTTAAATAGTTATACCATTTACGTTTCATCCATCAAAAGAGTGAATGAAGACAAACAGAGTTAATTTATATAAATTAACATTACTCTTAAATTAATGATGAAGTCATGATGTCTAGTAACTTTCAAGACTTGTGAATGTCTCTTCATTAATCGCCATTTAAATGAATATATATTTATGAAGTAGTAACTCTCCCATCCTATATGACGTATGGATATTTACACATATTTATTACAGAGAGTTAAAAGAGTTTTAATCTTTGCATTAATTAAGAAGGAATTATCCTTCAATCCCCCACTAATGCAAAGATAAAGAATGGAATAATTTTTTGTTAGTGCAGAAATGTCTTAAAGCGTCTGTGTCCAACACCCAATCAGTCTTCTTAGCTACCGGATTTACCTCGACGATTACTGCAGCAGTTACTTCATCGCCCTTAGTAAGATATGCTTGAACACCATCTTGTCCTCCCTGTTTTAGCTTTTGTCCTTTTCTTAGATAACATTGGACAGCCCTGTGGCCAAGTTTTCTGCAGACAATACAAGACCCCTTTGATTTTTTAATTTGATTCTCTGGCTTGTTGAAATTATTTTTCTTTTTCATTTGTTCCTTACTATGGACAGTCTTTTGTTTGCCTTCATACCTATCTTTTTTAATAGTACTAAAAGATTCAACAAGGTTATCTTTAGAAGAATTAAGAAAGAGCTTTCATTTTATCTTTGAGACGGTTTCCCTCCTCTGTTCTCATGTAACTGATAAGTTCTTGGAGAGCTAAATCTTTTTCTTATGTTTCAATTGATTTCTTTAATCACTCCAGGATGGTGGAAATTTTTCAAGCAGAACATTAGCCTGAAGAATCTCACACATTTTCATGCCCTCATTGAGAACATCAACAGATAAATTTTTATATTCATGGACTTGTTCCATGATTGATTTATTGTCAACCATTTAAAATTTAATTCATTATCCGACAACATATTTTTTCTTTCCTACATCATCGGCACCATATTTCTTTTCTAAACTGTCCCATATTTCTTTAGCAGATTTATAGGTAACAAATAAATCAAACAAATGATTAGTCATATGGTTCAACAAATGTCCTCTAACTGTTTTGTTATCCTTTTCGAATTTCTTTTTAGCAATGTCATTAACCACAACAGTGTTAGATCCAGTAGTTGATATGGGTCAAAGAGGTATCTTAGCACTCGAGGATATGAAGACGTGAGAAAATACCCGAGCTTGTGGGGCTGCCTAACCAAGGAACAAGCTTTGAAGTGTAGAGAACAAGTCTCAACACTCCAAAGCTGTCCAAGAAGCCAAGCCCCTTTGTTTGGGCTCATTAAGGTCCTTTTGGTCATTTATGTAACAAGTGTTGCCCTAGCCTATAAATAGAACAATTAGGTCATTTTGTCATTTAGAATTTGATGATATGTTTTGAGAGCACCATAGAGTGTATTGCAAGGTGGAATACTTGTGTTGGTAGCTTGCTTAAAAACGTTGGTTGCTTGGGGATTTCGGTTCCCTTGAGGTCACGTAAGAGATAGGTTTATGTTGTGTGTCGTATTAAAGTAACATCATTGGAGTATAATCGAGTTATCAATGATTGTGAGACCAATTGAGTAAAAACGTCAAAGTGTGAAAGTGAGGAATTGTGGACTGTTTTGAGTCGACTCGTGGACTGATTTTTGTTAACATTAACGTGTTATTATTTTTATTATGCTTTAGTGTTCTTAATAGGTATTATGGCATCAGGAAAGGTGACCATGAATGATTTGATGACTGTCATAATGGGTATGAAACATGACCTTAGTAGTCGAATGGAGAGAATGGAAAGAATAATGGACCGAGTGGAAGAAAAAATAGAAGGGACGGAAAGCTCTCTTTGCAAGGAGTTGAATAACTTGATAGAGCAACCAAGCCTTCCTAATCAAGTTCCCGTGAGTGGACATGCTCCACATGAGCTACAAGGTAATCAAACTAACTCTTGCACTCTAGTGAATGAAGCTAGTAGCCAACTAAGTATGAATAATGGTTTGACTTTAGGTGAGCCGAATGTGCCTCCATTTGGTGATGATAATGTACAACTTAAGATTGTGGAAATACTAGTTGATCCATCTAGTGTTGAAGCCATTGTGGCAAGTAATAGTACATTGTCTTACGGAAGTCATGAAGACTAACTTGTGTGTGAAAATGGTGATGTTGAACATGTTGGCCGATTGACTAAGGATGACCCTCTAGTTGTTTTTGTTGTAGATTACGTTAGTATAGAGGGTGTAAATGAGTGTAATGGGGGTAGTCTTCGGGAAAGAAAGTATGTCCTCCACCCGTGTCCATGGACACTCTAACCCTTTGATCCCGACGACCATTTGAAATGTGATGTTGATTCATTTCAAACCATATTCGGGAATGACGTATGTGCATTGTGTGTTGATGCTAAGCATGTCTTGTATGTAATTCAGGTTTCCTGTGATTGGTGTGTCATTTTTGAGAACCCGAGGGATGCTTGGTTATATGTAAAATTTGAGCCACTTTGGCATGATGCTATGATTGATTACGCTAATCCTAACCCTCATACCTTCAGAAACTTGTGTATTTTTCCTTCCTATTATTTTGCAAGGTTCGGATTCACGGATGAATATTTTCTAAAGAGGGAAGGATGATACGGGTCAAAGAGGCATCTTAGCACTCGAGGATATGAAAACGTGAGGAAAGACCCGAGCTTGTGGGCTGCCTAACCAAGGAACAAGCTTTGAAATGTATAGAACAAGTCCCAACACTCCAAAGTTGTCCAAGAAGCCAAGCCCCTTTGTTTGGTCTCATTAAGGGTCTTTTGGTCATTTATGTAATAAGTGTTGCCCTAGCCTATAAATAGAACAATTAGGTCATTTTGCCATTTAAACTTTGATGATATGTTTTGAGAGCACCATAGAGTATCTTGCAAAGTGGAATCCTTGTGTTGGTAGCTTGCTTAGAAACGTTGGTTGCTTGGGAATTCCGGTTCCCTTGAGGTCAAGTAAGAGATAGGTTTATGTTGTGTGTGGTATTAAAGGTCCAAGAGTGGAATAAGCTCTTGGGTTGTTAATATTACATCTCCATTTGTCTATCTTTCTATCTTTACTTTGTTCTAATCGTTGGTGTTCTTGTTCTAGTATTGTAACCCATGACTTGTTGTCATTGTTATATACTTGTTGTTGTTCATCTTGTCTTCATATTGTTGTTGTTAATCTTACTTTAGATTGGCTGTTTTGGTGTTAAAACACACCCTTTATCTCGTCATTGTTGTTGTTATTGTTGAATCCGAGTATGGTCTCTAAACGGTCCTTGAATCTTCAGATTTGTGGATTATTTTGAGTGTGTTTTCTTGTCTCCTTGATAATTTCGGTATCAGTAGTAATGTTAGAACCATTAGTTGGAGGTTCATTAAACAAAACATAATCAACTTCTAATTGTTTGAAAAAAACCAGAAGTTTTTGTGACCAACGTTTAAATTATTTTCGTCCAATGGCTCCAGCTTTGACAAATTAGGAAAAGTTTTGTTCAAAGAAATAACCATTTATCAATATTGTATGTAAGAAAATCGCTTTCAAATTATTGAAAAAAGGCTACAATATTGATATTGGATAGGAATTAATAATAGTAAGAAAGTTATCACAAACACTGTGTCGTGGCAAGCCACTGCCTTGAAAGCGATTTCGGTCCGACTCTGGTGCAAATCCTTCTAGCCGGTTGCTCCCCAAGGCTCCACAGCTACTTCCAAACACGTGCACTCGTGGCTGGAAGTTTGGAGGTTGCCCAAACCAATTGCCCAAAAATTATCAAAAAATAGGAAGCTAAGATTACGATAGAGAATTGATGGAGGGGAGAGAGTATCTATGTTTTCTTACATTTTTAGTTCTCAAATGATACTCCTTAAATAGTTATACCATTTACGTTTCATCCATCAAAAGAGTGAATGAAGACAAACAGAGTTAATGTACATAAATTAACATTGCTCTTAAATTAATGACAAAGTCATAATGTCTAGTAACTTTCAAGACTTGTGAATGTTTCTTCATTAATCGTCATTTAAATGAATATATATTTATGAAGTAGTAACTCTCCCATCCTATATGACTTACGGATGTTTATACATATTTATTACAGAGAGTTAAAAAAGTTGTAATCTTTGCATTAATTAAGAAGGAATTATCCTTCATACAACATTTTTGTTTCAGAACGAAGCAAAAATATTATATCCGTGCGCATACAATATCTAATATTCTAACTAAAATTACATGAATATAGTATCTGACTTTAATTGTACATGTATGTATGTCTCTGTAAAGTAGAAATTAGATGTATATGTATGTACATGAAGGCATTAACTATGTATGCAACGAATTGGATCTAATATATGTATTTTCAAATTATATGTATAGGCCAACTATGTGGGAAGAATATGTAAAATGTATGTTGAACGTATGAGGGAACCAACACCTAAAATTATATATGTTGTATGTATGTTGGTAAAAAAATTGGCAGATAGTTAAGTGTTATCACACTGTGTGGAAGAAGTAGAGGACTATCATCTCCTCCCCTTCTTCTCCTTATTAGTAGTGTTATTTCACAATTGCGTTGCTGCATTTTCGTCAATATGTATTACTATATTTTACCTCAGTTACTTTGTATCTTGCTATCTTATTATTTTTTCATGCAATCTTACTTCAAAAGTTTTTCTTTGGAGGCATGCCTTTATCGTAAACAGTCTCTCGATCCACAAAGGCAGGATTCAAGAATAAGGTATACATGTACATCTTGCCCTCATCAAATCCTATCAAGATTCGTGTGGCCCTAGAAATTGAAGAGGTTTCTATTAGAAAGTATTTACTCCCAGATTTGGCCCAACCTCATTTTGGGTAGATAAAATTTTGGAAACATATTTTTCTAGAAGTTTTTGGTCTAGCTGACTGTTAGGATTTCGACTATGTCACTGATAATGACATTACATCTGCATAATATCCTATTAATTTTTTTTATTCTATTAAAAAGCCATTTTCAGCATTCCTTAATATGTTTTCCAAGGCACATTAAGTTGACCTTTACTAATGTTTAAATTGGATAGTGATATACTGATATTCATTGAATCATGTTAGATTTAAAAATGACTGAAAACCCACTCTTATGTACTCCTGTCTGTTAATAGAGGTTTTCTACTTCAACAAGTTAATTTGGCGCCTAATCAATAAGGATATTTTAAATTTAGTTAGACAACTAACTCTTTTTTTTAATTTAATCATCTAATATTCAAAATTACTAGTCTGATCAATCTAATATCTGAATTTATGTTGGATAGACCAACTAAGTTAAAGGAGTTATAAATCAATAGCAGCATACCCGGCGAAACCCACTAGTAAGGTCTAAATAGGGTAAAGTGTACGCGGACCTTATCACTATCTCATGGAGGTAGAGACGCTGTTTTCAAAAGACCCTCGACTCATATATAGCAATTCTAGGTACAAAATAAAACAAAACAAAGACAAAAAATATAGCTACTAACAAAGAAAAAGAAGTGTAAAGTTTCTATAAATTGAACTTGAGAGAAAACACAAATACATAGTTCACATTATCATCGTTTAATTTGTCCAACTGATTTATGGTGTAATCATATGTATATCATGATTGTATATTTAAAAAGACATAATCTAGGTAGATTGTATCTATTGCAGAGGACTTGAATTTTGCTCATAAAGTTTTTGTAGACATTTGAATTACCGTCTTTTTTCGATTGAGAAGTTGAGTATATGATAAAATATTTTTATTAGATATTTTTTATTCAATTTTATTTAAAAAGTTTGTGTGTTTTCTCAAGCACCCATTGCATAGATAAACTAGCCACTTATAGTATATTGCCTCCTTATAAATTATACATATTAGTCTCAATAAGCTGTAAAATCTCATGTTTGTTCCAATTGAGACTGATATATAAAATTAAAAGATTGTGCCATATTTTATAAAGTAAACTTATCCACGTAGCAAATACTTTAGAATGTATGCTTAAAGTTTTCAAAATCCGAATAAGAAATATCTAATATAACATTTGATCACGGATTCAAATATTTAATTGAAATATTTAGATATATTTACCATGTTTCAAGGATGTTCGATATAGTCCTCCATATAAAATCCTACAATGCGAAATATGCTCTCAAAATATAATGTCATTTTAATCAACAAATCCTTACAAATAAGAAGAGCACAAAAACATGTGGGACATGAAACAAAAAGGATGGGGATAGTTGGTAATTTGTGGATCAAGAAAAAATTTGCTTATCCATCATGGAATCCATTTGCATAATACATGCCACTATACAATATTTTTATTTTTAAATAATTAATATAAAAAACATTATTTCTATCTTTTTGTGTTATACAAATCTGACAGAAAGTGATTGGGTCCAAGTATAGGAAGTATTCCTTGCCATAACATGCGGCATCTTTGAGCAGATCTATCTATATATATCAATGATTTTGGTACCCTCTAAATTGTCTTATCCTCTTATTTTAACTTGTTATTCTTGTCTTGATTTATAAATTTGGCCCTACCCACATGATATTCCAACTATCAAAAATACTTAAGTGGGTCCCTTAACTGTAATCACAGAACTGAAATTATTGAGGATCAAAATTATAGGGGCAATTGCAATATAGTATAAGTAGTAGAAAATTAAAAAGTATTTATTTGTTAATCGCCTAAACATCAATTCGAGATTTATGAAATTGAAGTTAAAAAAAAATAGGATATGAAGCTACAAACTTCTAATAAATGAGTTTAAAATCAAGTCTAGCTTTAGAATTGCATAATTTAGATTTCAGATCGGCATAGACATTTTAGAGAATGTAATTAATTTAATATATGTATTTGTTATATCACTAAAATATTTCAAATATTCTTTACTTAAAGTGAACTCCAAGCCTTTATCCAAACCTGTGGTGCTCTAATATAAAATTGGAATTTATATAAATCTAATTAATTTAGTTTGATTAGCGATAACGATGGAATAATAATGTTAAATTAATATAATCAACTAGCAATAATTTAGAGGGAAAATGCTTGAATCTGCTCATATATTATCGGAAAATATTTAAGTTTGTCCTTCAATAAACTCTTCATCTAGTAATCACATTTTTGCTGCTGGTAAATTGTCTCATATTTGCATTATTATTATGATATTTCAGCATAAAATGAATTGATCCTCCGCATCTAAATTCTTCAGAAAACAAAAACTTCATTTATCACTTAAACTATTGATAACCATTTGAATAATTTCAATTGAAGCTTCGTCACAGGTTGAAGGGAAAAATAATGGATTTCTCTTGCGATGAGTGAAAAATTACGTCAAAAGTTCAACGACAGATACATTGCTCAATTGTCAATTATACAATGACAAGTTTAACCTATCGTCAAATTTATATATACTAGTGTAGGTGTCACCTTAATGAGTTCAAACATTACACTAGATAAAAAAATTATTTAAATAATAAAGATGAATACAATAATTAAATTCAACATCTTTTGAATATGTAAAGATGGACAATTTATTTAATTAAATCTAACCTTTATCGAAAGAAATTCTCAAAGCCGATCGACATTCATCTATCTCTTGTAAACTGCAACAAAAAAATAAACTAATGGAGATATTACGACAATACAATTAAATCTAATTTTTACCTAAAAGAAATTCCTCAGCTGGCCAGCATTCATTCTATCACCTATAAATTAAAATAAAACAATACGATAATAAAGAAATCAAAACAATATAATTAAACCTAACATTTATATAAGAAATCCCTCAAAGTCAATCGATATTCATGACCTGTAAACTACAACAAAATAATACAATAGTGATCACAAAGCTTCAATTTTGATGAAAATAATTCCTGTCTAAGCGAAAAATGTGACTCTAAAGAAGGATTTGAACGAAAATAAAGAAGATATATATATATATATATATATATATACACACACACGTTGAATTCTATTATGTTGACAAAAACAGTGAAGAAGTTGAGGGTTAGAAAATTAAGCATCCACTCGACATGCAATTGAATCAACTTAGATGAGCATCAATCATATTCTCCCAATAGGTAAATTGGTTTCTATATATACACACAAGTTGAATTATATTATGTTGACAAAAACAGTGAAGAAGTTGAGGGTTAGAAAATTAAGCATCCACCAATCTAAACATGCAACCGAATCAAGTTAGATGAGCATCAATCATATTCTCCCAATAGGTAAATTGGTTTCTTCTCTGGTGGAACGTGCATCTCAATATTTATATAAATATTTCTTATTTTAGGAATATTTTCTAATTGACCAGTACAAAGGAAAATATTAATTGATTTTTTTTTCATATATTTTAGGAGTCTCATATATTTTAGGAGCCTGGTTAATATAATAAATAATTAAATAATAAATTGAATAAAATAGTGAAAAGACAGTTTTGTCTAAAGGAAAGTTTTTTAATGAAAGACAAAAAGTTCAAATCACTTTTCTAAGGGCGTCACACTTTTAATATATATAGATTATCGATTATAGATTATAGATATAGATATACATATAGATATTCATAAAAATAAAAGAATTTGATTTAGAACTTCTATAAGATTTGTAATGCACATATATTATTTGTATTAAATTAGGATTCAGTTTTTTACTACACATATATTATTTGTATTAAATTAGGATTCTGTTTTCTTATTTTTCAAAAATAATTTAAGTTTCATTAATTACTTCTTTGTTTCTCAAAAATAATACATCCTTCCCAAAAATAAGGCAATTTACAATTTGTTAGGACAAAAACAAACGATTTTAAAGTTTTTCTATTTTCCAAAAATAAATCAAGTTTGCATTAATTAATCAAGTTTGCATTAATTAATTTTTTGTGTTTAAAAAATTAAAATTATTTTCTTACCCCACTCTTATTACCTATTTTGACAACCCCAAACCCCACCTACCAACCCCCTCTTCAAAAAAAAATTATATTTTATTTTTAATTTAATTTTAAATATAAATTCAAAACTTTTTCTTATCCCATCCTTTTTATCCTATTCGTTCTCATGTTTTTGTTAAATATATACAAATATTTTTAGAAAACATATACTTATCCAATTTGCATGACGATCACACGAATATAAGTAAGAAATAACTTATTTTTCTAGAAAATATTTTTCCTCCTTCATATCGAACGCACCCTAAAAAAATTATTTTTCTAAAATGTATTTTTACGCTTTAGCTAAACACTAGAATATATTTTTTGAAAATATTTTTTCATTCATCAACCAAACACCATAAAATATTTTTTGAAAAATATTTTTCATCCACCAACCAAACATAAAAAAATAAGTAAGAAATCAACTTATTTGAAAAATATTTTCCATGGAAAATATTTTCCTTCGCACCAAACACACCCGAAGTTGACGTAAAATATTAGAAAAACGACATACGACGCCTCTTATCCATTAAAAAAAAAATAGTAGTAGTATCCTTTTTGGTAATAATTGGGTCCAGAAAATTTCTGAACTTGCTGGAAATTGAAAATCTCACTGCTTTTTTCACTTTTTAGTAGTAGTAGTTTCTTTTTAGGTTCTCATATGTTGTCTTTTATACTTTTCTTTATTTTATTTATTTAAAAATTACAAAGTTGTTCCTGTCATCTAACTTGTCCACTACTGTACTAGTTACCATATGCAAATTACAAGTTGTCATTTGATGCTATAGCTACCCTATACCCATCCCTTTAATCATATTCATTGTATTATCTTTAACATTGGAGATTTTCAACACCAAAATATTGTGGTGGAATAGTAGATATTTATATATTTATTAAATATTAATAAACATCGAGGTTTCATGCCTCTACTGACGGGAGATCCCTCATAATCTACGATGGCGTCATAGGTCTGGAACTTAGGAACTACTACTAACGACTCATGTCTCTATTGATGGGGGCTGATAATCAATACACGTATGCATAGACCCATCCTTCTTCTTCACAAACAAGACACGCACACCCCAAGGTGATACACTAGGCCGGTGAAATTGAGTGGTAAAATAAAAAATAACCTGAAGTGAAGTAGTATGTTAGATTATAATCTTTATTTATAATTAAATATCTCAGGTTTAAGTTCTGAATATGAGATTGTTTTTAATAGGAAGAGTTTTGCATCTCAAAGTGAAATCTCTTGGTGTGAATTCGAATTAATTGAGCCCCAAAGCAGTGACCCAATACCGGATGGGAAATAAAAAAAATAGAGAGGTTTCAGCTTTTGGGGGTTTTAATTGTAAGGTAAGTATATGAGGTTTTGGAATATAATGCAAGTGCTTTAATATTTTTTTCTTGTAATTTTGGTGGTATTGGTGAAATTTTTCCTGTGAATAGATGTAAGTTTAATTTTCACTACTTTTTTTCCATCCTTGATTCTTTTATGCAATTAAGAAAATCTGAATATCTAAAAGGTATGAAGTCAAGATAGAAAAATCTTACTACTCTATTGACCAATACACAAATTCAAGTTGAGAGAACTGATAAAGATCATTTTTCTAATTTAGGTTCAGAGAATGTAGAAAAATACATTTTTTAAATGCAGATACTTTTTAATTTATTTGCTTACTATATTCGTCAATGTGTTCAATATATTGAACTATAAGTTCCTCTCGAGAAATTTACCTTGTTCAAAGAACAGTGAAGAAAAATCTGGTAAGAAATTTGCATAGCATGCTTATAAAAAGAAAAAAAAAAATATATAGTATATTTACTAACACTTAGTATTTATATCAAATCAAAACACAACTGATAGGTTTCTTAGATATGTATTTTCACTAATTAATTAATGTATAATTTTATCTCAAATTTATTATTTAAATGATAATGAATTGATGTAATTTTATGTTGACATGGACACACCATCAGGTGTAAGTTTCCCCCTATAAAAGATCAATAAATGTGAGGAGCACATGACGCAAGTTAGTTGGGAGAACCAAAAAAATGATGTATTTGAAAAAAAAAACAGAAAAGGAAAAACCATTTATGGAAGAATAAAGCTTCTTCACCATAAAAAAATTATGATGATTTGGTAACTGTTTAATTAAAAATTTTGAATTCAAACCCTTAATAAAAAGTTACATTTTGATAAATAACACTTATCCTCAAGATAGAACTTTCTGAATTAAAAACTTTAGTTATAGTATATTTTTTCAAGTTCACCCTCGCTACTCCAAGAAGGGTACTGCTATATGGGTATTAATTATTCATTTATACAAAAAAAAAAAAAAAAAAAAAAAGATAACAATAATCATTACGCTTCATTTTATAGAATAATTTTTAATAAGTGAGTTAAAATCTTAAATGACAGATTAAGAGGGCAAGATATAGTAGTATTATTTAAGTGGCGAACAATATCAACCATATCGTATTGTTAAAATTAAATAGGTTCGTTTTATATATAGTTATTATTTATTAATAGCTAGTTTCTCCGAAAATGATCCATACCAAGTAGATCATGGATGTTATGAAATAAAAAGTAAGAACAACAAGAATAAATAAAGAGAGAAGAGAGGGTTTCTTTATTTCTCTTGAGGATGAGAGATATAATGAACAAAACCCTAATCCTAATTTTTGATTAAAAGATAGATACTTCACATCCTAATAGATATCAATCAGATCTATCTATATTCTTAATAGACATTCACTATATATATATATATATATATATATATATATATATATATATATAATATGTAAATACATTTATAACAATGACGTTATTTTTTAAAAGATTTTGCAACAACTATATATGTAAATAAATATTTCATCTAGTAGTATTGGCTTTTTAATAGCACGCTAAGGTTAAATCATCATGGCAATCACGGACTCCAAAATATACAAATCTCAACCAACCAATATTCGATTGCTATGCACCCACACATCAATTGATTTAAAAAATAAAGTTAGTATTGTTAATGCTTATAATACTCCTATTAACTTGGGAAACCCAAATATCTTATGAACAACGTTAGGCAAGAGCTAAGTTAGAGGATAAGTTTGGACATATGTCAAATTATACAATTTGCATCTTCATTATTAGTAATGCAACCCAAATGATCTATACATTGATGAGAAGATCTTTTCAGTTTTAGATTGAATCCTTCTTTATGAACCATACAATTTCCTCTAATCTTTATTAATTAAAGTCATCCATTTCATATCCATAGGAAAAAGTTGTTACGCATTTTTAACTTTTTCCTGGTTTTGACTTTATGGGGTTTTATTTTTGTAACAACAGACAAAACTTGTTGTTTTACTTGTAAGTTTTATTAAATAGTACTCTCTCCGTCGCAAATTTTTTAATTTGATTTCTTATTTTACTTGTTATTTTTTATTAATCGAAAAGAGACAAATTTTTTTGTCCATGTTTTACCTTTTGCATTAATTACTTTTTTTTAAAATTAAAATATAAACATCATTTAATAAGGGCACTATGGTAAACTAGATATGTTATTAATTATTTTTCTTAATTAATGTGTCATCTCAATTTCGACGAGTAATTTGGGACGGAGGGAGTATCTCTTATATGTCGTTTTTGGAGAACCTTCTCAACTGTTAAGAGATTCATTGGAGGGTTGGAGCAACAAGGAGACTAGTTAAACGAGCAACTGTATTGTAACAAGATGATTATATACAGAAGAGACCTATATATAATTTTTTTTAAAAAAAATTTATTAGTATTCTAAAAAAATTGATCTTACTTTTGGTATATTTTCTTTTTTAGGGTACTTTGACTTTCTGTTATGCTAGTTGAGTTTTTTAGGAATGGAATTGAATATTGCATTGTCTCTCCATTAGTGTCGATTTGGTTAGCATTCACTACAAAATATTAGTATAAAACAAATTGACAAATTTAATAGAGCTATATATGCTTATATCATTGAAGTAGATGCTTAACCATATTGGAATTTCTCCAACGGCATCCATTATTAATTAATAATTGAATCAATCCCTTTTCCTATAAAAAGATTTCGTGCACCATGTGCAACATTACTCGTCTAAGAATGATTCAATGCGCATATCTAAGGATGATTTAAAGCATAAATGAAGAGAGAAAGATGATGGGACAATTTCTTAAAACTATCATAATTATATAACTTTTTTCATGTGTTAACGAAATAAATCTTGGATTTAATTTAACTTTTAAAGCTATTTTGCAAAAATAAATAGTAAAAAGGAAGGATTGTCCAAGTTTGTCCATTCCATCCCTTTGTCATTCAACATTCGTTAACACTCTCACTTCATATTCACGGATCAGACATTCACATCATGGACAATTTAATATTAGAAACCCAAATAAAAATTGGCATGGATCATGCATGTCCTACATTTTATACCCCATGAAAAATTCTAAATGTCCAAGTACCAAATAAGTGTTCATACTGTGACTTTTGAAAGTCTTTGTAAAGATATCAATCAACTGCTCATGAATGAAAATTGAAAACGCAGCTAGGATAGATACTAGCGTCGAGTAGTTCATCCCAAACATAATGACAATCCATTTCGATATAGTTGGTTTGTTCATAAAAGACCAGATTCCAAGCAATCTCTTAACAAACACGAGGATAAATACTATAGAGAGATACAAAGGGAATTAATCGACAACCAAATAAAACATTAAGCTAAATAGTTGATCATCAACTATTTAAACTAAAATTTAATCTATAAGCATTGCCTTTTTCTTTTACTTTTTTCAAAAGAGAAAAATTAGAGTTAGTGAGAGAAATAAAAGAGCGATTTATGGAGAAATTAAACTTTCATCAAGAAGGTATCCACTTCGAAATTCTTCAAATCATAGTCTTTGTGAACCTTTTAAATATTTTCTAAGAAATTCTCATATCCTAGAAGGAAAGGGTGTGTACCCAGAATGTTGTGTTACTTCATAAGATTCTAAGTAAAAAAATTTTATATAACGTAGAAAATTTCTCAATAAACATTCACATTTTTTTCTCTATTCCTCCCTAAAAGCTTTGACTTTTTTTTTAATCTTAATCCTTGGCTACTCAAAACTTAAGAAAAAAATAAAAATTTAATGCGTAGTTTTTTATAAAAATAAATAATATAAAAAGAAAGCCGATTACTTGTGTAGAGCTCCCTTCCCTCCTTTCATGCAAACGAAGTAACGAACCACATCCATGTTGTGCTTTCTCTTATGCTAACGTCTCCCCTATATTATCTATTTTTGCAAATTTTTTTTAATATTGATAATGTATACTTTTATGTGTGTTTTTTCCTACACAATACTTATGTTGTTGTAATATGCCACAAATAATAATGATTACAATTGAAAATAAAACGAATAAAAGTGAAAAAAATAAAACAATCTTCTTCTTGACTGAGACGTGGAAATCTCGCTCTCTTTAAATAGATTCAAGCCCAATGCGGCATAATCTACACCAATCCAGCAATATATCTCTTGAATATTTGTTCCTTCAGGATACAACAACCTATCAACGATGTACAACTCAAGCAATTCCGGATTAGTTGAAGATCGTCCAAAGCTTCACCATAAAAATACTTCCTTCAACATATACCCTTTTTTTATAGCGAATATAGTTAAATACTTAGAATTTTTTTCACTAATATAATTACGCTCTTTTGTATAGTGAATATAGTTGAAGACTTGAAATATTTTCTATATCTCAACTCTCTCTTTCACTACTACGTTTTCTCTTATCATCTTTTTTTTGTCGCTCACATGTACTACCACTCATCTCTTTTCATACGTTCTTCAATACAAGGAAGAAAATACCAATTATATAGGTGTAGTACTCTTTCATCTAGTAAATGAGGGATTAGTGGATATTAAGTGAGGAAGATGAATGTTTTAGGAGTTTCATATATTATATGAGTTACAATACATAAAGTGGTAGAATAATGGTAGAAGTTACAAGAAACTTATGGCCACATTCTTACCACTAACTCATAAGATTAAAGACACAAAATAATGTGGTAGATAATAGACAAATAAAGTGTTAGAAGTTACAAGAGTTATCAAAATATAATGGCACAACTTTCTTCACTTTATATCCATCAATTATGCAATTTAATTTTAATATTAAAATGCATCAATATTTCCCTACTCATTTAATATTCAAACATAATAAAGGTGTGCTCTGCATTGAACCTTCACTTAGTAAAACAACAAATTTTACTCCAGATTCAGTAGTGGTCTCAGACTTGAATTATAACTGCTTATTAAGAAAAATAAAGTGTCACTGCTTACACATAAGACACAACAATCAAGGTATTGACATAATCTTTAATAGTCAGCACATTACGGCCTGTGATGTCCCTATTTTCATGAGCGTTTTTTAGAATAAGCCCAATTCTCATAGGAAGCGGCCTACTTCCACACTCACATAGGTGAAATGTTTCAAGGATGGTCCTGTAATTAATTTCGACACCTCACTCATACGAGATACAAAATTTCAGTAAGAGCTCTTTATATCAACCTTCACAAATCATTACAGGAACAATGCACTCACACCATAAGAAGAATTAAATAATAGTGCATCCCACAGCAAGTCATCATATGATTCGTTCTTCCCATTGAACCTGGTTATAGGATCTCTAGTCCCTAAGTTGGGTTTTCTTATATATGACTATGCATTTTTATAGGTTTCATTCCTCCCCAATCGATGTGATTCAACCCCTTTATTTTGCCAAGGTCTTGCTTAGTTCATCTGCAAGATAATCACATAAACATACTCAATATTTGTGGTACCACGTGTCAAATATAATATCACAATATTATTTTATTTTCACTGGTCTGAATTTACTATCATAAAAACAGTTTCAAACTTTATCAATAATATTGGTGTTATCACAATAACTCAAAACTAGATAAATTAATTTTTCAAAATAAAGTGATTGATTAATTCACTTTTTCACTAGTTGAACCTTAAATAATTAATTCAACCTTCACGATAGAGTTAGCAAATAATAATTTACTTTTTTATCTTAACAAATAGCACCAAATTTTTATTTGCATAAAAAATAATAAGTATAGCAGAATAAGGTGTACCACCGCTTATGTCTTTATAATTAGAGAACAATATAATTTTGTGAGATTTTTTTTTTCTTGCACCTTATTCCAATTTATTCTCTGCTAAAACAAATTTCAGGTATAACATCTTAGTTAATGATATCATTTAAATAATAATACTTTATTAATATTGTCTTTTTATATTTTTTGGCCTATTTTTGAAATACAGATAATTGAGATTCCCATAAAAAAGAAGAAGAAGAATTAATATATTTTTAGACTTTGAAAATTCATTCATTTTTTATCATTACAAAATTTAAAAGTTCATTTATTTTGGAACATCAAAAGTGTATTATATAGTGTTTTTAGTTAGGACACAACCCTTATGAAATCACTCACTTCTAAAAATCAAGAAGTGTTTTTCACTAAATTAGTATTTATTAAATAGTATTAATTTGGTATGATTTCTTCATTATATAAAGATTCACTTATCTAAATAAGGATAAAAAGATTTTTAGAAATACTTTTTTTAATTATATAAAAATCCATTATTGCTATACTAAATGTTTTTTTTCGTTTTTTCCTTTTTTGTAAAATTTAGATGATTTTATAGTCAATTTTTCTTTTTCAAAACGAAAAATTTATTAAATTTTACTTTACATTTAAACATGTCACATGTCTTATGTTTCTCTCCGTATCTCTTTATTTTAAACTTAGGGGTGGAGCTAGCCCCTTTTGGTACGAACCTCTTTCGAAGGAAAAATATATCACTTATACATAAATAAAATTAATATTTATGTATCTATAATAGGTTTTGAACCCTTTCGGTTAGATTTTCTTCAAATATTAAATCCTCTTTAGTTGAAATTCTGACTCCGTCTCTATTTAAACTTCCAAAAAGGTTACCTTTTTAGAGAGTTAATATGTGCTTAGATCTATCCTGGGACCATTTTCTAATATAGTTTTAAAATTTTCTACTTTATAATGTATTTGAATTGTTATTTATTAATATCCTTATAATTTTGTTAAGTTAATTTGCCTAATGACTCTAAATTAAGATTGTAAATATTACGTATAAACTTTTAGTGAAAAGTTTACTATGTTATTTAGATGATTCAAATAGTATTAACATTTTAAAAAAGTCCAAAATAAGTGTACTTGAGTTTGAATAAAAAAAATTCATCAACAATAATAATTACATACTCAATATCATCCAAAATTAGACATGAAGAGGATATGCGTAACAGACCTTACCCCTTATCTTTGGAGGTTGAGAATTTATTTTCGATAGATCATCGGCTCAAAGAAATTGAGGATGACACAGTAAAACATAAAGATTCCATCACCAGTATAAGTTAGAATGTTAAAGGTCAACTATAATTATTGATTAAATTAATTATTTTTATATTTTGAGTTTGGATCCGGACTTAGCACGGGTCTTATATAACTAGTATATATATATATATATAAGCCAATATCAAGCCAAGTGCAATAAGCTATTATCTCTTATTTATTAGGCTAGTAAATTTCATTTATTTTTTACATGACTTTCACATATTTGAATCAAAAGGAATTGCAAGGCTCATACAATCAACAGAATTGTATTTCACAATTTTCTTTTTCACCATAATGTGACATGTCAAATGAAAAGGTCATGACATGATTTAGGTATTTTTTATTCCAAGAATGAAATTTATCACACCCAAATATTTAATATCAAATTGGCTGCTACTCAATTTATTATTTATTAGATAACATGTATGTTAAAGCCAAAGACATCAATAAATAAGCAAATAGTAACATGTAATTTATTCCAAGAGTAATATATGCACTTGTAACTCTTTTTTTTTTTTTTTTCAAAGCATTCTCAAAAATACAAAAATCACGTTTTTGATGGTGATTTTTCTAATTTCACTAGCCTCCACTATTTTGAGACTTTAAGAAAATAAACTTTCATGAAAATAATCATTTTATTCATGAAAAACAATAGGTAACTTTTTACCTTTTCTCCGCAATAAGTAGAAAAGTTTTTACCTTTCTTCCGCTTGAGTTGGGGAGGAGAAAGATATTTTATGTGGGTATCTCTTGCCATCCATCTTTTGAGATCTCTCATCTTGATATCTGCGATTTCCTCAGACTGTAACAAAACATGAATCTCCTTAAAATTGTTGGTGTAATATGCCACAAATAATAATGATTATAGTTGAACATAAAATGAACAAAAGTGAAGAAAATAAAATAATTTTCTTCTTGGCTGAGACGCGGATATCCCGCTCTCTTTAAGAAAATTCAAGCCCGTTGCAGCATAATCTGCACCGATCCAACAGTACATTTCTTGACTTGTCCCCTTCAGGATACAACAGTACATAAACGATGTACAACTAAAACAACTCCGAATTAGTTGAAGAATGCAAAGTTTCACCATAAGAACACTTTCCTTCAACATATAAATCGCTTTTTTTTTTTTTTATAGTGAATATAGTTAAAAACTTAGAATAATTACTCTATTTTGTATAGTGAATATAGTTGAAGACTCAGAATATTTTCTATGTCTCAACTCTCTCTTTCAATACTACGTTTTCTCTTATCATTTTTTTTTTGTCACTCATAATGTATTATCACTATCTCTTTTCATACATTCTTCAATACAAGGAAGAAATACCATTTATATAGGTGTAGTACTCTTTCATCTAGTAAATGAGGGGGAATAGTAGATATTAAGTGAAGAAGATGAATGTTTTAGGAGTTTCATATATTATATGAGTTACAATACATAAAGTGGTAGAATAGTAGTAGAACTCGCACGACGGGCTATTAGCTCAGTGATAGAGCGCGTCCCTGATAATTGCGTCGTTGTGCCTGGGCTGTGAGGGCTCTTAGACACATGGATAGTACAATGTGCTCATCAGCGCCTAACCCTAAGAAGAAACTTATGACCACATTCTTACCACTAACTCGTAAGATTAAAGACACAAAATAATATGACAGCTAATGAACAAATAAAATGTTAGAAGTGACAAAAGTTATCAAAATATAATAATATCACTTTCTTCACTTTATGTCCATCAATTATCATACAATTTAATTTTATTAATAAAATGCACCAATAACTTATATACTTCTTCTACCTCAAATTAATTATCATATATACTTTCCGTCCTAAATTAATTATCATATTTAAATTGTCATATACACGCACTATATTAGTAATATAAAATCCCATACCGAAAGCTAAATATCATATAATCATATAATATTATGACAACTTTTAATTATTCTCTTATGAATTTAAATTATATCATATAAATTAAAATTGATAAATAATATGAAAAAATATGAAGAAGAAAGATTCCTAGCTTATATCAAAATCATGTAAGTGGTTTCTGGATTGAATGCAGAAAGTGTAGACTCTAGATTTGCTGGCTTCTGCGATATGACAACGACGATGCTGGCGCGGGCATTACATTTCCATTTGTCCCTTTTCCCTATATAACCACCGATATTTTCCATTATATATTAATTCTAGAATTTGATTGTGCTTGGTGAGGAGGAGAATATTTTTCATTTCATAAAACATACTATTTTTTTAAAAAATAAGTTAACTTTTATTTATTTTTAAGTGTTTAGTAAATAAATAAATAAAAATATTATCTTAAAAATATATATAATTTAGCATACTATTATAGAGATATTCGGGGTGGGATGTGGAGACTTGGGCATGGTGGAGATGAAATAGTCAAGGATTAGGGTTTGGGTATATGTTTGACAAGAAGTAGAATATTTTTTATGAAAATATTTGTTTTAGATAATAAGTTAATTTCTTACTAATTTTTTAATATTTGATAAGTGAGCAAAAAATATATTTCAAGAGTATTTATATGTGATCCAGCAAAAAATTATAAAGATATTAGAGGATAGAGTGTGGGGCTTCGAGTGGTTGTGATTGAGCTTATCAGGAGGTAAGGGTTAGGATCGTTGAGTGAATGAAAAGATAACGTAAATATGAAATATCGCTTATAAAACATGTTTTCTCTATTTTATCAAGAAAGTTACTTTTCTTAATTTAAAAAAACTTATTTTTCTAGAGAAATTTCTTATTTTTGATATTTGTTGTTTTGTATAGTTTAATTCTAAGAATATTTTATTGTAGTATTGTTATGTTTTTATCTGTTATTTTGTAATACTATTGTTGTTTCCTTCATTTCAAGTGCTTCTTATATAAATTGTTCCTTTATTTCAAGTACTACTTATATAAATTATTTTTATTTTGAAGTCGAGGATTTATTTGGAGCAATCACTCCGTCTTTAAGGTAGAAATTGAGCCGGGGTCTATCGAAAATAGTCTCTCTACTCCTGCGGGGGTAGTGGTATGGACTACGTACATTTTATCCTCCCCAGATTCCACTATTGGGAATATACTGAGTTTGTTGTTGTTGTTGTTAAGGTAGAAATTAGATCAATGTACACCTCATTCTTTTCGAATTCTATTTGTGGGATTATACGATTATCCTGTTATTGTTGTTTAGAAAATATTTAGAAAAGATTTTTCCAAATTTTTTTTCCAATCATCATGAAAAATAAAAAAAATAAATATTTTTTTTTTAAAACAAACAAACAACCAAACAGACCCTTGATTTCATTTGCTTCACCTTTCCCCAAAACCAGGTATATAAACAACAACTGAAAATGAAAAGGGATAACCTCCAATTAAATTCTGACGTCTTCTCTTTCTTTCTTTGTTCGTTCAAACAATTCAATGGTAGTTCAAAAGCGTGTCCATTTTCTTAGCTTGACACCATTTCTCCCTTGTCTGTCTTGTCTGCAAAGCAATCCAATTCCTCTTTTCAATAACATTCACATCATCTCTCTTTCCTCTTTAATGCAAATTCCCATTTCCCAACTGTATCTCTAGACTAGATTACTACATGTATCGATCTACACATTAATTCATTTTTCATTTGTATTCATATAAAAATAAAGGGGGTTGGTTGCATTTAGTCTCCTTGAATTACTTACATAGGGCTTGTGTTTATGGACACTGATCGCTTTCTTGTTCATGTTGTTGGCGGTGGCTTTTGATCTGTCTCATTGACACGTGTGGCGTCTTCATCCTCTTGCTATATTTCTCTCTGTGTTATGAAGAAGCCCCGTTGTGACTTTTTATTTTCTTCCAACTTGACTCTTTCGTCTTCCTCTTCTTCTTTCTCATGGGATTTTCTTGATCCCATTTTTATCCATTCTGGTAATTATTGCAATTTTATTCACATTTTGATTTGCTCTCTAATTCAATTTTGTGTCTTGTTTTAATTTGTTGGTGATTTTTTTGGGAGCAGTGATTGGTGTTGCGAAATTGAGGAGTTCATGGGGAGCATTGATTATGGCAAATGTGTCTTTCCCTTGACTAGTTTGCAAATCGGGTAACTAACTCTTCCTTTCTTCTTCTTCTTCATTGCTAAATTTTAATTTTGATTTGCAAAGAATTCCGTATTTTTGTGTTAAATATATTTTTTGTTGGGATTAGTTTTACTTTTATGATATTTCTGTGCTGGAACTTTTTTGGCAATAAATATTGGAACTTTGTTGCATTGAGGGGTATCTAATTTAAAACAAAATATATAATAATTCATTTGGTAGTAAGGTGGAGCTAAGCAAGGAGAAATCTTGAATTTTCATTGTCTGCTAATTCTTCTGCTCATCAGTTTCTTACATTTCTCTTTCCTTTGTTTTCGGGGGTGGGGGTGGGTGGGTGGTTCAGTATTTTGTTATCATGGCGTAATATCTGTGACACTCAATTTGTGATTACGAAAACTTTCTGGCGAGTTAGTGGGAAGTTAGAGTTTGTTGAAGTCCAACTTGGATTAATTTGGCAGGACGTATGTTGTGAAAGGTGCTCTTTTTTGGACTTTAACGAAGGATTTTGCCAGTTCAAGTTAGTTCGTGCCGGGTGTTGATGAGGAAAACAAACAAACAAACAAAGAGGACTTCTAAAAAAAAATGTGGTAAATGGTCTTTCCATAGCCTGAAGACTGTTTGCAGATTCACATTGAGAATGTGACTTTAGGTAGAATTGTGTTTGCATTATTCGGGAAGCTGCCTGAAGTTACCATATGGTGGGCTCTCTGAATGAAGTTAAAAGGGTTCGGAGAGGTTGTCTTATTACTAGAGGGAAATTCAAGATTTGAACATTGTGGGTCAACTTTGGGGCTCTAATACTGAGCATTTTATTTTACTAGTACTCATCATAGTGGATTTTCTAACACATACACAGGTCCGAGCCCAAGATATTGGGTTCTTATGAATGCATAAGATGTATGTCCGTTTGTGCTTAATGTGTCGCTTGGCAAATAACAAAAATCACCTTGCTGGCTAATATTCATGCAGCAGAATTAGTATCCAAGGAGATTTTGATTTTGACAGTTAAAATTCATATTAAGTTGTAAATTTTATGTAAGTTGCTATAGGCCATTTAGTCAACAGTTGATCTTTTTGATGTTTTACAGGGACTTGCAGTCCTATCTTTCACATCTTTACGTTTTCCTTGCACCTGAGAGTA
Source organism: Capsicum annuum (assembly GCF_002878395.1). Classification (NCBI taxonomy): domain Eukaryota; kingdom Viridiplantae; phylum Streptophyta; class Magnoliopsida; order Solanales; family Solanaceae; genus Capsicum; species Capsicum annuum. Next base: position 171,498,478 of record NC_061117.1, on the reverse strand, counting down.
AGAGATTATATATCTTGGTGGACAACCGTCCATGGCTTAGAGATCTTGTCTCTAAACCTGCACAGTTATGGCAATTGATGGTAACCAAGGTTGGTCGTGCATAATTTCTCTAGTTTTCCATTTTCTCTTTTGTGTATGTTTAACTAGGAATTTGTTTTTCCAAATTCAGTCCAGGTTATCTCCCTTTGCAAATACCAGAGGGCGGAAACAAAGGAAGGATAATGGAGATATATTGGATATAAAATCTAATGAGTTTAGCCCGAGTGAATCAGAAAATGCGAGAAGATGGTTTCCTTTTATTGATGCTGCAACTTTGGCCAAGAAGAAGGAATTATTACCTGTAAAGAAACTGAGAAACTCTTTGATCTTGAATAACAAATTGCATAGGACTTTGTATGGGTTCATTGTGTTTGAAGTTGCGTGGAATGATGTGCGCGGTATAAATTATTTCAATGAGCTTCAGGTATAAGTCAACTCCTTCGGTATTTTGACCTTAAAAGTTAAATGTATGCTGCTCACTTATTTTAAACTCTTGGGCAGACAGATACATCACTTGCCATAGAAACAAAATTCATGAGAAGATGGGAATTTGATAGTGTAGCTCAAGCTGCTAGATGCGTGTCTTCATGGTTTTCTGGGACTGACACAGAACATCGTCTCCTGAAAGTGTGTTTGGAATCTACTATAGGTATCCTTTATTCACATGATATTTGATACTATGCGTCCTAATTTGATTCAACAAAAAAGTTGCCTTGTCCTATCTAGGGCCACTGATGACTTCAGCTCTTCCCCCATTTTTATTACTTTGGTTTATGCATGTAAAGAATTCTTTCTTGTGTGCCTACAAGAAATGGACCATTTTCCCTTAGTGAAGTAATTAGACAGAATTATATAGGGAATGGAAAACCACTGATTATCTTGGATAGAGAATGCAAAATATCATTGGTGTTTTGAAAAAAGAAAACTTTCATTGACCGTCCTACTAGAAATGAAAAATTCTCGTCCAGTAATAGTGATTTTCACTTTTCCTTGAACTTGTTCTAATACGCTTTCATTAAACAAGTATTCGGTCCTAATATTCGCAAAATTTCATCTAATCTACTGTAAGTCGATTTTTTTATATGTACTTGATGAACTCCTGTCCCAGACTTGTGAAATTCTTACTTGTAAATATGCGGGAGACTTTTACAGGAGAGGTATTTTATGATTCTCAAGACAATTTTCGGGTGAATTCCGATGTGGCTGACAGTGATGTTTCTGCGGCCAATTCGAGCGACGAGGATGAATCTCCTTGCGGTTCTATTAGAAGTTTCAGTACGTACCCTGCTACAGAAAATGGTGAAATTTCTCTGCATACACCAACTCTACTTGATGAACCTCACAAGAGAAGAAAACTTCTGAAGTCTATCAGTAAGCGATTCAATGTTGATATGCTCTCTGAGGAGCCCTTTTCTGAAACTATTGAATCACAACTACATGGTGGGCCCTCTTACAGAAGTACTTCTGAAGACATTGAAGCCTGTCAGTACAAGGATGTTTTGCTTTTGTTTCGGTTTAATGATCGTGATCTCCCTTTCAAACTAAGAGACATCATTCTTTCGGATTTACGGTTGCTTAGACTACTGGAAGCTGGGCTTCCTTCATGGGTCATATTTCTCCAGTCCTATCCAGTACTTTGCCATATTTATCGCCCATGGATGTGCCCTCTAGCAAGATTCTTATATGTCGTAATCTCTGTAGTTACTGTCCTGATTGGATTTTATGATCTATACAAAAATGTACCTGTACTCAAAGCGACAGCATCTAGTTTGTTTGGCCCACTTTTTGATTGGATTGAAACATGGGAAATGGTATCAAGAATTCAATACTTGGGGACCATGCTATTTCTGCACAATTTTCAGAAGGCTTTCAGGTGGTTCCTCATGACAACGCGTACTATTCGGTCATTTTTCTCTGTTCTCACACAGCCAATGGCCGGTCCACTTGTTGAGTTTGTGGGATTCTTCCTTCCTTACTCTAATATGTGTGCACAAATTATGGAAGATCTCTTTTCCGTAATATGGTTTACAGTCGGATCTTCATATGCTCTGGTGGGAAAAATCATTGAGATTTTATTACTACCTCTCTGGTATACGACATCGTTTGTTTGGAATCTTGGTAAGTATATGTGCAACTGCTGAATATGATCCCAATTCTCGTGCTTAAAATGTGGTTTATGGATTTAAAGTTGGTACTCTCTGTGTGATGTTTTCTTTTTCTCATCAGATTTTTTCTCAACTGCAGTGATTTATTTATTGTACCCTATCTTCTGGATTCTGTGGGAATTAATGTATGCTCCAATTCGCCTGGTCTTTGGTTTTTCTAGCGTTTTGGGCTTTTTATGTACTTCTATATATCAAGTGATAATGGATTCATGGCTGTTCGTGAGTAGCATAGTTCGAGTCACTTCGCAGGTGGAGACTACAGTGACATCCAGTGCTGTATCCGTATCCATATGGCGTTCTCTTTGGAATGACCTTTTCTCTCAGGTAGCTCACTTGTGGCCATTTAATCCTAGTATGAGAATTATTAAGAGTTCTGTGCTAATAGGTTTCTTCGGAGTTTTGACTTCTACAGATTTTCAAAGCTCTTCGAAGTATTCTCTATGGTTTTGTTGCCTTCTTCACAGCCTGCAACAGACACCGGCTAAGGTATGATTGCCTATTTTGCTGGTCTCTCTTTGAGATGTCAACTTCTGTGGGTGCTTTCCAAATTTATTTCATTGCCTGCTGCCATGTAACATTTGCAACCAACAGGAAGGGAATAAGATTTTGGACTAGGAAAAAGGGCATGTTAATTAACGTAGGTAAAAATAGTTAGGCTGTACGGGATGAGTCTGGGCCGCCTCCTGGTGGACGACTAAATATCTAGATGGCTAAGGAAGTTGGTGTTAATCAGCAAACTATGTGGTACTTATCACCCCTTTATTTAACCTGACTGCTAGTGCATCCTACGTTATGGTTCTATCAATAAGACTTAGGTTACAGCATAGAGCCAAAAAAGGGGTGAAATTTGTCCTGTTTCATGTGCATCCTGATAAAGATTTTTTGATCTATTGCAACTCTGAAATACTAATAATTTTTTACTGTTGTGTTTAATTTTTCCTGGGATGCACTTACTCGCCTGTTGGATTGGCTGATTTAATCTGAAAACATTACATTTGCAGTATCTATAATCATTTGAGTGATTGTATACAAAGATTATCCCAGCCTGTGAAAAGGTCACACCCTCCAGAACGTGGCCGCAGTCCTCCATCATCTGGAGAACAAATCACAGTGAGTTCACTTCATTTCGAGCCTTTTCGGAGGATGTCTGTTTCTCATTATGGTTCAGTGGTTGTGGTTGTGGTTGTCTTGCTCCTTCCTTTTCAAAACTTGCTTGGTCCAATATTTGTTCACTAGACTTCCTTTTTCTGAACTTTTCAGCAACTTTAGTACTTCACCATTTTCATGCCAAATGATTATTCACTTGTGCAGTGGGTGGATACAGAAGAAGTGCACCACCAGCGAAAATTTCGGAAGATAGATTGATGAGAGACACCCTTCGCACCTTTAACATGTACAGCAAAAGTTAACTCCGTCACCAAGAAGGAAGTTTTCCATTGGTGCCATGTAGGATTTAGGATATAGTCTATCTCTTAAAAGGGAAAATATCGTTATAGGAAATCAATTTGCTGAGTTATCTTTGCTTCTTGGCTCTTGCGTCCTGAGGTTTTGTTGTAATCTGTTTTTTGATAGTCACCTTAAAGTTTCAGTATGCGGCCTCCGCTCAGAGCTTGTAGCATAGCAGAAAATATCTTGTAAATAATGCAAACATGGAGATGCTTTTTGAAATACAAATGTTAGAAGTATCCAATGCTTGCTTCCTAGCATTTCAGTTCTCTGGAGTTTATTTCCTTGCTTCTTACTATGTTCTGGGGGATGAGTACTTCCATTTTGTTGCCAGAAGTGGGATGTTGTGGTGAACATTAATTGTCAAATCCTTATCCTATCTATATGCTCACGTGACAGAAATATATATCACGTCAAGGAGTAAAGTCTCAGTTTTCGGAAAAGAAAATTGTAAGTTAAACGTACGTCTTTTCGACGAGTGAACTCAACTAAATGAGAAGAGTAGCCAACTACTTGACAGTGTTCGAAGGAATTAACAATCAATGATTTTGTTCTGATAGAATTTTATTATTGGGTATCTGTAATTCTCCTCTTTTGAGATCTTGGGTGTATCAGAACGTGGTACCAGCATGGTTCTGTGTCGTCTGCAGCTTATAAACTCGATGGAGAGCTTAATCAAAGGATTTGAATTCCCCTAAACAGAAATACAAGTTTTATAACCACTGTGAAGGTATTGGTCATTTTGCGGATTAATTGACACACATAAATCTTGAGAGAGACGATGATTATATTAGACAATTAGTTAAGATGATTACATTTTGGTCCTACCATGGACAGTGTAGAAATGGTTTTGTAAGTTACAAACAAAACTATAATATCTGTATCTTATATTGAATTTCAAACTTTGTTCCGTGAACTAACAAGTCGTTATTAAGTAGATGAGATCGATCTATCAATCTCAGTTCGAGAAGTCTATGGACTGAACAAAGATTCAGTAACTTTTCAGATGTAAGATAATAGCCTTCAATCTTGAGAATGAGTAGGAATTATCACTTCCGCTAGCGAATAGTAGAAAATCTTTTCAGGTTCACTGAATTTATTGTGTTCGTTCCTGCAACTTTTAACTATGGCTCCCTCCTTCCTTTCTTCTCTATTGACAGTGCAAAATTGAAGTCCTTCAAGCACCCCAAATCAAACGGATAACAATTTCATAACAGCAAGGACTATGTCTCTCATGGACCACGAGCCGTGGTGTTTTAATAACTGAGACACTATAATCAAAGCAGGAGATGCACAGTAATCTCAGCTGGAAAGGAAGAGAGATTGAGAAGATGGCTCAAAATAGAACAAGCAACACTGCAATTTCACGGCAAGAAGCAACTGATGCTCTTGCAACAGTAAGTAATAGTAGTTAAGTAGCAAGTACTAGTAGTTAAGTTCATACAAGCTGGTCAAACATAAGCAAAACCACGAAGTTCATATATGCTTCTACAGGGTCCTAAGAGTAGCACAAGCTACATTCATTAACATCTACTACCTAGAAAACAGAGTCTATGTCCATAAACAAGAGAGATGCCTCAAACAGCTGAGCCTCCAGTTTGGTGCAACATTGCATCAATTTCATCACCATCCTCCATCTCCAGCTAAAGCAAGGAAAAAAATTTGTTAGAAAACAAGAAAATTAGTTACAAGCATATTAAAAATAAAAGAAAAATCATTATATTTTGCACACCCATTTGTTGTGTGCATACATGGTCTGAAAAAGAGAGAGAGATACCTCATCTGGAGTCTGCTCTCCTCGAAGACGACGACCATCAAACAAGAATGCAATTGAATTAAAATCCACAGACTGCCGGTCACAATATGCATTCATGAGTTTCTTTAGCTGGGTGCTTCTCTTGATTCTAAAGAATACTTCATTCCCATCCTGCAACCAAATAACAATAGAAAACTAAACCTTTTATGCTCTCCCCATTGTTAGATTCGTTAGAACAGGCAAGAGCGCACTTCTATTAACAGGCAGCCCATCACCATAATGATGACAAAGGAAGAAGATGGAATCAATCACGTAACATTTTACATACTGATTGTACCAGCAAAGTAGGGAAGTAGGCTTCCATGTGAATGTCATGATATGGAGATCAACTGGCATATACAACACAATAGATCACTTCACATTCAAGGTGACGTTAACTGCTAACGCCATCACAGAATTATTTTAATATGGTAACATAGATACGAATAAGGGTAGTTGTCCAGCACTAATTGATGCGGGCAATCTACACACGGAGCATCAAAGTCTACCATTGATGACTAAGGCATCACAGTGTCATGATCCTCAGCAAACAACATTGATTAAACTAGACCTAGCAGCTAGGTTTAATACCTTATCAAACAAGTACGTATTCAAATCTCAAAAACATAGTACTATCTCAATCCAACTGAACAATACAAGCATAGTTATGATGTACCGTCTTAATCCCAACCCTGCAATAACCCTTCCCACAAGAATGATTGGAGTTTACCACAAGGGAAAATAACCATGCTGGAAGCCAATATTTTGCATGTATTAAACTTTATATATCAGAGCAAACAATATGTTACACGGATTCAAAATTATGTTCAGTACCCTATGGAGCAAACGCCTGCTCTTTACCCAACCGATCACACCGTTGAAAACAAACCTGGCTAGTAAATGCTAGGAAATGAGTGACTTTTGCAAACCCAAAATGCACAGAAAAATTTTATGGGAAAAGACCACCACTCTTTTCTAAATATAATCTGACAAACATAGATATCTTGATTAATGACTCGGAGTAATATTTTAACCTCGAAACACAAACGGTACACTATTATTACTAATATATATTCTTTGCAAAAACAATGATACATAAAACCCAACTCCTCACAGATGGCACACTTGAAAACATTTCAGAAGCTTTCTGTATTTGCATCCAGACTGATCACAAGATGCATTAGCAGCAATAACAAAACTCTGAGACTAAAATATGAGGTAACTGCTTAATCTTTCAGTTTCGAAGAAGCCCAACACAAATTTACAAGAATAAATAAGCAAGCAAACAAAAAGAAATATATGATCAACAAACATGTTAACGCAGCTACCTAGAACACTAAAACTAATACTCCCTCTGTCCATCTTTACTTGTCTAGTAAACTAAACATAGTTGTCCAACTTTATTTGTTCGGTTTGGAGAACCAAGAGATAATTTACCATTTCTGTTTATTTTACCCTTGTTATTAAATACTATTCATTTCCCCATATATAACCCTTTTATTTATTGCTTGTTAAGGGGTGTGCCACGTAAAACATGGACAATTAAAGATGGAAGGTGGGAGTATGAAATATAAATGTTTTTTGGGTACATATGAGATAACTGCTTAACAAGTTTTAAGTTAGGCACAGTATTTTCTACTTGATCCAAGTTAATTTGGTGCTTATCGAATGAATCAGTTAATGTACTCGAACAAAATTTATACTCAGTCAGTTAAAGAAGATGTAAAACTCACTCTGCAGCATAAAAAGACCACCATTCCAGATTTTGTTAAAAATAAAACAAAACAATTGCAACATAAAAGAGGCCAGGGGCTGAGCGAGTTAAGGCCCTTTAGTGGAAAATCACACTGTTTATAAATAATTAAACTAAAAATTACACAACTTATGTTTTCAATATTACAAAAAATCCCAACTCCCTAAACATATTAGAAAAATCCCAACATATACCCAGAATGCTATGTATATGTCGGCTATGTTATGTATATTAATAGGGAGAGAGAGTAGAGTAATTTAAAAAGTTGGGAGAGAGTGCAATTACTTCTAAAAGGGTTGGTATTTATGTTATTTATACATAATTAAAAGCATTTTTCCATGTACATACAGCAGATGGTAAACCCTAATACAGATTAATGAAACAACTAAAACATATGATGATAAAAAAGGCATACAAAAAACAGGATCAGACATGATAATATTGAAAAGGAACACTGGAATCTAACACATAATGAAGATCTAGAAACAAAACCCTAACCAGAGGAGACAAATATATGAATATGCGTCGGATTATTATAGGGTAAAAGGGGTAAACCTGTCCTTTGACTTTGAGATTGATGTGAACTTGATCGGCGCCGCCGGGCTTCTTATCTTCCTCCCCTGCTTGAGACATTTTTCCTCTACTTTTCTCTGCCTTCGTCTTTTCTGCTGCTGTTATATTTATCGCCTAAACCAAAAGGAAGGAAGATTATACGACTTATCGATTTTATTGGCTATACGTTAATTTATACTCTTCACTTTTTGTTTTTTTTTTTTTTAATTCTATATTACTGTTTTGCCCTTGGCGTTGAAACCACGCAACCTTTTTTTGCTTTTTTTTACTTTTCAAATTCTGTCCTTTTCATCCTTTTTTATTTTTTGTTCCTCTAGCATTTGTTGGATATTCGATAAAATTTCAATTTGTATATTTTAGAAGTTCAAATTTGATGATGGTGTATTTACTAAAATTTTACTCATAAAAAATGAAAATTATATTTTCATGTTCAAAATGAAATTTTGAAAATTTTAAATGTTATTAAATCCTCAGCTCTAATTTGGTTGATCTATTCTTTTCAAATCCATTTAAAAATAATAATTTTTTTTTTTTTTACAAACTATTTAATTTCATTTCACTTTCTAACTTGTTTAACACCACAACGTTTACGTAGAAGTTTGACCATTAAAATTAAAATCTTTTAAGAGTTGAAGTTATATTTGATTATGAATATAAGTTGTAGTTTTTAAAATTTTATAAGAGAATTTAACGTTTTATGCGTTCACTTTATTTTTTGTGATTGTTATTTTTATTATACAACTATAAATTATAACAGAATTAACTTATATCTTAAAATAAAAATATTATATACATGTTTCATGCCCTTCAATTATGTAAAATGGTGTAAAAATATACTTTGTCTATCCATTGAGCTTAAAATGCCTTTTTCGTTTACCTATTTTGCTTAAAATGTCTTTCTCATCTACCTATTGAGCCTAAAATGTTCTTCTCATATACCTATTGGGCTATTTTACCCTTTTATTTAGGCAAATTACATAGAAAGTTCATCCTTAAAACTCAATTACATAAATAATTGTACTTTTTCAACATTTCAAAAATAAAAGATTTTTTTTTACATATATAGCCATTTAAAAAAATCAGAAAAGATAATTATAATTCCTAATTTAATGCTATAACTAATTATCAATTCACCTTAATTTAAGAGATATATTTTCAATCTTCAAATTAAAAGTGAAAAAGATAATCGATGCTTTCAAATCTGTCTCTTATATTCAAAATTAAAATATTTTTAAATAAACTAAGTATTCAATTATTTGCTCGTGTATGTTTTGTTTTGTTTTCATGTATATCAATCATCTAGTATTATTTCATTATCGTGTATTTTCAATTCTAATGTAATGAATTAATCATAATTTTGTATAGATAAATATTTATGGAATAAAAATCATTATGCTGGAAGTACAGATATACTATGTTTTTTTGTTGTATAGATATAATTTATGTCAAAGTCAAATTATTATTATATTTTTTATATAATTTACGCGATAAATATTCATGGTATATCTCACTATGTTGAAAGTACTTTTCTTGTTAAAAAATTATTTATTAAATATAAATATGTATTCTCATATTTCATGGTATAAACTTTTATATCTAAAATATATCATATTTTTATAGAGGTATCGTGAAAGTAGGCAATAAAAATGAAAAACATAAAATTTCGATATAGTGTATAAAAAAGGAATGAATAAAGGCTTCCATAAAAACAGGCAATGAATTAGAAATATGGAAATTTAATATATAATTATTTTTCTATCTATTAAAATTTGTTATAAAAGTAAATATTTTATATGTTATATCTGACAACCAACTATTACGGCTATGTATATGTAATAATTTTTGTAAATGGCTATTTATATTATTTTTATTTTTATTTATTAGATCAATTTAGAACGATAAAAAATTGATGTTGTGCACTATTTATTTGGTTAATATTAATAAAAATGATAGGAATTTTATGTAATTTAATAAAGATAAGTTGTGGTATTATATAATTTTTTTTCTTCAATAAAAGAGCAAAATAGAGCCAATAGGAAGACGAAAAGGGCATTTTAGGTCTAATAGGTAGACTGGAAGGGCATTTTAGGCCCAATAGGTAGACGGATGATATTTTTGCACCATTTCACATAGTTGAAGGGCATTTTAGGTCCTTTTCCGTTGTTATTTTTACTATACAACTATAAATTATAATAGAACTAACTTATATCTTAAATAAAAATAATATATACGTGTTTCATGTATTAATTTAATTACTCATTTTACACGTTCACTTTATTTTTTGTGATTATGATTTTCATTATACAACTATAAATTATAATAGAACTAACTTATATCTTAAATAAAAATATTATATTCAAAAATTAATTTAATAAAATTAATATAATGTAACAAAGATATTACATTAAAAAATAATTACGAATATTAAAAACTTAATTAATGATCTTATATAATATAATATGTTAAATTAATAAAAAAATAAAGAGCATAAATAGTGCATCATCTTCAAATTTGAAGAAACACTATTAATCCCTCCAAATATAAAATATAAAGGGTAATTTGAAGTTTTCTTTTTCAACTATGGAGTACAGAGGGTAAAATGAGACATCAATCCAAACTGCCCAATTTGTGGTCATAATTCATAATTCCAGCATCATATTTTCTTTAAGTATGCTTGTCACGATTCAAATGGCCATGAGTGACACCCACACTAATCTTCCTATGGGAGAATCATCTAAACCAAACCATAACCAAAACACTTAGTCAATATTAAGATGATATTATTATAAAATCAATATAATAACCATAATACAAGACTAATCGTTATTAATGGGGAAGTCAAACAAACTACCTACAAAAATCCCCAAGACCCGAAAGTCATCGTACAAGAACTACGAACAAAGATCATGTCTAAAGAGATTTCCCAAATAAAGTAAATAAAGAATATTTCATTGCCCGAAAGATGGACAAGAACAAATAAGATGACCTATGGAAGCCTGGAGATGGAGTGCTCACCCTTGGATCAAGATCTGCTATCAAACTCTAGAGGTGAGATCATGTATGAGCCTCTAGAACAATTTCTGCACTCAACAAAAGAAGAGTACAGGGTAGTATCGGTACAAACCACTATGTACTGGTAGGTATCATAGGCCAACTCAATTTAATAACATGTACACAACATAAATCAAATAACAAGTAGACAAGCATAGTCACATAACAAATATTCAATGAAATAACAATACAACAATAGCAGGTCAACAGTGCTCACAAACCGCCACATAACTATCAAGAGTATCAATCATATTGTAAACATCAACCAAATCAACACAAGTATGTACACACATGCTATGAGACTTATTTTTGCCCAAATAGTTATGACCTGCAGGGAACAATCTACTTCATGTACCGTACCGGCATGGTACCCGATCCAACATAAATATAAATGTAACGGTGTGGTACCCGATCCAACATAAATATAAATGTACCGGCGTGGTATCCGATCCAACAAAAATATAAACGTACCGGCGTGGTACCCGATCCAACATAAATATAAACGTACCGGAGTGGTACCCGATTCAACATAAATATAAATATACCGGTGTGGTACCCGATCCAACATAAATTTAAACAAGTATTATCACTATCAATTTACACAGCCTCCCAGCATACAACACAATGTAGCAAATTTACAAGTACTCTTAAAGTCATAAGATAATTCCATCAAGTCAATTTTCAATAAACATTTATACACGAATCAACAATCCAAACATCAACAATTTCAAGCATGTCCGAATACCAATCCACAAGTATCCAATTTAGGAGCATACACACAATTAAGTCGAGTCTAAACTCCAATTAAACCATAACCTACCTCAACCGAAGAATCCAAATGTGAGCTAATTTGCAAGGGTCTTGCCCTTCCGTAAAGTCTCTGAATGATCAAAATATGTTCCAATACATATCCTCTATAAGATTATGGTTCCAACGACGTGAACGATCAAATCTCATATTAACCGTGAAAACAGTACTCCAAATTTAATTTCACAAAAATCTAACATAATCTCATGTCCTGTTCACGAATTAATTAATGGTACTAACTGACAGAACTAATATTTCTTGAATCTCTAATAGTAATTTACCATTAAAAGCACTTTGGCATCATTATATTATAATTGCTAAATATATAATAAACCTAATGTATAATAACACACAGAACTACATAATGATCAATACTAATTGATTAGTTACTGTCCATCGTAATAGTTAACATTCTTGACATCATTAACCCACAATTGTCCGTGTTACTCATGATACCATTAGGATTTAACACCATTAATTTAATCTACCTAATTCTAATGCACCAGAAAGTTAACACATATGACCACCTTGTGAATCCCACTTCAACAATTTTAATACCCTAATCACATCAATCCTTTACCCGTAGCAATGATAATGAGAAAATTCAACTCACCTTCACTCCACCATTATAGATATAACATAGTAGGTATATTCAATCGTAGGAAATAATTCACACGCACTCCTTACCTGAAGACTTCGCAACTTTCCCTTCAAACCTAGTGAAAACTGAATTATCGTACCATTTTTTTTTCTTTTCCTCTCCACCTTTTTATCTATATTGTTATTTTTATTGTAAATGGTAAACGCTAATCTCCTAATTTCATCCTTATATTAACCACATAAGTAAATAAATTGTCATCTTGACCCATTAATTCACTAATTAAAATAACATCTAACATATCCAATAAATTCTCAAATAATTTTTGAAACCTAAAAAATAAATTAAATATTTACATTGACTAAAAAGTATGTTCCAAACCTATTGAAAATGTTAAAACACTAACCCCGGTCGTCTTGCTTAAAAATTGACTATTATCGGGTTTAACTTTATTAAACTTGAAGGACCCAACTAATGACTTAAATCGCCTCCGAACACCTCACGAATTGGTACTACAATCATGTAAGTCATAATTCATGCATATAAACTACCACGAGAACTAAAAATAGCAAAGATGAAAAAATTTCACAAACGACCGGGAGGGTCGTTACATTAGATAGCAATTAAACAATCGTTCGTCCCCGAACGGACAAACAAGAGGCAAGAAGGAAAAACAAGGAATTACCTGAGTTAGCAAAAAGATGCACATACTTGCTGCGCATGTCTACTTCGGTCTCCCAAGTGGCCTCCGCAATAGGATGATTCTTCCACTGAACTTTCATAGATGTAATCTCCTTAGTCCTCAACTTATGGACAACCAAATACCTATCCGAGCCTATGCGTACCCCCACCACTTCAGACTCGAAAGGTTCAATCAGTATACAATAACATAAGGCATATTCTTCACCCCTATATATGAAACCGTCCTATACAAACTGATAAATATATGTGCATACTGGTGATATGCGATGCACATGTAGGAATGAATGCAAAGTACACAATCAATATCATACCTCACTATAATTGTCTTCATCAGAACCATCATTGTAATCAACCTCCGGCTTTGTCGGATATCAACACATCATCAAAGTATCCTCCAGCCTTATCGGGTATCAATATCATCACAATAGTATCATCCGGTCTTATCGGGATCATAATAGTGTCCTCCGACCTTGCCGGGTATAAACGTATCATCATAATAGTCATTACCGAATAACATACACTAACATACTCATAAAAAATAGTCATATCACCATATCTATCTAGTCAATACTTCCCAACTACTCGTGATTAGCTAACCAACACTTATTATAATAGAATCACCCGTTCACTAGTCATCACATAACCTCTAGTTATTAGCCTAAACATTACCCTTCACATAATCCTTATTCACAGGATAACAACTAACCACTATTTATTTAATAGCCAACATCTAACATGTAATCAAGGTTCATCACTAGACCAAAATCGTCACTTATCCACCATTCATTATTATCAACTAGTCATCCTATATCCGTTAATCATTACTAGACAACATATTATTACTTGTCACCTAACCATCTTTTATTAATTGACATCATTCATTATCTAACCACCGTTTACCAACTAATCCTTGCTTAACTATTTATTAGTTAATCATTTAGCAACTATTTAAATTTATTAACTAGTCACCTCTTATTACCAACATCTCTTATTATCTAACCTCATCAACATCACGAACTTAGTCATCAATATCAACTAAGTAACGCATAACCATCGCTAGCTATCATGTTTTAACTAAGCAAGATTCATTAACCAATACATTAGATCCTAGCCATACAAGTGGTATAGTCCACTAATAGACAACTAGTTACTACATAGTTTAACCGTTAATTAGGCAGAACAATCGTAAGATCATATTTCAGTTACAATCACATCAATCGCCAATATAATACTCATGAATGTACCAAATTTGTACATGCCATCACCAGTATCCAATCAATAAAGTCGTAAGCAATATATTGCATCTTCCTCTGTCCTATACCGGAGAGATGTGTCTACAACCATTTATGCATTCATAAACTGTAATTGTATTCTTTAAACTGATAAACACTCCTTGAATATTCAATCATTATCATAACACAGCCCTTAGACCCATATACATATCCAAAATTCATATCGATAATCATATTTATAAGTTGTAGCATATCTTAAATCATCTCACATATAGGAGGCATAATATGGATAGACATGTAATCGTCTGTAGAATATCTTATATCGATAGGTCATATGCCATGACTAAGGGGAATATCACCTTTCTATGCCAACCATCAAGTCTACGAGAAAATAGTATCTCTAAATGCACAATATCACTTCCATAAAAAGTATCATAACTATAACTCAAAGGCACAATCCAGGAACATCAATACAAGTTACCAAGTTATGAAGTAACCTTATACTAAGGTTTACTAGACACATCTATGTCTAACAGCCGCAACTAAGTCCATAGGACTTAACATAATATAAGTTTAGGCCTAAGTGGGCCAGAAGATCCCACTTCTAATCCTTAATTTTTATAATTAGGCACACTATGCCCCAAACTAGGTTAAGGTATCTAGTTCATCTTCTAGATGTCAAGTAAGCCATATTCAAGCCTAAGATAGCTGCTTCGACTAGAAACAAGGTACTCAAGTCAACTCTACTCAACTTAAGGTTTCAAGACTACTACACTAGCCCAATAAGGCCAAATATATAAATCACGCCTCAAATACTAAAATCATATCCCGGACATAGGTTTACATCATAACATCGCTACAACTAATCTAAACTAGAGAGGAAAAGCAATAGGATTCAAAAGGGGTATAAACATGCTATTTTTACGGGTCCCAAGCCCGCATCTAAACTCCAAACATCAACAAGCGAGGCCAAGTAGTCCTACTCATAATCAAGCCTAACATCCATATCCACACACAACATATATCACACATCATCTATGAAGAAAAATAGACAGAAGCCAACAAGAACCTAAACTTAGAAAACTTCACATCAAACTTTTTCTCTTAAAAAAAATCCAAAACAATCCTTAAGTGATTTTCATGTTTCCTTTTACTCTTAGAATAAATCAGAATATCATCAATAAAGACAATCATGAAATAATTCAAGTAGGGTTTAAATATTCCACTAATGCACAAAAGACATCACAAGAAACTCATTGTGCCTATACTAGATTCAAAAGCAGTCTTAGAAATATCGTCAGGCCAAATCTTAAGCTGATGATACCCGAATCTCAAATCAATCTTAGAAAATATGAATGTACCCTACAACTGGTCAAATAATCATCGATACGGGACAAAGGATACTTATTACGGAATGTAACTTGTTCAACTGCTTATAGTCTATACACATATGAAGACTACCTTCCTTCTCCTTCACAAACAAGACCTGAGCACCCCATGGAGAGGCAGTTGGATGGATAAAACCCTTACTCAACAAGAAATATCCACCAAGTATCACTCAAGGAAATATCAATCATGCTATTTAATAATTCATTTATACTCCCATTCAGGATCATCCTTAATTATTTTATTAATGTAACTAAGTCATTTGATTTTGCATTGCCACTATCATGGAAATTACTATCCTCTAAAGGTGTCATATATCAACAAACTTTGTGGGACATGCAAATGTATAATTCAGCCACAAGGTCAAGTCAATAATAATTTATCTTCTCAAATTTTTTCCTAATGCATAAATCCACAACTACAACTTATGTCTTGACAATCACTAACTAAATATTTTTCACGACAAACACTTCATGGTCAAACCAAACCTCTCTTATATCACTAGTACCAATTTAAGATATATAGAGTCATTCTTATTTCTACCTAACAATATTTTTATTACGAGATTTACTTAACTCTTAATCACCTCAAGAGTGGTCCTCACACCACTAGCATATAAGCAAGGCCAACCAAAATAAATCGATTATAGGTCATTGACAGTCTAATCACTAATATCACATTCCACACAAGTCATCGATCAAATTCTGTAGGTATCAACAACCTATACTATTTTTGTCACTTTTATTTATAACATTATTTTGTCAAGCATTTAGAATTCGTTCACATAAGGAACTCAAAGATAATGTCACTTAGCTAGTCTGCACAAGGAACCCATATAGTTTTAATAATAGAACTGCACAAAAATTTTAAATATAGTCTCAATGACCGGACCACACAAGGATCCCAAAATAATATCAAATAATCGAACTACACAAGGGTCCATCCCCAACATCATTAACAAGAACCTCTCATTACGAAAAATATATATCACCTCAGTCTTTTATTCATGTCACTTTTTCGCTATCTTTTTCTCGACATCACATTCTCATATCGTCCTCTCAATTCCTATAACATCAATCTCATCAGTATAATAGTACCAAAAATAAGTAAGCACCATAGAATTTCTAGTTTCACATTAAAAAGAAATCAAATAATCCCATCACATTTATCAACAAAAACAACTTAGTCAATTTTCATCACTTAACAAGAACAATTCACAATAATGACAAAAATCTAGCAACACAAGTTTAGCCAAATATCAAACACAAGCAATCAATAAATTCACAACTTTCACAAGTCTTTTCCTATTAACAATAGCTTTAGACCTTATTTACAGATACCAATTGAAATCTCCTAAATTTTTATTCAAAATTATAAAGATACCATTTGAAATTTTCTAGATACTAATTGGATTTAATTTAGTAGTCCAAGATTAAGAAGACACAATGGAGAGAATGAAAGGTTAATGACTTTTACATGCCTCATAGCCTTACGAAGATTGGGTGTGGGGGCCTACACACCAATCTATGAAACTCTACTTGACATTGCTCTTATTAACAGTTACTAATTGGAATTGCTAGATACCAATTGAATTCAAGTAATAACTTGTAAGAAAGAAGAATTTGAATTTTCCTAGTGTCCTATAGCCTCTTGAAGAAAAGTATAGACGTCTCTGTACCGTTCCGTAAGACTCTGCTAGACATGTTCTTGTACGACAAGATCGACGAACCTAGGACTTTGATACCAACTTTATCACGACCCAAATGGCCATGAGTGACACCCACACTAATCTTCTTGTAGGAGAACCATCTAAATCGAACCATTACCAAAACACTTAGTCAATATTAAGATGATATTATTATAAAATCAATATAATGACCATAATACAAGACTAATCGTTATTAATGGGGAAGTCAAACAAACTACCTACAAAAATCCCCAAGACCCGAAAGTCATCGTACAAGAACTATGAACAAAGATCATGTCTAAAGAGATTTCCCAAAATAAAGTAAATAAAGAATATTTTATTGCCCGAAAGATGGACAAGAACAAATAAGATGACCCATGGAAGCCTGGAGATGGAGTGCTCACCCTTGGATCAAGATCTGCTATCAAACTCTAGAGGTGAGATCATGTTTGAGCCTCTAGAACAATTTCTGCACTCAACAAAAGAAGAGTACAGGGTAGTATTAGTACAAACCACTATGTACTGGTAGGTATCATAGGCCAACTTAATTTAATAACATGTACACAACATAAATCAAATAACAAGTAGACAAGAATTGTCACATAACAAATATTCAACGAAATAACAATACAACAATAGCAGGTCAACAGTGCTCACAAAACGCCACATAACTATCAAGAGTATCAACTATATTGTAAACATCTACCAAATTAACACAAGTATGTACACATATGCTATGGGACTTATTTTTGCCCAAATAGTCATGACCTGCAGGGAACAATCTATGTTCATGTACCATACCGGTGTGGTACCTGATCCAACATAAATATAAATATACTGGCGTGGTACCCGATCCAACATAAATATAAATGTACCGGTGCGGTACCCGATCCAACATAAATATAAACGTACCGTCGTGGTACCCGATCCAAAATAAATATAAATGTACCGGAGTGGTACCCGATCCAACATAAATATAAACGTACCGGCGTGGTACCCGATCCAACATAAATATAAACGTACCAGCGTGATACCCGATCTAAGATAAATATAAACGTACTGGCGTGGTACCCGATCCAACATAAATAGAAACAAGTATTATCAATATCAATTTACACAACCTCCCAGCATACAACACAATGTGGTCATAATACAATTTCATCAAGTCAATTTTCAATAAACATTTATACACGAATCAACAATCCAAACATCAACAATTTCAAGCATGTTCAAATACCAATCCACAAGTATCCAATTTAGGAGCATACCCACAATTAATTCGAGTCTAAACTTCAATTAAACTATAACCTACCTCACCGAAGAATCCAAATGCGAGCTAATTTGCAAGGGTCTTGCCCTTTCGTGAAGTCTCTGAATGATCAAAATCTGTTCCAATACACATCCTCCATAAGATTACGGTTCCCACGACGTGAATGATCAAATCTCATATTAACCGTGAAAATAGTACTCCAAATCTAATTTCACAAAAATCTAACATAATCTCATGTCCTGTTCACTAATTAATTAATGGTACTAACTGACAGAACTAATATTTCTTGAATCGCTAATAGTAATTTACCATTAAAAACACTTTGGCATCATTATATTATAATTGCTAAATATATAATAAACCTAATGTATAATAACACACAGAACTACATAATGATCAATACTAATTGATTAGTTACTGTCCAGCGTAATAGTTAACATTCTTGACATCATTAACCCACAATTGTCCATGTTACTCATGATACCATTAGGATTTAACACCATTAATTTAATCTATCTAATTCTAATGCACCAGAAAGTTAACACATATGACCACTTTGTGAATCCCACTTCAACAATTTTAATACCCTAATCACATCAATCCTTTATCCGTAGCAACGATAATGAGAATATTCAACTCACCTTCACTCCACCATTATAGATATAGCATAGTAGGTATATTCAATCGTAGGAAATAATTCACACGCACTCCTTACCTGAAGACTTCAAAACTTTCCCTTCAAACCTGGTGAAAACTGAATTGTCGTGCCATTTTTTTCTTTTCCTCTCCACCTTTTTATTTATATTGTTATTTTTATTATAAATGGTAAACCCTAATCACCTAATTTCATCCTTATATTAACCACATAAGTAAATAAATTGTCATCTTGACCCATTAATTCACTAATTAAAATAATATCTAACATATCCAATAAATTCTCAAATAATTTTTGAAACCTAAAAAATAAATTAAATATTTACATTGACTAAAAAGTATGTTCCAAAACTATTGAAAATGTTAAAACACTAACCCCGGGTCGTCTTGATCAAAAATTGACTATTATCGGGTTTAACTTTATTAAACTTAAAGGACCCAATTAATGACTTAAATCGCCTCCGAACACCTCACGAATTGGTACTACAATCATTTAAGTCATAATTCATGCATATAAACTACCGCAAGAACTAAAAATAGCAAAGATGAAAAATTTTCACAAACGACTAGGAGGGTCGTTGCAGTGCTAATGCTAAATTTTTTTAGCTTGAGCTCATTAGGAATTCTTCTGACTCTTAGCACATTAACCTCAACTGGTTCTCTATCGAGAAATGGAGTAATACTTGAAAAAAGTTAAGGAGCTCCCCGTTTAACAACCATATTCCTTGGGAAGTCCTCTTTCCTTTTAACCTGTGCAACATCTAAAAAATTAGAAATAAAAACACCTTTAACAGCTCCAAAGCTCCTCTTTCTTTCAAAAACACCATAGCTGAGGCTGTGGAATACTTTTACCTCTTGGGCCCTTTCAATAAGCACTCAAAATCCCCTATTCAGTTGCATTGGATTCCTCCCTACACTCAACACTATAAGCTCAACACTGATAGAGCTTGTGTTGGTAACCCCAACAAAGATGATATTGGAGGAGTCATTAGGAATAATAACGGTGAATGGGTTATTGATTTTTTACGATTGTTTAGATTTGCTACCAACAACCTTATGGAATTGCTGGCCCTCAAGAAAGGTTTGGAACTGGCCCTCGACCATAACCTAAAACCTTTAGAGGTGAGCATCGACACCTTGAAAGTGATCAATATGCTTAATAATGGTAATATATTTTATGATCCTATTCTTCATGAATGCAGATTATTGATAAGGAACCTTCCCAGGCCCATGGTGCTCCATAATTTCAAGGAACAAAACAGGATTGCAGATGCTTAGCAAAGAAAGGAGCAACTTTGAAATGTTTTGAACAACCCTAGATTTTTATACTATCACCATATTTTACGAAACCACAGTTGTGGGATGATCTTAAAGGATTTTTTTTTGATAAATTTGTACCCTATAATTTTTTGACTTTTGGGCAAGTTTCATTATTGTTTATGATGGAATCAAACTAATTGTCTAACTACTTTGCACAAACTTTTGTTTTATTAATGAATGTCTTGTTAAACAAAAAAAAAGGTGGTTGGAGATGCCCTTAGGGGTTGTTTGGTTGAAAAAGATTTATCTTGACATAATTAATTTCAAAATAAAAAAGGTATGAATATATCCCTAAACTTTGATAAATGGTACAAATATATCTTCCGTCATACTTTAGGTAAAAATATACCCTTGTCGTTAATGTAAAGATACATATATACCCCTAAACTTTGATAAATGATACTAATATACTCTCCGTCATTCTTTAGGTACAAATATACCCTTGCGTTAATGAAAAGGTACATATATGTGCTTCTCACTTACGACAGGACACATGTCACAATTCTGTTCATTTGACCCTTTTTAATTTAATTTAATTTATTCCAACCTGTAACACCTTGGAAAATTTTTGAATCCAAGTTTAATACTTTGAGTGAGCATGAGGTGTGAGTATTTTGTGAAGAATTATAATGCATACATATACATATAACTATTGTGTATATAAGTTATATGATTAGTACGAGTAGAAAAAGAAGAATTGAAGAGTCTTGAACTTTGATTTGCCATTTTTAAGTGGGGCCCACTTTAGTTTCTAAAACATATAAAAAAATAGAAAGAAGGAAACTTTGATTTGGAAAAAAGAAAGTACAATAGTACTACTAATTAACAAAAAAAAAGAAAAAGGAAAGATTGATTTGGAGTTCACTGGAACTCTTGGCAAATATTAGGAAAAAAAAGAAACGTATAGAGCCCTATTATTTCATCTCCTCCTTCTTCCAGCAAATACAAAAAGGGAGAAATTAGTTGAGCTCTTGCTTGTGGTTCCAAAGTGAGAAGAAGTAGCACTATTGGTACTCCCTCTATTTGTCCCCTTCTCTTCCTTCAACATCGAGCAATCAATTTCATATTTAGAGTTGAAATTGAATTTCAAGAGATAAATTCTTTATCCCTTTCTTGAATTTAATTATGAAAATGTATTTAGAGATACTTAATTTAAATCTTGATACTAGCTCTTAATGTGGAATTGCTTAATCGGGGTTTCTTGAGAAAAGAGAAAAAGTGTAAAATTTTGATAAGAGAAGAGTTTTTAGGGATTCCTATTAATTATGTGGATTTAACATTAAATTGTATAAGTTAGAAAAGTTAGAATCTATTGTGGATCCTTGTTAAAGAATTTGATTAATTTTGGATATAAGTGAAGATTATTGGGATAAGTTATTAAATACACCTACGGATTATTGATGGACATATGTGGTACCTTGTAGCTAGTGAATTGCGTATCAGATAGCAGGGACTAGTGGTTGGGAAGAAAAAGGCTACATGCTCACGGGTTGAATCACTTGGCTCGAATTATTATCGTAGTTAATAAAGCACTAAGGTATGTAAAGCTAAATCTTCCCTCGCTGCAAAGGCACCACCCTACATCATGTGCTCCTTCCCATTTGATGTTAGTATAATTCTCATAAAAAACGAAAGTGGAATCTCTATATTTTCCTGCATATCATTCCCTCATTCTACCATCAAGCTTATAAGTATCTATATTTTCCTCTTTATGTTAAATTTCCATGATACTTTCATATTATCATAAGTTCTATACTTGAATCCTTTAGGCCATAATATATATATGGATATCACACGTTAGGAGTAAAAGTAAATAGTTATGGCATAGTTGCATTTGAATATGTTATCTAGACGATCATTATCGTAACTCATATATCATAGGCCTTCAAGGCATTATTTGATAAACATTAGCGACAGATGGTTATATAGGTTTGGCTTGGCACATCACTCGACGTGATTCTTTGTACAAGATAGAGACTAGAACACTATAGCGAGCCCAACCATTGAGCGTACCCGCCTTTGTGGCATCATTTGTATTTGAAGTTAGTTTGAACGTCATGTATTGATTTCCCCTGACTCGAGACAACATATGGCATATATGGCCTGCGGGTAGACCCTCATAGTGAGCCCCTAGGTGGGGCGTACCTGATTACAAACTGCGATTATAGTTATACATATGTGATCATAGCAACAAGTATTTGAGCAACATATGTTTTATACTTGCGTCAGATTGCCTTCGGTAAGCCACTTTGTGATAATTTGTACTACTTATAGGATGAATACATCACCTAGGCAAATTATAGGCCCTATATTATAATGAATGCCTTTCTAAACATTACACAAGATGCTAGTAAGATTAGTGCATAGGTTACTAGTTCATATCTTGTATGGGTTACTGTTGGCTCATATATTTTCACTTTAATATTTGACTCATGTGAGCTTCTGTACTTGTCCAACTGTTATTCTGTCTGCTTTTATACCAGTACATATTATTTATGTACTGACATTCTGGGGGCACGATATTTTATTGATGTAGGCTTAGATTCTCAGGATAGCAGACGTCCGCATTAGGCCCTGTTGCCATTTTTAGCTAATATTGTGGTGAGCTCCATCTCTTTCTGGGGCCAGTCTAGTATTTTGATTATATGTACAGGACTCTAGTTGGGTATGTCGGGCCCTAAGCAACTAGTCACTTGTAGTACATTGTGTCAAAATGACTAGAGGCTTCATAGACATCATGCAATATTGTATTGTATATTTTTTGACAAGATAACTTCCTCATGCATGTATATGACTAGTATTGGATATCCTGCTCATCATTATCCCTTAATCTTGCGTATGTTATGAAGTGCATATAAGGTAGGTGTATACAATTCTTGTCCGTCATTTATTATTTTGAGGCTTGATAAACTTGGTATCAGAGCCTAGGTTTAGGTGTCCCAGGGAGTCTATGAAGCCGTGTTTAGTAAGACCTTACTTATCAATGTGTTGCGCGCCACATTTATAATTAAGGTACAACATGGATATAATCTAGATCGTGTAATAGAGTTAAGTTATAGAAATTTACTTCTAACTCCCATTCAACTTATTTGTGATACAGACTATGTCTGCTACTAAGAAGGATAAAGCAGCCCAACAGTCCACTATTGGCATTACTCAGGAGGTAACCACTACTGGGCAATCTCCCATATTGGTAGATTTGAATAGGACTCAAGAAAATTTATTGGGTTTTATACTCTCAGGTTCTCAAATGGCAGGGATGGAAGGACCTACAAGGGTTTCTACACCTCCAGTGGTACCAACAGTAGTTCCTATCCCACCATCAGGTGCCTCAGGCCCATATCTTAAAGGAGCAATACAGTTGCTTACACAGTTGGTCGCCATTCAGGCCCAAAGACAGAATGTGGACGTACCTGTTGCTACTCAGAGAGGGTTACCAAATCTAAAATCAAAGATTTCCTCCGTATGAATCCACCAGAATTCATAGGTTCTAAGCTTGCAGAAGACCATCAACAATTCATTGATGAGGCTTATAGAATTTATAAGGTGATACAGGTCTCGGATATAGATGTAGTTGAATTAGCCTCCCATCGACTGAAAGATATTATTGTTGATTGGTATGCGACGTAGGTTGACTCGAGAGGTTAGGAAGCACCTTCAACGGTCTGGACAGAATTTGCAGAAGCCTTCATGGATCATTTTATGCCATTAGAGCTCTGAGAGGCGAAGGTGGATGAATTTCTATCTTTAAAGAAGGGTAATCTTAGTGTCAATGAGTATTTTTTGTGGTTTACACAATTTTTTAAATATGCTCCAGAGATGGTTAGCACACAAGCAAAATGGATTCATCGCTTTGTGAATGGCTTGCGGATCCCTTGAAGGACCTTCTTTCTGTTGCTGCTATGAATAAGTATTTGGATATAGCAAGAATCATGGCACGTGCTTAGCAGATAGAGAAAGATCAGTGTAATCGTGAAATAAATAGTGAAAGGAAGAAGAGTAAGAGAGCTAGGACGACCAGCCAGTATTAGGGAAACAGTGGAGCTTCCACTTGTAGAGGGCCACCTAAGCAGACCAGTCAGCTGTGTGCTCCATATCTAATGCTCTAACTCAGTTCTTGAGGCACAGGTACGAGCAGAGCCATACTTTTAGATCACCATACTTACAACCTCAAAGGGGCGCTAGTCCAGGGTTACCACCTCGACCTACTTGTAGGTAGTGCGGCCGACCACATGGAGAAGGAGAGTATCAACATGGCTCAAATACATGTTACTGGTGTGGTATAGAGGGTCATATGGTAAGTGATTATCCCCAGCTCAGAGGTAAAGGTAGAGATGATCAATCACAACCTACAGGGTCTGCATCAGTTTCATATTCATCAGTGCCTTCTTCTTCTCGCAGTCCTCAGGCACCAACAGGTAGAGGATATGGTAGGGGCAGAGGGATCGATTCAAGCACAGGCCCCAAACCGTATGTATGTACTAGCTAGTCGACAGGATTCAGAGGCATCTTTAGATATGGTCACAGGTACCTTAGCTGTCTTTTTATATGATGTATATGCCTTGATTGACCCAGGATCTACCTTGTCATATGTTACTCTAGTTGTTGCTAAAAATTTTGGAGTAGAGCCGGAGTTGTTACAAGAACTATTTGCGGTATCGACTCCAGTAGGAGATTTTATAATAGCTAAGTGGGTTTATTATGATTGTGTGGTGACAGTATGTGGTCGTGCTACGTTGGCTAATCTAATTGAACTTGAAATGGTTGATTTCGATGTTATTTTGGGTATGGATTGGTTATTCTCTTATTATGCTACAGTTGATTATCGAGCCAAAATAGCCTATTTCTACTTCCCAGGAGAGACAGTCTTCGAGTGGAGGGGTGATTCTATAATGCTTAGAGGGAGGTTTATTTCCTTTCTTAAGGCACGAAAGCTTATTGCAAAGGGGTATTCGTATCACTTAGTCCAAGTGAAAGTCATTGAGGCCGAAAAACAGGCACCAACTTTAGGATCCGTACCAGTGTTGAACGAGTACTCAGATGTGTTTCTTGATGAACTTCCTAGATTACCTTATGTCAGAGAGATCGATTTTTATATTTATGTGAATCTCCATACTCAGACGATATCAATTCCACCTTATGGAATGGCGCCTGCCAAATTGAAAGAGTTAAAAGAGCAGTTAAAAAACTTACTTGATAAAGGTTTCATTCGGCCCAGTATATCACCTGGGGGTGCGCCAGTGCTTTTTGTACTCAAGAAAGATGACACATTGCGAATGTGTATAGATTACAGATAGCTGAACAAAGTGACAATAAAGAATAAGTACCCTCTACCCAGAATAGATGATTTATTTGATCAATTACAAGGAGCTAAATGCTTTTCAAAGATTGATTTGAGGTCCGGTTATCACCAGTTAAGAATTCATGAAGCAAATATTCCCAAAACAACCTTTTGGACAAGATATGGGCACTTTGAGTTTCTTGTCATGTCATTTGGACTAACAAATGCTACAGCAGCCTTCATGGACACGATGAATAGGATTTTCAAACCCTTTCTTGATATGTACGTGATTGTATTTATAGATGATATTTTGATATATTCACGTTATAAAGTTGAACATGTAGATCATTTGAGTTCAGTATTACAGAGGCTCAGAGAGCACCAGTTGTATGCTAAATTCTCTAAGTACGAGTTTTGGTTTACCTCGGTAGCTTTCCTTGGTCATGTAGTATCTAGAGAAGGCATCAGAGTAGATTTTCAAAAGATAGAAGCTGTGAAGAATTGGCCTCAACCAACCACTCCTACTGAGGTGCATAGTTTTTTAGGGCTGATAGGTTATTATAGGAGATTTGTGGAGTGATTTTCCTCTATTTTTTTCCCATTGACCAAATTGATGCAGAAAGAAGTTAAGTACCAGTGGTCGGATGCTTGTGAAAGAAGTTTCCAAGAGCTGAAATATAGATTAACTACCGCGCTAGTGTTAGCCTTACCAGAGGGCATAAAAGGATATGTGGTGTACTGTGATGCTTCAGGTGTTAGTTTGGGTTGAGTCCTAATGCAGCATGGAATAGTTATAGCATATGCCTCTCGTCAATTAAAGAAGCACGAACAGAATTATCCCACTCATGACTTAGAGCTTGCAACAGTAGTATTTGCACTAAAAATATGGCATCATTATTTATATAGAGTGCATGTTGATATCTTTACAGATTATAAGAGTTTTCAATATTTATTCAAATATCCGAGACAGAGGAGGTGGCTAAAGTTATTGAAAAACTATGATGCCAATTTTCTATATCATCTAGGAAAAGGTAATATTGTAGCTGATGCTCGACTATCCATGGTTAGTCTAGCATATATTCCACCTGTTCAGTGGGAAGTAGTGAGAGATGTTCAAAAATTAACCAATCTTGGTGTTCGCCTTGTGGATTATGAAGATGGTGGCATTGTTGTACTTAATTTAGCTGAGTCATCACTCGTGGCATCAGTTAAGAAGAGGCAGTATGATGAGCCCTTATTGTTCCAATACAAAGAGGGAATTCAACAACATCGAATTACGACATTCGAACTAGCAGGTGATGGCACTTTGAGGTGTCGAGGTAGATTATGTGAGCCTGATGTAGATGGGTTACGATAATAGATTATAGCTGAGGCACATTGCTCTCGTTATTCAATATATCCTAGTTCTACAAAAATGTATCATGATCTTAAAGAGATCTACTGGTGGAACGACATGAAGAAATATATAGCAGAATATGTGCCATAGTGCCCCAATTATCAGCAAGTGAAAGCAGAACACCAGAGGCCCGGTGGCCTTGCTCAAACCTTTAGTATTCCTATGTGAAAATAGAATGCTATTAATATGGACTTCGTTGTAGGCTTACCTTTTTCTTATCGGAAGCATGACTCTATTTGGGTAATAGTTGATCGATTGACGAAATCAGCCCACATTCTTCCTGTTAAATCTACTAGCTCGGCTGAAGATTATGCCGAGCTATATATAAAAGAGATTGTTCATCTATATGGGACCCCGATGTCTATTATTTCAAATAGAGGTTCCCCGTTCAAGGCTCAATTTTGGAAATCATTTCATAGAAGCTTGGGTACTTAGGTGAACCTTAGCATTACGTTTCATCCGTAGGCAGAAGGCCAGGCCGAGCGCACTTTTCAGACACTTGAAGATATGTTAAGAGCGTGCGTACTGGATTTTAAAGGTAATTGGGATGATTATTTGCCTCTAATAGAATTTGCTTATAATAATAGTTATCATTCCAGCATTGACATGGCTCCATTCGAAGCTCTATATGGGAGACGATGTAGATCACCTATTGGTTGGTTAGAAGTAGGTGAGACACAGGTATTGGTTCTGGATCTAGTCCATCAAGCTGTCGAAAAAGTTAAGTTGATACGGGAGCAATTGAAAACTGCCCAGAGTAGGCAATAATTGTATGCAGATATACGACGTAGAAATTTAGAGTTTCATGTTGATGCTTTTGTGTTCTTGAAGGTGTCGCCTATGAAGGGCGTTATGCGATTTGAAAAAAAGGGTAAGTTGAGTCTCAGGTACATTAGACCCTATAGAGTTATTCGCAGAATTGGCCAGGTAGCCTATGATCTAGAATTACCTCCAGAGTTAGCTACAGTGCATCTTGTCTTTCATGTGTCTATGCTATGTAAGTGCTTAGGATAGCCGTCTCATGTCATCCATATAGAGGGTATTGAGCTTTTTGGAGATTTATCATTTGAGAAAATCCCCTTGCTATATTGGATCGGCAGGTCAGAAAGTTGAGATCCAGAGACATAGCTTCAGTAAAGGTATTGTGGAGGAACCAAAACGTAGAAGAATTCACTTGGGAAGTAGAAGAAGATATGATAACTAAATACCCTTATTTATTCCAAAGATTATCAGAAGGTTCTTGAACTATTTGTCCCTTTATTTGATCATTAGTTTTTATTATATTTTGTTTTGTTGATATCTGATTCTTTACATGATTTGTGCCTATGAGACTTGAGATTTACATGGAAACTGCATGCAGATGCAGAGTATAAGGTGAGTTCTTCGTTGGTTATGACTTTTAGTGGTGTTTAAGGCCAAGAGGAGCCTCGTATACTATTTTTGAGTTTAAGGCCAAGCGGAGCCTTATGTATTATCTGTTGAGTATTATATATGTTGTGACACTCTGTGAAGTTTGTTGGGACGTATTATGGTTAGATGAAAGGTAATCGATAGACCTATTTACAAAGGAAACTCTGGCGAAATTTTGAAAATTCGAAGAGTTACCCAAATTTTAATGCCTCGTCATTCGATAAAGTAAGACTGAAGTTGGTTAAATGATATAGTGGATGGCTTGGATCGTGGTGGAATGGATAGTAGCCTATGAGCATCATTCGAGGACGAATGACCCTAAGTGGGGGAGATTGTAACACCTTGAAATTTTTTTGAATCCAAGTTTAATACTTTGAGTGAGCATAAGGTGTGCGTATTTTGCGAAGAATTATAATGCATACATATACATATAACTATTGTGTATATAAGTTATATGATTACTACTAGTAGAAAAAAAAGAATTTAAGAGTCTTGAACTTTGATTTGCCACTTTTAAGTGGGGCCCACTTTAGTTTCTAAAACATATAAAAAATAGAAAGAAGGAAACTTTGATTTGGAAAAAAGAACGTACAATAGTACTACTAATTAACAAAAAAAAAGAAAAAGGAAACATTGATTTGGAGTTCACTGGAACTCTTGGCAAATATTAGGAAAAAAAAGAAAAAAGAACATATAGAGCCCTATTATTTCATCTCCTCCTTCTTCCAGCAAATACAAAAAGGGAGAAATTGATTGAGCTCTTGCTTGTGGTTCCAAAGTGAGAAGAAGTAGCACTATTGGTACTCCCTCTATTTGTCCCCTTCTCTTACTTCAACATCGAGCAATCAATTTCATATTTAGAGTTGAAATTGAATTTCAAGAGATAAATTCTTTATCCCTTTCTTGAATTTAATTATGAATACGTATTTAGAGATAGTTAATTTGAATCTTGATACTATCTCTTAAAGTGGAATTGCTTAATCGGAGTTTCTTGAGAAAAAGAAAAAATGTAAAATTTTGATAAGAGAAGAGTTTTTAGGGATTCCTATTAATTATGTGGATTTAACATTGAATTGTATAAGTTAGAAAAGTTAGAATCTATTGTGGATCCTTGTTAAGGAATTCGATTAATTTCCGACATAAGTGAAGATTATTAGGATAAGTTATTAAGTACACCTACGGATTATTGATAGACATATGTGTTATCCTTATAGCTAGTGAATTGCGCATCGGATAGCAAGAACTAGTGGTTGGGAAGAAAAAGGCTACACGCTCACGGGTTGAATCACTTGAGGCTCGAATTATTATCGTAGTTAATAAATCACTAAGGTATGTAAAGCTAAACCTTCCCTCACCGTTAAGGCACCACCCTACGTCATGTGCTCCTTCCTATTTGATGTTAGTATATTTCTCATGAAAAACGAAAGTGGAATCTCTATATTGCCTTCCATATCATTCCCTTGTTCTATCATCAAGCTTATAAGTATCTATCTTTCCCTCTTTATGTTAAATTTCCATGATACTTTCATATTATCATAAGTTCTATACTTGAAGCCTTTAGGCCACAATATATATGTAGATATCACACGTTAGGAGTAAAAGTAAATAGTTATGGCATAGTTGCATTTGTATATGTTATCTAGATGATCATTATCGTAACTCATATGTCATAGGCCTTCAAGCATTATTCGTTAAACATTAACGATGGAGGGTACATAAGTTTGGCTTGGCATATCGCTCAACGTGATTCTGTGCATAGGATCAAAACCAGACTACTATAGCGAGCCCAATCATTGGGCGTACCTGCCTTTGTGGCATCATTTGTATTTGAAGCCAGTTGGAACGTCTTGTATTGGTTTCCCCTGACTTAAGCCAACAAATGACATATATGGCCTGTGGGCAGACCCTCATAGTGATCCCCTGGGCGGGGCGTACCTGGTTATAGGCTGCGATTATAGTTATACATATGTGATCATATCAACAAGTATTTGAGCAACATATGCTTTATATTTGCCTCAGATTGCCTTCGGTAAGCCACTTTGTGATCATTTGTACTACTTATAGGATGAAGATATCACCTAGGAAAATTATAGGTCCTATATTATAATGAATTCCTTTCTAAACATTACACAAGATGCTAGTAAGATTAGTGCATAGGTTACTAGTTCATATCTTGTATGGGTTTCTGTTGGCTCATATATTCTCACTTTAATATTTGACTCATATGAGCTTCTGTACTTATCCAACCATTATTCTGTCTATTTTCATACCAGTATATGTTATTTATGTACTGACGTTTTGGGGCACCACATTTTATTGATGCAAGCTCAGATCCTCAGGATAGCAGGCGTCCACATTAGGCCTTGTTGCCGTTTTCAGCTAATATTTTGGTAAGCTTCATCTATTTCTAGAGCCAGTCTAGTATTTTGATTATATGTACAGGACTCTAGTTGGGTATGTCGGGCCCTAAACGACTAGTCACTTGTAGTATAGTGTGTTAAACTGACTAGAGGCTTCATAAACATCA
Organism: Capsicum annuum; assembly: GCF_002878395.1. NCBI lineage: Eukaryota > Viridiplantae > Streptophyta > Magnoliopsida > Solanales > Solanaceae > Capsicum > Capsicum annuum. Next base: position 171,467,386 of record NC_061117.1, on the reverse strand, counting down.
TGCAATTTTTTACTGTACAGTTTTTAACAACATAACTTCCTCATGCATGTATACAACTAGTATTGGATATCCTGCTCATCATTATTCCTTAATCTTGCATATGTCATGGAGTGCGTGTAAGGTAGGTGTATACGGTTCTTGTCCGTCATTTATTATTTTGGAGCGTGACACAACCCCACCCCAAAATAATTCTAATTTAACCCATAATCCGATCAAAATAATAGCCCCAAACCCGACCTGATTAATAGAAAGAGAAATAGAGAATGGATATGTGAATAGAGATGCGTCTTGAAGGTTCTGTTAGGCCGGATCGGGATTGAATTATTATCTAAATCGATTTATAGGTTAAATTAAAATTATTTTTGAATAAGGTGTAGATAAATTAAATTAAAAAAAAAGAAAAATGAACAAGTTTGTGACATGTGTCCTGCCGTTAGTGGGAAGGGTATATATATATATATTTTCATTAACGGTAAGAGTATATTTGTATCTAAAGTATGACAGAGGGTATATCTTTACCATTTATCAAAGTTCAAGGATATATATCTACCTTTTCATTAACGGCAGAGTATATTTATACCTAAAGTATGACAGAGGATGTATCTGTATCATTTATTAAAGTTTAGACGTATATATGTACCTTTTCATTAATGGCAAGAATATATTTATGCCTAAATTATGACGGAGGTTATATTTGTACCATTTATTTAAGTTCAAGGGTATACTCGTACTCTTTTCCATTTCAAAATTAACTATCTCACCATGTATATAAGATAACTTATCTCATCATCATGGTGTAAATGGTGGAATAAATATTACTCGTACTAACAAATACCTCACACCAAACATGAGATAAAATAGTTCTTCATTTTATTTCGCGACTATTTATCCCTTATACCTCACAATAAAAGATCCCTTAGAGCTCGTTTTGGTCAGTAAAACTTTTGTATTGGCAAGAGGTTGTTCAGAGATCAAGTAGGTAGAGGTTTTAAACTAGTCGCCCTCCTCAAGCAGATATTATTCCATTTGTTCGCTTTTATTTGTTCCTATTTTTTAATTGTGATTCTATTTTTACTTGTTATTTTTGACATATAAAAAAAAGATAATTTTTTTTTCTATTTTACTCTGACATTAATTATTTTTTCTCCAAATAAATTTCAAAATATAATGTAGCTATCATTTAATAATGATATTATGATAAAATAACTATATCAAATAATTATTTTTCTTGATGATGTGTCAATGTAATAACTAAAATCAAACTAAGAGGGTGTTTGGGTAAGCTTATTTTTTTGTCAAAATAGCTTTTAAGCCATTTTTAGCTTTTGAAAGTGTTTGGTAATTTTCAAAATTACTTAAAAAAGTCATTTTTAACATTTTAAAAGCCAAAAGTAATAAGTAGCTACTCACTGACTTTTTTGGGGGCTTATAAGCCAATTTAAGTTGACCAAGAAAATGACATATATGTCCTTGTAATTGTCCCTTGAAAGTTTCATTATTTTATAATTTGCTGCAAAGTAGTGGGGACGGGAAAAAATATATCTTACCGCATGTGAAATTAGTTGTGCTACTTCTAGTAATTTAGATGTTCATATGGATATTTTGCTTACCTTTTTTTTTGGGTCAGCATTCATTAACTAAAGAAACATCACTCACTACATGAATTCATTTGATAAGCTCGGCATATATATATTAATACTATCCTTGAAGGTTAAAAGCAACAAGTTCAGTTTAATAAGAAAATGAAGTGCCGTCACAAATTGCACCTTAATGATACGAAATCTTAACGTAATCATGAAGAAACAAATAATCTTTTAATATATAACTATCTTTTCCAAACACATTAAAACATTCAACACTTAAACTCTTAAAACAAAAAATTTTAGCGCACAAATTAATAGTCATTCATGAAAATATTTATATTTATATATATATATATATATATATATATATATATATATATATATTAATTTTAATTTGAATCATTTTAGCAATAAAAATTAATAATAATCAACTCTATATATTATTAACAACTATAAGGGTATTTCAGATATTTTGACCAAAAAGTGCTTAAAAGTACTTATTTACCAAGCACATCAATAATTTTTTTGCAGTTTCAGCACTTTTATCCAAACACGTAACTATTTATTTTTAAAATAAGTTCAGCACTTTCAAAAATACTTTTAAAAAACTTTTTAAAAGCAATTTTTTTTCATCATATCCAAAAGGGCTCTAAGAAAGTTTTTAATTCGTCCGCCTCCTCGGGCCAGATTTTCAGTACCAACAATTGGATTCCTCAATTGGAGTTATTTATAGGAACACGATACTCAAAATTAATTAATTTTATTAGTAGAAATACGAAATAAATAGTAATTTTTTATTTACAATTTTAATAACCTGACTAATGATTTGAAAATTCACTTCCAACTAATATTCTGTTAGGCCAAACTTTTAAATTTTGTTTACTTTGAAAAGTACTTCTCTTTTATAATTGCTTTTTTAAAAAATATTTTTGGTGAGATACTTATAGTTGATCAATAAATTTTAAAAGTATTTTCGAGCAACAATTAGCATTTGATCAATCTTTTTAAAAAGTGTATTTTTTCTCAAAAGTACTTTAAAAGGATAATTTTTTTAACCTTATGAAAAATTTCTTTTTCTACTCAATAGAAACATTTATTTTCTTTCAAAAGTTTGATCAAACACCCTATTTTTTAAAAAATAATCATTTTTGAAAAAAAAAAAAACACTTTTGAGAAATAATAAAATTGGCCAAGTAGATTATTAGTAAAAAAAAATACAAAAAAAAAAAACCGTGTAATAATTGATGAACCAAGAAATTCTACTAGTAGCTCAATTAATTTATCATCTGAATTTTTATGTTATTAGTGAAGGTTCAATCCTCCATATTATAATTACATCATTTATTTTTGGTCAGCACAAAAACGTGTAGACGCCATAAGTAGCAGTACCGAGAGTTTGGCAACCTTGACCCTCAAAATTCTAAGGCTTAGTTTTAGACATTTGTAAAGATGTCCTTTTTACAAGATTATTATGTGTAGTCAATTTTACAACTACCATGTTTCAAGTCTTACCAATATAATTGAATTTATCTTTGGTATTGCTAACTGGATTTAGTAAAATAAATATTTTTTTCTTAGAGAAAATATTAAATTAATATAAATCAAGTAAAAATAAAATTAAACGATTATTTTATGATTTGTACATATCATCCGAGAATTTCTCCTTTTTGGCTGTCCTTTGTCAAACAAGCCATTCAATTCAGAAATTTTCGCTGCTAGTCCACCTAGGGATAGCTGTTTAATAATTTTCTTAAAAAAATTTCTTGTACTTTATCGAATTTATAGGCCTCACTTGAAATTCTTTTCGAGTAAATTGAATTATTAACGTATACTATAAAATATTTATATAGTATTTAAGGTACTAGTCTATAAAAACATACAATGTACGATTATCTCTTACTACTTTATAAAAAATATACGTTACTAATTTTATATTGATAGTTATTTATCGTATATTATTTGTAAATATAACAGACCTTGTATTGGTTAATAGGTCGATATTTGTATACAAGAAAAATAAACTCAATGATTTGAAATATAATTTTTTATGTTTTATATAATTCAATCCTAACACTTGAAAAGTAAGAAGACATATTCCTAATGAATAAATTAATATTTCTAATGGTGAAAAGTTTGACTAATGTTGCACTCTAAACTTCAATAATTTACTATTGGGAAATAATAATGTTTATCTAATGTGAAACTATATATGTGAAATTTTAGTTAATTTCATGAACGTTCGTTCAAATCAAATTTCTCAATGTCAAGTACTCACTTTTTTTTTTGGGCAAACTCATAGTAATACCCAAAGAAAATTTTACACTCTACTATTTTCCAACCTCGCTCGTGACATTACACTAAAAAGTCATCCCTTTTTATTGTACATAAAGAAAATCTCAAAGAAGACATACATAAACATAAATAAAATAGCAAAATATAAATAAACATAAAGGGTAGAACTATACTTTTGCAAAATACTCCTTAAAAAGTTGATTGTAAATATGAAATAACAGGATTGTGGTAAAATTTGATCAAAATATTACTTAAATAGAATTGTAAAAATTTATTTTTTGTGTACGGTAAAATATTAATTGATTTAAAATTGTTAAATATGATATTTTATTAACTAAATCAAATAAGGACATTAATTATTTTTATTAATATTTATTTATAATTAAAAATTAATATATAAATCACCAAAGCTAAGTTATTTAAAAATAGAGGAGTTGTATGTATTTATTTAAGGAATGCATATTATGATAGAACTAAATTTGGAAATCTACCAAAATATTATAAATACTAATGAATAAAATAGATCAATTCCAAAAATATAAGGAACTAAAACAAATATTATCTGAGAAACGAAGAGAATTAAAAATAAGAAAAGAAAGATTACAGTATAATTTAACTGTTGGAGTATGTAAAAAATCAATAAAAGTACAAAAAGAAAAAATATCATATTTTGAAGCTCTAATAGATAACCTAGAATACATACGTCAACATGACTTATATACAATCAAATAGATAAAATCAATAAAGAAGAATTCATAATAGATGAAAAAACATATGAAAATCACGAAGGGTTAAAAATAAGAATAGTATTTTCTAATTTAGGAATAAGATATAAGAAAATAGGTGAACATTTATATTTAATGTTAGAAAAAAAAGAATTAAAATTAGAAGATAAACTAATAGCTATGGTAAGAATAGCAAAAGAAAATGAAGAAATAGATAGGAAAAAAAGAAATAGAAAAATAAAACAACAAACTACGGATGAAATATGAAAAATAGAAGAAATAAAAAATAATAGGATTACTGAGTTAGAAAAAGAATTACAAATACTAAAAGATCTATTTGAAAAAAGACAAAGAGAAAAAGACGAAAAGGATAATGAACAGAAACTACTAGATGAAATAAACCAATTTAAAGAAAAATTACAAACATAAAATGAAGAATTAAAAAGACCAATGAATTAGAAATAAATACAATAGATACTGAAAAACAAATGATTATGATTCAGAAGATAGTGAAACATATACAAAAATTTTAGAAAGAACAAAAGATCAAGAAATTAAGGAAAAAGAAGAAGCAGTTAATAAAGAAAATATAGAAGAAATAAATACTCTTGAGAAAAAAGATGACGAAAACATAATACCTAGTACATCAGAAATAAGAAAGCCAAAATATAATTACAAAAATAAGTACAACCCAAAATATGAATATAGATGGACACCAAAAGAAATAGTTAATAAAAAATACAACTTCTTAGATTTAGACTGCGTAATAGACACAAATAAGACGATACAATTATGGGTAGGATATATATCAAAACAATTACTAGATAATAGCATAAACACAACAAATACACCATAATATATAGAAAGAACACTAATAGGAACAGTAAAATCATGGCTATCAAATTTAACTGAAGAAAGTAAAAAGGTACTAAGATCTGACAAAAATACAGAAGGAACAACTAAAGAAGGAACAACTAAAGCATCACCCATAGAAATATTAAAAAAATATGAAACGGCTATAAGAAATGAATTTAGTAGTATAGAAACAGAAGAAGAAGAACAAAATATGGAAAAGGATACAAATCGAAATTTAATGTTAAAATTATCAATATATAATATGTGCTACATAGATGAATATACATGTGCATTTAAAGAATATTATTATAAGGAAAAATATAATGTAGAAGAAAGTAAGGAAATAAGAAGATATTTTAGCAAACTACTTGAACCATTTAGTTCAAAAATAATAATAAGTTGGGATGAAGCAAAAATAGTAGATACTCTAGAAGCAAGGATAAATTTTTTACAACAATGGTATATGAATATATGTGAAAAATATAGGAAAGAATTAAAAATGGAAAAATCATTAATAAAGAATTTAGCATGTTGCAAAGATAAAATAGCACCCCAATTTGGATGTGAAGAAAAATACTACAAGAAAAGAAAAAGACATAAGAAATATAATAAATATAAGAAATCCCAATATAAATATAAAAAACCAAGAAAAAGATTTTACGTAAAAGACTACAAACATAAAAGACCATATAGAAAGAAGAAATCTATAAAAGAATGTAAATGTTATAATTGTGGAAAATTAGGACACCTAGCTAAAGATTGTAAAGTACCCAAAGATCCAAAAAAGAAACAAATATCAGATATAAAGATAGAAAATACAGAATATATGCAAATAGATTATATAGATTATGAACTACAAAGTGAAGATAGTAATATGAAATCTCGGAAAATGAAACAAATAATGAAATAGATAGTGAATTAGATGAATCAAATGACTGAAAAAGATATACAAATAATAAAGAAGGAAGAATATTTAAATGCAATAAAAAAGGAAGGATATTTAAATGAAGAAGGAACAAATCAAAAAATCATATTTGACAATAATATATTTGAAGAAATAAAAGGAAAAGAATTAGATTTAAGAGTAGAAAAAATATTTAAAATACCAACAATAAAAAATATATTTAATAGACGAAGAGAAAAATACTATATAGTAAGCCAAAAAGAACATGTAATAGATTGTAGATATGTAAAAAGAAAAGCTAGTATACCACTAGTAACTAAAAGAACAGTTAATAAAGAAATACAAGATATAAAAAGTAGAGACCCAATAAAATACGTACATCTTGGAGGAACAAAGATATTAATAAAAGTATGTTTTAGAGAAGGAATAGATACACCAATAGAACTATATTTAGCAGATGATAGGATGATAAAACCTATAGAGAAAAGTATAATAAGTGCTATAAGAGGAAATCTAATGTAACAAAAATTTAAATTTATAATAAGCGCAAACTACTCAGTAGCAGTAACAGATAAAAACATAGATAAGTCATTAGTATTATATTAAAAAATATCAGGAATAGAATTAACCCCAGGAAGTAAAATATTTACAACAAGATGTAAAAATTTATATGTATTGACAACAAAGCATAAAATAACAGGAAAAAATTAAATAAATAAAATACAAATAGAAAGCCCTTTTGAGCAATTTGTAAAAACCATAGATAATAGTGATTATAGTTACCAGAATATAAATATAGAAGAAAATTTGAAAATAGTAAATGAAAGAATAGAAACATCAAGAAGAATATCTTATGAAAAACCAGAACCATAAAAAAGAATAGCGTATGAGATAACTCCAAATCTTAATCTAACCCAATATTACATAATAGGAACAATGGATGAAAAAGAATATCTAATACTAATAAACACAGGACAAGAAGAGAATAATATAATGAAACACCTAGTAAAAAATGAAGAAATTAAAACTAATAATGATATATGCTCAGATTTACCAAGAAGTTTAATAATTATTAAAAATACAGCTAAAAAAGAAATTATAATAGGAGTCAGAAAGATAAAAATTGAATTTGAAGTAAAAGAAGAAACCCAAAAAACAGATATAATATTGGGAATAAAATGGTTAGAACAGATAAAATCATACAATAGAACACACTCAATTAACTATAAACCATAACAAAGAAAAACTGTTAATAAAGAGCTTTAATATGAAAATATATGTACTCATGAAGATAATAGTAGAAGGATCTTATAATAGATATTATACGTCAATAATAGATACAGGAGCAGAAGCCAATTTATGTAGATATAACTATTTACCAGAAAGTAAATGAGATAAGTTAAAATCACCAATAGTAGTTAAAGGATTTAATAATGAAGGAAGTCTAATTACATATAAAGCTAGAAATGTAAAAATACAAATATGAGATAAAATATTAATAATAGAAGAAATTTATAATTACGAATTAACATCAAAAGATATGCTTTTAGGAATGTCATTTTTAGATAAACTATATCTACACATAATAACTAAAACACACTGGTGGTCTACAGCACCATGCAAACAAAAGGTAAGAGCAAAAAGAGTTACTAATAAAATAAGAAAGAAAACAGATTGGATAAAAGGAAGTGAAAAAATTACACCAAAATAAAAAAATATAAAAACTATTAAGACATGATAGAATTAATTATATTCTCTATAAATTAGGAAGAAATGACCATATTTTCAATAGATAAAGTAGAAATAATCAAAAATAAATTAAAACAACTATATAGTGAAGATCCACTAAAAGGATGGAAAAAACATAAAACTACCGTAAAAATTGAGCTAATAAATAAAGATAGTATAATAACTCAAAAACCACTAACGTATAATTTTGAAGATCTAAAAGAATTTGAAATGCATATAAATGAACTATTAGAAAAACAATATATACAAAAAAGTAATAATAAACACACTAGCCCAGCATTTATTGTAAATAAACATAGTGAACAAAAAAGAGGAAAAAGTAGAATGGTTATTGACTATAGGAATTTAAATGCAAAAACTATAACATATAATTATCCAATACCAAACAAAATACTAAAAATAAGACAACTACAAGGATATAATTATTTTAGCAAATTTGATTGTAAATCAGGATTTTACCATTTAAAACTAGAAGAAGAATCTTAAAAGCTAACTGCATTTACAGTGCCACAAGAATTTTATGAATGAAATGTGTTACCATTTGGATATAAAAATGCACTAGGTAGGTATCAACATTTTATGAATAATTATTTTAAACGACTACCTAACTGTATAGTGTATATAGACGATATATTACTATATTCAAAAACTAAAGATGAACACCTAAAGTTATTAGAACAATTTACAAATATAATAGAAAATTCAGGAATATGCCTAAGTGAGAAAAAGATAGAAATAATGAAAACCTAGATAGAATTCTTAGGAATACAAATAGATAAAAATGGAGTAAAAGTGCAACAGCATATAGTACAAACAATAATAAATTCAAAAGAAGAATTAGATACAAAAAAGAAGTTTCAATCATTTTTAGGATTAGTACACCAGGTAAGAGAATGTATACCAAAACTAGCAGAGAATTTAAAACCATTACAAAAGAAATTAAAAAAAGGATGTAGAATATAATTATAGTAAAGAAGATAAAAAAAGTGCAAAAATAAAAACACTTTGTAAAAAACTATCAAAATTACAATTTCTAGATGAAAATAAAATTTTTATATATATAGTAGAAGTAGATGCAAGTGAGCATAGCTATGGAGGAGTACTCAAATACAGGTATGAAAATGAAAAAATAGAACATCATTGTAGATATTATTAAGGAACATTTAATAAAACACAAATAAAAAGGAAAGAATTATGTTTATTATATAAGTGTTTATTAGCATTTGAACCATATATTGTATATAACAAATTTATAGTACGAACAGATAATACACAAGTACGATGGTGGTTAACTAAGAAAATTGTAATGACCCGATTTGCTGAACCGGAATGCTACACGGTGCTTATGACCCCGAAGTACCACAAGCTAATCCATGACTGATATCTGTACCTGTATACTGCATAAGATAACATAACAATGTGAAAACATGCACTGAAAGTCCATAAGGTTCGATCATGAACATAACTGAATAACGTAACATCTGTGTGGGGTAATAGAATACCCAAAATAAAACTGAAGTCTAAAACATGATAGTCTGTATCTAGTTTGAAAGCCTCTACTGTCTGAAGAATCTGAATAAAGAGTTGATGGGATATGTCCCCAACTAATTCCAACTAATAAGCTAATCAATGAGATACGAAAAAATCATTACGTCCTCGAAGAATGAGGACTCACTTCTACTCTGACTGTTGAATCTGGAATCTACTGTTGATTTGAAACTCGTGTCTCTGAACCTATGGTGTAACATAAAAAGAAAGCACCATAGTGCAAATGCGTCAGTACAATGAAATGTACTGAGTATACATGTGAGGTAGGCTATATGCAAGGGTTTGTATGCATGATCAATACTAACTGATTGTCTAACATGAATATGAAAATTGCATTCATAAATATGCAATTGTAACTGACAACGTGATAACATGAATGACTATATCTGAATATAACTGATAACATGGGTGACTGTGTCTGACAGTCCTGAATCTGATGAAACTATCTGAGTTCTATACTATGGCTGAGTTGACTGTGTCTGACAGTCCTGAAATCTGCAGAACTATCTGAGTTTTATTACTGAGATTGATTGACTGTATCTAACAGTCCTGATTGTGTAACACGAAACTATGGGAAGTAGTATCTAGCCGACATGCCCCAAATGTGCTATAATAGCTGAACTAGGGTCCAATCTATGCCCTGATTAGAAGGGTGTCAATACCGGGCCACTGGTAAGGACAGGATGTGAGTAACTCTCATATAACAGGTAACTCTAGCAAGAATGGTGGGAACCCTCACATAATAGGTTAAGCCACCTCATCTACCCTCATATAAAAGGTTACAATGTCTCAACCTATGCTGGCTAGATAGTTTTAGAATGCAAGGATTTCTTCTAAGAATCACACCCTCGTATAACAGGTGAGTCCCTATCCTTGGGTTCACTTGCTGCTAATTCCTACTCCCATATGAATGGACACTGAACATGATTTACTGAACTGAATTAAACATGGACTGAGTTACTGAATTTTCGTGGTTAACAGAATACTACAGATATCTGATAACTGGCTGAGTCATGAGATCATGGAGATATTTCCTGAGTCATAAGACGATCTGAAGTCTAAGAGTTCATAGCTTGACTAAGAGTATCATGAAAACATGACATGGATCTAGACACACAGCTAATATGTCGGGTACAAGTACCCCCAGGACTCGATAGAAGAAAACTGACATAACATGATTTACTTAAAGACTTAACTATCATCATAATACATACCACCCTCATAGAAGCATTTCATCAAACATGTAATAGGCATGATCTTGTGCATACATGGGGATTTCATTATATCATGCTAGTTAGACAATATTCCTTCATCTAGGCATTTAATCAAACATATGACAGGCATGGTACATGTAAGCATCATTATTCAATTCTAATTTCGTCATTTAAAGGTTTAAATCTTAGGGTTGCATGAATCTATGACTATAGTAATTAAACCCACATAGAAACTATCAACAATCATGGAGTAGAATCCAATTTCACATCTATCAAATATGAACATGAGCAGCCAAAACATGAAAACATATAGAAAATCCATAACTTAAGTTTAGAAAAGGGATTCTTGAACTTCATGGATGAAAGGAGTCCATGAATGAACACTATGCATACCTTAGTTCGTGATTTCGTGAAGATTAATGGTGAAACCTTCTTGAAATTGGACCTTTTTCGAAAACCGAAGCTTGAGTTCTTGAGAGTATTTGAGAAAAACATCAATATTTTAGATGAATAAAGGTTAAATCCCGTGTTTGGAAGCTTATATAGGGGGTAAATTAACCCTTTTAACCCTGGACACGTAATTTAATTTTCAGTAAAATTTCCTGAATTGGGCCCTTTGGAGCGATGCGGCGTTATCGCGCCGTGTCACTGGAAATTGACAATTGGGAAACTGCATGGTGGTGCAACATGGAGCTATCACGTTGCCACCTTGTCTACGACCTGGAAGTTTGGCGCGACGCGCCAGTATCGTAGAGCAACACTGGGATTTGACAGTTTCCATTTAAGCTATCCCTGCGATGCGCTAAAGGCTCAGGTCAAACACTGTCTCACAAAAAGGACCTACCTCTTCTCCCGGATGTCGAATTTAGGCGAGTTATATATCAATGGAAAGCTTATTCAATTTCCCACGTGATAAAAAGTGAAAATTATGGAAATACAACGTGTATAAGAATGAATTCTTATTTCAAATCAAGTTTTAATATCCTTGAAAGGATTTTCAAGCTAAGAAAAAGCACGAGCATTATAATATCTCCCCTTGAGAACATTCGTCCTCAAATGAGACTGACTGAGAGGGGAAATAATGAGCTGAAAATGAATAACTGAAACATGATCTCATGACGAATATGTCTGACAAGCTGAACATAACATACTGATCATGCATATCTGATGCATGTGTAACTAATTCATAAATGCATAGCTAAAAGTTCTGAAGAACTAAGTTTCCTCCCAATGAGAATGCATGTTTGATGCATAACTATATAACTGATCTGATACATGAATGCATGACTGAATATGTGGTGGTACTTGATACCAAGATTATCATGGTATACTAAGTTAGTGATGAACACTAATCATGAAACCGAGTAAGCTTAAGGAGAACTATTACCTTGAGCTCGATCTGAGTTGGTGGGGAAGAGGTGAGGATACTTGGTACACATATTTGCTTCTGTTTCCCAAGTAGCTCTCTCGATGAACTGATTTCGCCAAAGAACTTTAACTAGAGGGGCTTATTTGTTCCTCAATCTACGGTCTGATAGTCTAAGATTTCAATTGGAATCTCTTCATAAGAGAGGCTGTTCTGAACATCAATGCTCTGAATAGGGACTACAACTAATGGGTCACCTATACACTTCTTGAGCAAAGAGACATGAAATACTGGATGAACTAAGGCTAGATCTGAAGGCAATTCGAGCTCATAAGCTACCTTGCCGAATTGACTGAGAATCTTGAAGGGACTGACATATTAGGGACTGAGCTTTCCCTTCTTGCCAAATCTCTTCACTCTCTTCATAGAGAGATCTTGAGGTAGACATGATCACCAATCTCAAACTTGAGATTTTTTTTACGAACATCTGCATAAGACTTCTGTCGGCTCTGAGCAGCCCAGAGTCTTTCTCTAATTAACTGAACTTTCTCTAAGGTATCGAATACCAAGTCAGACCCTATGAATGAGGCCTCACTAACTTCGAACCAACCAATCAGAGATCTACATCTCTTACTATAGAGAGCTTCGAATGGAGCCATCTGAATACTAGAATGATAGCCGTTGTTGTATTCAAACTCAATCAAAGGCAAGTCGTCATCCCAACTTCCCTTGAAAACAATTGCACACGCCCTTAGCATATCTTCTAATGTCTGAATGATCCTTTCTACTTGACCATCTGTCTGAGGATTAAAGGATGTACTGAGATAAATTTTGGTACCAAGACCCTTTTAGAATACTTTCCAGAAATGAGAGGTGAACTGGGTACCTCTGTTTGAGATAATTGATAACAAAACACCGTGCAATTTGACCAACTCCTTGATGTAGAGTTTGGCGTAATCCTTGGCTGAATAAGAGGTATGAACCGGAAGGAAATGAGCTAATTTGGTTATCCTGTCTACAATGACCCAAACTAAATCATGCTAATGACGAGTTCGAGGAAAACCCATCACGAAGTCCATGTTCACTTCTTCCTACTTCCAAGTAGGAATGGCGAACTCCTGCATAGGACCACTAGGCTTCTGTTGCTCTATCTTAACCTGCTGACATGTAGAGTACTTAGCCATAAACTCTGCAATATCTCTTTTCATCCCACTCTACCAATAAATCTTTCATAAGTCGTGGTACATCTTAGTGGCCCCTGAATGAATAGAGTAGCGTGCCATGCGCTTCTGCAAAAATTCACTGCCTTATGTCATCTACGCCTGGAACATAGATACGACCCTGGCAACGAAGGCGCTATCTCCCCCTTGGGAGTAAACCTCTATTTTCTGATTCTGAACTGACTCTTTTAGCTTGACAAGGCTAGGATCTTTATCTTGCTTTTCTTTCACCTTGGAAACTAGAGATGATTCTGAACTACTCTGAACACATACATCGCCCTCTGAAGAGTCAACTGAGTGAACGCCTAGTCTAGCAAGATGGTGTACTTCTTGAGCTAATTTCTTCTTGCTATCCTCAAAATGAGAAACACTACCCATAGAGAGTCTACTGAGAGCATCGGCCACTACATTGGCCTTGCCCATATGATAAAGAACACTCATGTCATAATCTTTCAAGAGCTCTAACCACCTTTTTTGATGAAGATTGAGATCTTTTTGAGAAAATACATACTGAAGGCTCTTATGATCTATGAAGACGTCTACATGAACTCCGTAGAGATAATGCCTCCAAATCTTTAAGGCAAAGACTACGGCTGCTAACTCAAGCTCTCATGGGGTTTAAGCTATCTGGAGGCGTAGGCTATGACCTTACCATGCTGCATGAGGACACAACCTAAACCCACTCTAGATGCATCACAATATACTATGAAACCATCTAAACTGTCTGGTAATGCTAAAACTGAAGCTGAGGTGAGTTGAGTCTTTAATTCTTGAAAACTCTTCTCGCATGGATTTGACCACTAAACTTTACTTTCTTCTGAGTCAGTCTAGACATAGGGGATGCAATAAAAGAAAATCCCTTAACAAACCATCTGTAATAGCCAGTCAGACCTAAGAAACTCCTGATATCTGATGGGGAGACATGGCGAGGCCAGTTCCTTACCGCTTTGATCTTTTGTGAATCTACTCTAATGCCATCACTGGAAATAATATGGCCAAGGAATGATACTGATCTTAGCCAAAATTCGCACTTACTGAATTTGGTGAATAACTGATGATTTTGATAGTCTGAAGTACTATCCTGAGGTGGTCTACATGATCGTGCTTAGTGCGGGAATTGACCAGAATATCATCTATGAAGATTATGACAAACATGTCCAAGTACTATTTTAACACGCGGTTCATCAAGTCCATGAAAACGGCTGGGGCATTGGTAAAACCAAATGACATGACTAGAAATTCGAAGTGACCATACCGCATACGGAAAGCTGTCTTTGGGATGTCACATTCTCTAACTCTGAGATGATGATAGCCGGTTCTGAGGTCTATATTAGAGAAATAACCGACACCCTGAATTTGGTCAAACAAGTCATCGATTCTGGAAAGAGGATACTTGTTCTTGAACGTGACTTTATTAAGTTGGCGGTAATCTATACACATTCTGAGTGAACCGTCTTTATTGCGCACGAATAAGACTAGTGCGCCCCACGAGGAAATGCTGGGTCCAATGAATCCCTTATCTAATAGATCCTTCAACTGATCTTTCAGTTCTCTGAGTTTTGCTGGTGGCATTCTGTATGGAGGAATAGAGATAGGCTGAGTGTTTAAAAAAAGATCAATACAAGGAATTCTTGGAAGATCTTCGAAAAAGACATCTGAATATTTATTCACTACTGGGACTGATCTGAGACTGGAAACCTCGAAACTAGAATCTCTAACATGAAATAGATGATAAACATATCCCTTAGATATCATTTTCCTTGCCCGAAGGTAGGAAATGAGCTGACCCCTAAATACTGAAGTACTACCCCTCCACTCAAGGATGGGTTCATTCGGGAACTAAAATTGAACTATTCTGTTTCTGTAGTCGACTGTGGAATAGTAGGAATGAAGGCAATCCATGCCGAGAATGACATCAAAATCAGTCATCTCTAATTCGACTAAGTCTGCTGAAGTGACTTTCTAAAATATCATAACTGGGCAGTTCCTGTATACCCGCCGAGCTATGATGGTTTTACCCACTGGGGTAGAGACTGAAAAGGGCTTTGCTAGAATTTTGAGACTGATTCTGAAATCAACTGCTATATAAGGAGTAACAAAAGACAAGGAAGCTCCTGGATCTAACAAACCGTAAACATGAACATGAAAGATCTGTAACGTACTAGTAACTATATCAGGAGAACTTTCCTGATCATGTTGAGTCTGAAGGGCATAAAGATGATTTGGGCGTTGCCTGCTAGTAGCACTGAAAGTCGCACCCTACTAATTTGGGCGACCAAACTGAGATGATAAGTGATTCTGTTGACCCTGAGGACTTGGCAGTGGACAGTCTCTAACTCTATGGCCTGGCTTCCCACAATCAAAACAAATGCCACTACCTGCTCTACACATGCCCTGATGGTGCTTACCGTAAGTCTGGCAAAGAGGATAGGTACGGGTACTGCTAACACTGTCCTGGGTCTTAGATCCTAGCGCTCTATCTTTGTTACCCTCTCTGAACTTAGGAACTGGAGCACTGGCTGTAGAAGTGGCTGGAACTGATGACTTAGGACAAAACTGGGAACGATTTTCTCTTTCTGACTTAGGCTGAGCGAAGTTAAAACTACCTGTCTTCACTCTCTTAATTTGTTTCTCCCTCTACTTAATATTCTGCTTCTCTATCTATTGAGCATGGGTCATAAGTCTAGCTAAGGTCATGTCATTATTTAGCATGGCGGATCTGTACTCATTAACAATGCTATCGTTCACCCTAGAAGCGAACTTACTCATTCTGGATCTACTGTCTGCAACCACATGAGGGTTATACCTAGCTAATTGAGTAAACTTAAAAGAATACTCTTTCACTGTATATTGCCCTGCCTGAGGTTGGTGAACTCTAGCACCTTGGCTTCTCTAAGCTCTTGGGGAAAGAATCTATCTAAGAATGCAGTGACAAACTCATTCCTCTCTATAGGACCTGCATCATCTGATCTTTCAGACTCCCACTGTTTGAACCAAGCATGAGCCACATCCTGCAATTGGTATGCAGCTAGATCAGCACTCTCAATAGTAGTCATCCCCATGGCGTCTGCCACTTTCTGAACTTGATCTAAGTATTCCTAAGGGTCTTCATCTACCTTAACTCGAGGAAGGTTGGATGATTTATTCGGGTAAAGTCCCGAATCCTTGCTGCAGTTGAGTTGGATAGAATAATTGTTGGCCGTTCATTATGAGCAGCGACTGATTGAGCAAGAGTGGTAAATGCTGTCCTGAACTCCGCATGAGAAATATGATCGCCCAAAGGTTCTTCGGGCTGAGGGGTTGACTGATTTCTTCTCTTAGGAGGCATGTTTTGAAATAAAGAGAAGAAGAGGATTAGATTGAGAGACTGACTTGTGATTATGCTCACAGGCACGACATGAATACTGGAAGAAGGGAAACTATTTTTAAAACATCTCATAACCTCTTGCACATAAATATGGCGCGTAACACACCCATGTAAAAGACTCTACTAGATGCGGCTTTCAGACTTCCTAGGACTCTATTGAACCTTAGGCTCTAATACCAAGTTTGTAACGACCCGATTTGCTGAACTGAAATGCTACATGGTGCTCATGACCCCGAAGGACCACAAGCTAACCCATGACTGATATCTGTACCTGTATACTGTATAAGATAACATAATAATACAAAAACATGCACTGAAAGGACATAAGGTTCGATCATGAACATAACTGAATAACGTAACATCTGTGTGGGGTAATAGAATACCCAAAACAAAACTGAAGTCTAAAACATAATAGTCTGTATCTAGTTTGAAAGCCTCTACTGTCTGAAGAATCTGAATAAAGAGTTGATGGGATATGTCCCCAACTAACTCCAACTAATAAACTAATCAATGAGATACTAAAAATTCATTATGTCCTCGAAGGATGAGGAGTCACTTCTACTCTGACTGCTGAATCTGGAATCTACTGTTGATCTGGAACTTGTGTCTCTGAACCTATGGTGTAACATAAAAAGAAAGCACAATAGCGCAAATGCGTCAGTACGATGGAATGTACTGAGTATACATGTGAGGTAGGCTATATGCAAAGGTTTGCATGTATGATCAATACTAACTGACTGTCTAACATGAATGTGAGAATTACATACATAAATATGCAACTGTAACTAGCAACGTGATAACGTGATACTGATACCGTGGTATCATGACTACTGAGTTTGGATACTGATAACATGACATAACTAATAACATAAATGACTATACCTGAATATAAATGATAACATGGGTGACTGTGTCTGACAATCCTGAATCTGATGAAACTATCTGAGTTCCATACTATGTCTGAGTTGACTGTGTCTGACAGTCCTGAAATTTGAAAAACTATCTGAGTTTTATTACTGAAACTGATTGACTGTATCTGACAGTCCTGATTCTGTAACATGAAACTGTGGGAAGTAGTATCTAACTGACATGCCCCAAATGTGCTATAACAATTAAGTTGGGGTCCAATCTATGCTCTAATTAGAAGGGTGTCAATATCGCACCACTAGTAAGGACAACATATGAGTAACCGTCATATAACATGTAACTCTAGCGAGAACGGTGGAAACCCTCACATAACAGGTTAAGCCACCCTATCTACCCTCATATAGAAGTCTACGATGTCTCAACCTATGCTGGCTACATAGTTCTGGAACACAAGGATTGCCTCTAAGAATCACACCCTCGTATAACAGGTGAGTCCCCATCCTTGGGTTAACTCGGTGCTAATTCTTACTCCCATCTAAATAGATACTGAACATGATTTACTGAATTAAACTGAGCATGGACTGAGTTACTGAATTTTCGTGGCTGACGGAATACTACTGATATCTGACAACTGACTGAGTCATGAGATCATGGAGATTTTTCCTGAGTCATAAGACTATCTGAAGTCTAAGAGTTCATATCTTGACTGAGATTATCGTGAAAACACGGCATGGATCTAGGCACACAGCTAATATGTTGGGTATAAGTACCCCCAGGACTCGATAGAAGGAAACTGACATAACATGATTTACTTGAAGACTTGACTATCATCATAATACATACTACCTTCGTAGAAGCATTTCATCAAACATGTAATAGACATGATCTTGTGCATACATGGAGATTTCATGATATCATGCTAGTTAGAAAATATTCCTTCATCTAAAGATTTAATCAAACATATGACAGGCATGGTACATGTAAACATCGTTATTCAATTCTCATTTCATCATTCAAGGGTTTAAATCTTAGGGTTGCATGATTCTATAGCTATAGTAATTAAACCCACATAGAAACTATCAACAATCATGGAATAGAATCCAATTTCACATCTATCAAACATGAACATGAGCAGCCAAAACATGAAAACATATAGAAAATCCATAACTTGAGTTTAGAAAAGGGATTCTTGGACTTCATAGACGAAATGAGTCCATGAATGAACACTATGCATACCTTATTTCGTGATTTAGTGAATATTGATGGTGAAACCTTCTTGAAATTGGACCTTCTATGAAAACCGTAGCTTGAGTTCTTGAGAGTGTTCGAGAAAAACATCAATATTTTGGATGAATAAGGGCTAAATCCCATGTTTGGAAGCTTATATAGGGGGAAAATTGACCCTTTTAACCCTGGACACGTAATTTAATTTTCAGTAACATTTCCCAAATTGGGCCCTTGGCGCGATGCTGTGTTATCGCGCCGTGTCACTGAAAATTGACAATTGGGAAACTGCATAGTGGCACGACGCAGAGCTATCGCGTTGCCACCTTGTCTATGACCTGGAAGTTTGATACGACGTGCCAGTATCGCAGAGCAACACTGGGATTCGACAATTGCCATTTGAGCTATCCCCGTGATGCACTGAAGGCTCAGATCAAATACTATCTAACAAAAAGGACCTAACTCTTTGCCCGGGTGTCGGATTTGGTCAAATTATATATCGATGGAAAGCTTATTCAATTTCTCACGTAATAGGAGGTGAAAATTATAAAAATACCATGTGTATAAGAATGAATTCTTATTTCAAAGAAAGTTCTAACATTCTTGAGACTATTTTCAAGCTAAGAAAAAGCACGGGCATTACAAAAATATAAAATTCAATTACAACAAAAGAAATACGGAGATTGGTATTAAATATATTGAACTTACATTTACAGTTGAAATAATTAATACTAACAGGAATGTTATTGCAGATTACATATCAAGACAAAGCTACAAAGACTGATATAACAGAAAATGATACACTAGAAGAAATACTCAAAATCCTAACTACGCTTTTAATGAAAGTGGACAGTATGGGCAATGAGGTCGAAAAGCTAAAGACTAATGAAGGTAAACTGAAGTCTAAAGCTACAAGTCAGCCATATGACTATAAAAATGCAGAACTATGTCGATCGGAAGACATCAAAAATCCAAAGCTAAATGGAGACGTTGGGATACTCCATAAAACCCATAACCTTTATCAGTTTACATCTACAGGTACAAGTAAAGGAGTTAGTAGACAAGGATTAAATCTGAGCAAGATATTTGACAAACCATTTATACCAAAAATACCAAAAGACCCTTTATTCATACCTCCACAAACTACCATATATCTAGAAAGTTTGAAATAAGACAAAAAAACCTATAATCATATAGCCCGAGCATACATAAAAAATATACACAAAATATAAACTTACCTAAATCTTAAATCCAAAGCTGTAAATATCCAAGAACCAAACACAGATTATATCACCCAAAAACTACAAGGATACAACAAGTTAATCGCACTACCAAAAATCAATCCAAACCTTGTTAGAACTTGTTTTAGTTACAGACTACTTAATACCGTGTATACCCAAGATGGAAATGAATTATCAGTTATACCTGAAATATATAGAGCATTTTTGACCTACAAAAAAATAACCAAAGGAAATCTATTTTTTATAAAGTTTTATACTGCCTCAACAGAGATATTATATGACGAAATTAAACCAGTTATACAAGTTGTAAAAATTGGATTAACTAGAGATATGATTATACCAGAAGATATTGGATAACATCCAGAAATACCTAAGGTAGAAATACCAGATTTCTATGCAAATAAATGAATTATTGGAATATATACAATTATTCAAGAGCTAGCATATAATTATCTCAATGGAAACCCTATATGGAGTTATTATTCGAGAGACCAACTAATAATCTATTCAAATTCAAGGGAGCTACGACAGCCAGATATGGAAGAAGTTCAAAAATGGATAATGACATTACTCAATCCAGAAAGACAACCAACTACAAGAGCAATTAAGAAGAAATTTATTTCAGAAGAAGTATTGACAAGATATTGAAAATTAATAGGACATAAATATCTAGATCATTAATGTTCGAGATATAACGGAGAAGATAATATTATCCCAGAAGTTCAACTAGATGAAAGATAAAGACAAAAATCAACCAAGAAGATAAGGATGAAAAGAAGCCACCTGAAAGATAGACAACATGAGATAGAAAGCAACATAAAGAAGGATAGACCAATGAAAAAATAAAGGCAGGAGACAAGGAGACAAGATATTAAAGCTATAAAAGTGACATGAGAATTATTAGATAGTTTTTTTTTTAACTTTTAAGAGACGTAAATTATTGTATAGCATTATGAGCTTTTGACTTTTTTGGCAAGTGCCATTATTAGTTTTTCACTTTTTTGACAAGTGTAGAATAAGAATAGTGTTAGGATTTTCATTTTGTAGATTATAAATGTAAGCCAGACGACAAATCTAAGGCAAGACTTTCTACACAGAAAGCAAGCCTTCAAGTACACAACAAAAATTCTTTCATATAATCAATAAAGATATTCAGTTTTATAATCAGCTATGGATAATCAAAGCCCAGAATCATCAAATCTACAAGAACAAGTATTTTCATTTATAATTATGAATAGTTAAATTCATAAATTTCTGACAATCATAATATAATAAAATAAGTTCATGTTAGTTACTATATAGTAGAATTATTCGAAGGATAATATGTTCTGAAGTTTATTAGCAAAGAGGAAAAGGAGAAAAATTCCCAGAACTATGCCATCCTAAAGGTGAAATCAGTAAGACAGAGAAGCCGTAATAGGGTAGTAACCAGAGTTGAGGCGTTGTTTAGGGAAGAAGTATCCAAACGTACTATGCTAATAGTGAAAGAGGAACATAATTATCTAAGAATTATCTAGTACATAGTGATCTAAGATGATCATATTTTGTTATGTATATGATTGAAAGGAATATTTTGAAATAAGCATCATATGAAATAAAATGACTAACAACTTATCTGATGAAATGATAGATAGAGTCAAGATACTTATTTTGTATATACTTAAGGATATAGAAATAATAAATATAAGGAAACTCATATGGGAAAAGATATTTGATTTTGAAGACGAGTTACTAAATATTGAAGGAATAGAACACGAGTTAGAAAATATAGATTTTGATGGTAGATATTATTATTCAGATTGGTATTACTCAGACTAAAATGATAAATTACGAATACTTAGAATATTGGAAGAGAGATATGGAGCAAATAAGATTGATATAAATACTTATGAAAAAGAATCTACTCGACTACATAAAAACTAGAAATATGGAGCATATAGTATACCTTGAAAATAATATACAAAAATTAACAAGATTAAAACAAATAACTAAGGAATGCTATGCCATAGCATTTCAACAAATATGATAAATCTAGTCTACAAGTACCCCCTTAACTTTGGTATAGTACTTCATAGGAGAAGTGTTTTAACGAAAAAACTAAGGCTTTCAATAGCTTTTTTAGATAGTTTTATGATGAAGTGTCCACAGCGAAATAATTTTTCCAAAAAAAAAAAGAAAACAAAATACAATAATATTTATGGAAAAAAAGAGGGATGTGCCTATCTTTTTGGATCAATTCTATTTTAGATGAAAAAGATTTTTTTTGAACCATGTCAATTTTAGTTAGAACTTTATTTAAGTTTTGATATGATTATTATAGTCAATATTTGATATCATAAAAATAATAGAGAAAACCTGAAAAGATAATATATATACTAGTTAATATAATTATTTTGGCCAATTGGCCACATATATAACTTGCCCTTATATTAACGGATAAGTTATGTGCAGATTCCTACAACTCGGCCGCTAACATAGTGGCTTCAAATGGTAGTCAAACCAAATGTAGGACCATAATGATAATGGAGTATAATTCCAATTTTTCAACATTCAAATTCCAAAATCTGAAAACTACCAAAAATGAAAATATGGAATTAAATTCTTAATGCAATATGATTTTCACACAGTGTAGAGTATATTGAAAACAATCTCTCTATATTTATTAGGTAAAGGTAAAATTGTGTACACATCACTTTCTCTAAATTCAACTTGTAAAAGTATACTGAATATGTTTGTTTTTATTATTCAACAAGTAAAACTTAGTGGGAAGTAATTCACTATACAAGAACAACATATCTAATATATTCTCACAAAGTGGGATACGAGGAAGGTAAGTATACGCAATACATACATCTACCTCACAAGGGTGTTAAAGAGGCTATTTCTGTTAAACCCCCATCTCAAGATACGAATAGTCTAGAAAAATAATAAAGGGAACAAGAAATAGTAAGCATGAACACACCAAATAATAACATAAACAAGACTTTCACTTAGTAACACGACAAACATTAACACACTCTGAAACAAGACTAGCACTACGACCACTAGCACTTATAACAAAATAAAGTACTTCTACCACTAGCAAGGACATACTCCTTCTGACTATCCTTCTACCTTAATTCGCATCTTCCACACTTTCCTATCTAGGGTCATGTCCTCGGTAAGCTGAAGCTGCTCCATGTCATGCCTAATCACCTCCCTCCAATATTTTTTTGGTCTACCTCTACCTCACCTAAAATCATCCCGGACAACCTCCCATACCTCCACACTGAGACATTCATGCATCTCCTTATCATATGTTTGAACTATCTCAACCTTGCTTTCCACATCCTGACTCCATGCCCACCTTATTTCAAATAATCTCATTTCTAATTCTATTTTTCTTGTAAATTTACTCATCTAGAGTATTATTCTCATATACACCGCCTTCATCTTTTTGATGCGAGAGTTCTTGAATAGACAACACTCGCCCCATAAAACGTAGCTGGTTTAACCACCATTTATAGAACTTATCTTTGATTTTAGGAGGCACCTTTTTATCACACAAGATTTCATAAGCGAGCCTTTATTTCATTCACTTTGTCTAAATATGGTGAGTGACATCCTCGTCAATCTCTCCATTTTTCTAAATCATAGAGCCAAGATATTTGAAAGTATCCCTCTTTTAGATGGCCTGAGTATCAACCTTCAAAACCGCATCAGTCTCATACCTCACCTTGCTGAACTTACTCCAAATATTTTATTTTGGACCTACTCAACCTAAATCTTTTAGACTCCAGGTTTACTTTCAAACCTCCAACTTAGCATTTACTCCTCTATGGGTCTCGTCAATCAAGACTACAATATCCGCAAATAACATACACCATGGCACCTCACCTGGAATTGGCAATGTCAATACATCCATCACCAAAAAAATAAAAAAGGGCTAAGAGTCGATCTCTAGTGTAGATCCATCATGACAAGTGCTCAGAGTCCCTTCCTACAGTCTTAACGCGAGTCATGGACCAATCTTACATATCCTTAATAACCTTGGTATATGCCACAAGTACACCTCTAGGCTCCACGCACCTCCAGAAAACCTCCCTAGGGACTCTATCATAGATTTTTCTAAGTCGATGAACATCATGTGCTAGTCCTTCTTCCTTTCCCTATACTACTCCACTAATCTCTTTACGAGATGGATGGTTTCAATAATCAAGCGTCTAGACGAATCCGATCTAATTCACATAAATATCCACAATCCTACTTAACATCAACCTACTATCCTCTTCCAAACCTTCAAAGTGTGGCTTAACAACTTAATACCTCTATAATTCACTATCTTTAATGTAAATTTAATTGAGTATGTTATGCTATAAAGATTTATTGATTGGTCCATTTGAATTTTGAACACAATCCTAATTGGGTCATCTAAGCATTTGTATTGATTTCAACTTTCCTCTCTCTTTATATATATACTAGGTAACTTATTCGCGCTTCGCACAGTCATAAAGGATTCAATAAATTAAGGAATAAAAATATAAATTTAGTAGGTACAGAGATAAAATTTTCACAAAATACATATAAACTAATTATATAAATTGATTAAACAACTTAAATACTTTTAATTATCTACAATATCAAATATTAATTTTTTTGATTTTCCTTCTGGTGTTCGATACCCATGTTGAATCCTCGACTAATCTTGATCACGTACTCCATGATTCATTCTGAGAGTGGGGCTCCCAACATGCTTTTTCTTATATCAAGGACTCGAACCTGAAACCTCTAATCTAGGGCAAAACAATCTCAGATAAACCTAACAAAAACAAAAAACAATCGAACTATAAAAATATTTGAGTTAAAGTAAATATGGTCAAATTTTAAGATGATATTGTTCATCAAGATTCAATTTCTAAAATAGCCATATAAAGAATGTTACAAAAAGACCTTGTTTTTTAAAAAGGATTAAAATACTTTTGTATTTTATTAGTATTTCCAAAAAAACATTATATTAAAGCTTTTAAAGAATCTATTTTTTTTCTTATGTTGCTAGTTTTTTTGAAACAACCTCTCTACTTTATTTGATTTAGTGATGTGGATTGGGTACACTTTATCCTTTTCAAAACCTAGTTTGTAAAAATACATTGAATATGTTGTTATGTTATTTATTTTAAATTAAAAAAAAACCCTCTAATAAGTTTGACTTAAAATTAGAAAGCAAATAATATTTTAAAAATAATTTTAAATTTTTATTATTAATTAATTCACCATTTAAAATATTTTTAATAATTCATTACAATTGATATTTGGAGTGTCTTATGTCATTCTAAATTTCAATTGTAACACATCCAGAAAACTAAGAGAGAATCAATATTATATTGGTTTATAAGAAAATATTTCATAGACCTGAGAGAGGATCTACCTTAACCAAAATATAGTCACTATAGTGATAGCTCATCATTCTAAACATTACTTATATCTAATGTTAAAAGGGAAAAAAAATACAACCTCACAAGTGAATAAAATATGAAAAATTAGATAATCCATGGACTCTTGGCTTCAAAAAATCTCCAAATATGCTTTAAAACATAAAATGTCTTTTTTGTGTTAGTTTTCGTGGATAGAGTTATCTAGTATTTGTAGTGACGGAGCCAGAATTTTAGTTAAGAGTATTCATACTTTCAGAAAAAGAAGTGGGTCATACAAAATTATTGTAAACCGTATATTGAAGAAGAAGACGAATCTTTGAATCAAGTTAATCATAAAAAACATATAGAATAGCAAGTTGAAGCATATAATATAAAAAAGTTAACAAAGAATATTCTATTAATAAAAGCTTGATTAGAAAATATAATTACAAGTGCACTCGACGATGATTCATCCCTTGAAATATTTTTATAATACACTCATTAGAAATATTCTTAAATACTTTTTTTTCTACATAAGACATTATGCAACCATCTAAGAATTCATCATCCATTCGATTCTGCAAATCATTCGTGATATACACTACAAGAAAGTATAGAATTGCAACAACTTTTTATCAAAAATTATAATATTGTTGACAAAAATTGATAAATGGCAACAACATTATAAAGTTGTTGTTATATCATAGAATTTTTAGCCACAATTATTTTTTCTTTGAAAAAATACTTATTTTTATTGCCATATTCTACTATTAACGTGAAAACTTTTAAATTCAAATAATTGACAACAATATTTTAGCAACTATTATAGTTTTATTGGTGAATTTGAATAAATAGAAACAACTCGATTTGATTGTTGCTATACCTAGAACTTTCCAACCACAATAATTTTCTTATTGCCATATTTTATGGGCAATATTTTTCTCCATTTTGTTGGTCGTCACATTTTTCTTATGGAAAATACAGTGTGATTTCTCATATCATTATGATTTTAAAAAATATATTTAAAATGTTGGTCAAAATTTCTATTATATGATTTAGAAAATAAAAAAACTATCACAAATAAAGAGAAATGTAACCCACGTTTCATTTAAGCTGGGCACATTCAATTTACACAATAATTAAAAATCATAAATTAAATAATAAATTTTACTACTTTATCTTTTATCCATATTAATAATATTTGTTGATCATAGAAATGGATATTGAAATTTTAATTAATCACGTTTAATGTATACTACAATTATAAGGATAAATGAAAAAAATAATCAAAGTTGTCCGAATTTAGTAAGTGATGAACTAATAAGAGATATTTATTTTATTAAAAAGACCAACTAAAATGAAACGGAAAGAGTATAATTATTCTTTTTATAACCACATGTACAAAAGTTAAAAACAATACTTAAAGAAAGACCACACGTACAAAATCCAAAAATAATACTTAATTAAAGAAAGACCAATAGTATAATAGTTAAAGGAATACCATAGACTGTAATACCCCGTACTTCTACCTAACTTAAATTCGTCCCGAAGATGTCAAAGACATGCTTTAAGGATGAATACATTTTTGTATATGTGGAATTTTCAAGATTTTAACTTTTTGTTGTATGAAAAATTGAATAAGCTTTTCATCGATACCAAATTTGCCTAAATCCGATAACCGGATAAGAAGTTATAGCGATTTAAAGTTTCAGTCATAAAACACCGTCATTTATCCAGTGGCGCATCGTGCCATAAGGCAGAATAAAATTTTTCAGTTTTCAGTAAGACTCCGCAATTACACCGCATCGCGGAGGGCTCCTAAATCCCAATTGTCCCTTTTCCAGTGAATCTCCGCGATGTCTTCGTGCGCGCCAAACTTTCAGATCGCAAATAAAGTGGCAACACGATAGCTCCGCGTCGCGCCATCTCCCAATTTTCCAGTTGTCAAATTTCTGAGACACGGCGCGATTGTGCCGCGTCGCGCCAGCCTGCCAAATTAGAAAATTTTGACGAAAAATAAATATTTCATTCAAGGATAAGTTGGTCTTTTCCTAAGGTTTTAACACATCCAGGTGCGGGATTTAATCCCTAAAAGTGTTTCAAATCATTATTTACTCACTTTTTCCTCAAATCAAGAATATTCTCTCCTAAGAAACAAAACCCTAACTTTTAAGAAATCAAAGCCAATTCTGAGAATTTCTCCAAGAACTTCAAAAAACTTATAATCAAGGTATGTACAGTGTTCATTCATGGATTCCTTTCATCCATGAAACCCAAGAATCAAGTTTTAAATAATGTATTATGAATATTATGTTGTGGGTTGATTATGTTTATGTGAATGTTGTTGTATGGTTCCCAAGCTAGAATCTCAATGTTCTTTTATGGAATTACATTAGTATATGAGTTTAAATCCATGAATTGAGTGGTTTATGAGGTGTTAATTAATGATTGTACCTATGCCCTAAGTGGCGCATGTAAGGTGCTTGATAAAATGCCTAGAAGACTAGAAATTATGTAATATAGCTCCATTGTGACTTAAGTGATGGATTCATGTTTTACCTTATGTTCAAATTACTCCTATGCTATTGATGTGCAATGTAGATGTTTGTTGAAATACTCATGATGCTAGAATATGGAATTATGACATTGATTATATGCATTCCTTCCATGTACAAGATTATGATAACCATGTACTTCATGAAATCCCCAACTTATTGTATTATGAATTGTTGATATTGGTCATGTGTTTAAGAAGTGTCAAGTCTTGTTAGTTTCATGCTATCGAGGCCTGGGGGTATTTAATACCCAATAATTTAGCTGTGTTCCTAGAGCCAGTGTCATGTTTTCACGATATCCTCAGTCAAGCCATGTTCAGTAGAATTCAGTCAGTCATGTGACTCAAGAAAACTCAGTAAACTCAGTAATCCCAGTAATCTCAGAAAGCTCAGTACTTCAGTAATCTCAATAGTATTCCGTCAGTCAACGAAACTCAATGAACTCAGTCCAGTTCAGTTCAGTTAATCATGTTCAGTTTCTATTCATATGGGAGTAGGATTTAGCACCGAGTGAACCCAAGGATGAGGACACACACTGACAGTTGAGGGTGTGATCCTTAGAAGCAATCCTTACGTTCCAGAACTATGTAGCCATCATATGTTGAGAAATCAACACTACAGATCAAGGTTGATGAGGTGGATAAATACTGTCAGATGAGGGTCCCACCGTTCTCTTTTGGGGATACTGTCAAATGAGGGTCACCCACAGCTTGTCTTTACTAGTGGCGCGGTATTGACACCCTTTCAATTGGGGTTACAAATTAGACCCCAACTTAGCTATATTGCTATATTTGGTGCATGTCGGTTAGATGACTACTTCCCACCGTTACAGTTTCAGACTTAGTCTCAGTAATAAAACCTATATAGTTCTTTAGAATTTTAGGACTGTCAGATACAGTCCACTCAGAACAGTACGAAACTCAGTTAGTTCCATCAGAATCTAGACTGTCAGATACAGTCTCTCAGTATCAGTTATATCAGTTATCAGTGACTCATGTTATCAATAATTAGACTCAGTAGTCAGTACCATCACGAATTCAGTCACAACCACTTATTTATGCATGTATTCTCACGTTCATGTTATTCAGTCAGTTAACATTGTTCATGCATTCTAACCCTTTGCATTCAGCCTACCTCACTTGCATACCAGTACATTCAAACATACTAACATATTTGCGCTATGGTGTTTTATACCATAGATTCAGAAACACGAGCTCCAGAGCATCAATAGCATTTCAGTTTCAGCAGTTAGAGTTAGCAGTGATCCCTCATCCTTCGAGGACATGATCATTACTTTATTTCTTTATTACTTAGTTTATTTCAATAGTTAGAGTTAGTTGGGGACATGTCCCACCAACTCCTTATTCAGACAGTTTAGAGGCTTTCTGACTGTAATATTTTCAGACTAGATGTTTTTAGACATTGTTTCAGTTTTGGTATTGTAGTAACACATTATTCAGATATGGTTTGATCAGATGTTTATCAATTTTGAACCTTATGACATGTTTCAACCTACTATTTTTGCATTTATACAGTATATTATGCAGTGTTCAGGTACAAATATCAATCATGGGTTAACTTGTGGTCCTTCGAGATCATGAGCACCGTGTAGCATTCCGGATATCAGATTCGGGGCGTTACATAGACACTTCACGTTATACAAAAGATACCCAAATCAGAAGTGAAGCACTCAAAAACACTATTTTGAAATCCAGGAAAGTTGTTCTTCAAAGGCTTAGATCCAGCTCTAGTTAAGAATGGTGAGATAACACTATGAGGTAAGTCCGATTGAGAGGGGCAGTATAAATATTTTTATACATAAATAGAATTAGCATCAAGAAATTGTTATTGTTGGCAATAAACTTTCTTTTGCTAACAAAATAAATTAATTGTGGCCTAAAATATAGGAGTAGTTAATTAATTTTCAGTTTCCGCCAAAAACATACGGCAAAATTGATTTCTTTTTTTCAGTCATTCAGCGCAGTATTTTTATAGTTACCTATTTAGCTAGGTTTTTATTTTGTTATTTGTGATTGAGCTTTTTTTTCCTGCCTCACTTTTATGTCGCTTCTCTTACTACTCGTTAAAAATCGGTCAGTGATTAATTTGGTATTCTTAATTATCTTTTCTATGAGCGATTTATTCTTGTGATGGAAACGAAAAAGTTATTCAATTATCCAAATAACTTATTGTGATTATCTTTTGTTAATGAAATATTAAATTGGACAGTCTTAATTTGTCTAATCACAGTGAGTATGCTTTCTTGATTGATTTTCTACTTCTACTATCTTAATCGGAGGAAGAAGAAGGATAGGGGTATGTGCAGCACAACTAATTCACAATATTATTTATCTCTAAAATATAGCAAATTGATTGTATTCCTCTAATTGATGTATTCTATTTTACCCCTATGAGTTGTACAATGAGTTGTACAATATTGTTTCTTCTAATTGCGTCAAATATAAATTTAACAATATATAGTTTGTCATCTTATTTTAGCCCGTAGTACAATTTATGGTTATGCTTGACCTCACTCAAATGTAATTGTGTGTTCTATATGTATCTATCGTATTTTGTGCTTTTCCAAATAAAACTTAGGCCACAATAACATAAAAAATATAAGGCAGGCACACGACATCTATACTTGAGACATGTGCATCTAACCTGCTAGCTAATTGATATTATCATTCCTTGTCCTATTTGTTTGTTTTTGTTCGTAGTATCTATTATTTACAATCAAATTATCAAGAAGGAAATTTTTACAAAAACCACGTCCATTTCAAAGTAAAAAAGAACCTCATTTCGTAGTATGGGTCCAAGCTTTGATAGGTAATAGTTATTCGGGACTTATATGGTGTGGTTGAGATACAGAAGATGTTCAATGAATTTACTTAAGGCCAGGCATCAATTATATGAAATAAATTTAAAAAAATCTTACTTGAATACTTTAAAAACACTATGTCATGTGTTAAGGACCGCAAGTCCACATCGTAAAGGTCTGGGTATACTACACCGTCCCTTATATTATTATTGCTAAAGTTTTATTGCCTAAAAGCATGACTGGTCACTGTATCCCCTTGAAGTCATGAAAATCTAGAGATTAGTTAAAGTATATAATAGTATATAAAGATTAAAATTTTCCTGAATCATTTGCACTTCTTGCTCTTATCCTAATTCTAATTCTTTTGGTGAATGGTCCTTAATGATTATTTGAGCCTTTATAATACATATGACTGTAAAATATGATTTCTTACAAGATTATGTGCTAAGAGACTAAATTGGTACAGTCACTTGTGTTGAATTTATTTGGTGACTTTCTTTTTTATGTGCTAATACTTTAACGTTGAGAACGAGAATGTCTTTTCTATTTGTGCAATTATTGATTTGGTTCTTTCTTTGCTCGCTTCTCTGTGTTTTGTTGTTCTGATTGTAAAGTTTTATTTTCTTGTTTGACTTTAGCTTCGTCCTAGTTCAATCTCTGATTTCTTCTCTTAGGTGAGTCTGGTTTTTTTTTTTTTTATTTTTTTTTACTTTTTGTTGTATATATATTGTCTTAGAGTGATTCAGTGATGAGAACGTTACTGTATGCTTTATTTTCTCTTTGCTCTTTTTTTAGTTAATGTATACTTTCTGTTCCTGCTTTAATTTATGATCTTTTCTTCTTTTAAACTTATTTGACCTTTTCTTCATTTAGTTTTTGGTACAATAGATTATAAATAATTGAACAATAGTTAATCATAATTATTGAAAAAAAGAATTAATCATATATTTTATATTTAACATTTACATTTTGTTGCAAGTAAGTATATGATGGATAAGAATTGGATACTTCTTATGAATAGAACATTACAAGAATACTTGAATGGTGTGATACAGTTTTTGGACTTTACTTTTTTCAATCTTGAAGCTGGTGTAAGAATTCAGCGCCCATGCGTTAAATGTAACAATGTGCTGAAGAAAACACGAAAAGAAGTAAATAATGATTTACTTAATTGGAAAATAAGTTCTACCTATAAATAGTGGGATTGTCACGACGAGTTAGACTCCACATCAGACGATGAAATAAATTTTGTTGCAAACTCAGAATTAGAAAATGATGATGCTGCTACTTTTGAGAGGTTGCATGATATGTATCATGGTGTTTCTACTAATAATAAAAAATTCGATGATACCACTGAGTCTATATATGAAGAGCCTAATGCCGAAGATAAGGGTTTTTATAGGTTATTAAAGAATGCAGAACAAAAGTTATATCCAGGTTGTAAAAAATTCTCAAATCTCTTTTTTGTAATGCGTCTTTTTCAAATGAAGTGTCCATGGTTGGAGCAATACTTCATTTGACTCTTTGTTAGAAATTATTGAATAATGCTTTTCTTGAACAAAATGTCCTTCCTAGTTCTATCTGTGAAGTCCAAAAGATCATTAAAGATTTGGGTTTCGATTATGTGAAGATAGATGCGTGTGTTAACAATTGTATCTTATATAAAAAAATTATTCTGATTTTGAGCAGTGTCCTAAATGTGGTGAAAAATAATGGTTAGTAAGGAAAGGAGAAGAAATTGATGATGAGGTGTCTTTTGGAAAATTAAATAAGAGGAAAAAAATTCCTAGAAAGATTCTTAGATATTTTCCTTTGATGCCAAGATTGCAATGATTATTTATGACAAAACAAACTGTGGAAGATATGAGGTGGCATAAAACTAAGCGAGTTGATGATGGAGTATTGAGATATCCGGCTGACTCATTGTCATGGAAAGATTTTGATAAAAAGTATCCTATTTTTGCTTCAGATTCCCGTAATGTAAGACTAGGATGGTTTTAATCCCTTTGGTTCAATGAGTAATGCTTATAGCATTTGGACAGTAGTCTTGATTTCGTACAATCTCCTTCTATGACTTTGCACGAAACAATCTAATATTTTTTTGTCCTTGCTTATTCCTGGAACAAAAGGCCCTGATATGGATATTGATGTGTACCTCCAACCTTTGCTTGATGATTTGAACATTTTATGGAAGAGTGGAGTCAAGACTTATATTGCTTTTATGAAACAAAATTTTAAGTTACATATTTCTTTATTGTGGACAATTAATGATTTTCCAGCTTATGGTATCTTGTCCGATTAGAGCACTAAAGGTAAATTTTCTTGTCCAGTCTGTCATGTAGATACTTTTTTAATGTACTTGAAACATGACCGAAAGCATTGTTATATGGGATATCGTAGTTTTTTGGAGGCTGGTTATTTTTATCGTCGAAATAAAAGTGCGTTTGATAGAATAAAGAAAGAAAGACTTGCTCCAGAAGCATTGGGTGGAGATGATATGCTTTCACAACAAAATACGTCCTCACAAGGCTTACCAAATGGTAGCACTAGAAAAAGAAAATGAGATTCTGAAAGACGTGACAATTGAAAGAAAAAAGCATATTCTTTAAACTCTCTTATTGGCCCAAAGTACTACCATTGGGCAATAATTTAGATGAAATACAGTTGAAAAGAATATTAGTGAAGCTGTGATAGGTACTTCGTTGGATATTGAAGGAAAAACAAAGGACACATTAAAATCTCGATTGGACATACAAGGGTTGAATATCAAAAATCCCACTTCATCCAATAAAAAATGAAGATAAGTACATACTTCCACCAACAAGTTATACAATGTCTAAATCTGAGAAGATTCAATTCTGTTGACTCATTAAAGAAGTTAAGTTTCCTAATGCTTATGCTTCTAACATTAGTCATTGTGTAAGAATTAATGAAGCTAGAATTTTTGAACTTAAAATCCACGATCACCATGTTCTTTTTTAGCGTATTTTTTCAGTTATTATCAAAGGAATCTTGATGAAGGATGCATATGATCCGTTAATTCAATTGTCATTATTCTTTAGTTATTTATGTGATAAGGAGTTGCGTATGGACAAATTAGATAAACTGAATAAGAACATACACATGATAATTTGTAAATTAGAACATGTGTTTTTACCAAGTTTCTTCGATGTTATGATTCATTTGGCAAAAGAGGCAAAGATGGCTGGTCTCGTTTAATTTTGTTGGATGTATTACATCGAAAGGTTAGATTATTACTGCCATAAATTATTCTTTTAGCTGAAATTTTTGTTACATAACTAATATATATTTACTTAATAGATATTTGATCACATTAAAAAGATATGTACGCAATAATGCTTGACCAGAAAGATCACTTGTTGGGGGCTATCTTGCAGAGGAGTGTATGACAATCTGTTCTAGATATTTAATAGATATGGAGATGAAACAAAATGAGAAATTTGAAATCTTCCAATACAGATGCAAGGGACTATCTATATTTAGCTGTCGTGGTAAATCATTAGCTGGGGGTGATTGGGTTAAATTGAGTAATCTTGAAATTAGTCAAGCTCATTTTTATATTCTTCAAAATTGTGAGAAGATTCTTCCTTGGATTGAGTGAGATTCTTTTCACCTGTTTTATATTTTTTTTCTTAATAATACTCTTAACAATTTTATTTTAATATTTTTTGTCTTATTTTCTAAAATGTTCACAATCCATAGTGAACATCTAGAGATGTTGTTAAAGGAGAATAATAGAAATGTTACCAAGAGGCATAAGGAGGAATTTCCTTTGTGGTTTAAGGAAAAGCTAAATTATATCATTTGATGCTAGTTTATCTTTTTTTATCATAATTTTTTCATGTAGTATTAATGTTTGTGCGTTTGTATTTGAAATACTGTAGGTTCTACAATTAAAACAAAATGGTGATGAATGAATCACAGATCAATTATTAATTTTGACAAGAAGTCCGGATCCTTATGTTTATTACCAGAATGGATATGTGTTGAACGATTTTAGATTTCAAACAATGGAATCTGAGTTATATTTGAAAACTCAAAACAATGGTCTGGATGTAAAGAGTGATGAGCATACCGAAAATGTTGATTATTATGAAAAGATAAGAAGACTTTAAAAGGTTTAATATATTGATAATAGTTCGGTCATATTATTTCAATGTGATTGATTTGAAGTTCCACTTCAAGGTCGAAGTCAAAGTAGCAGTTACAAAAGGGATGAATATGAACTCATATGTGTAGATGTGAGACGACTCCATTATTCAAATAATCCATTCATTTTAGGCTCACAAGCTCAATCTATATATTATATTAAACATGGTGAAAATAAAAACTGGCATACCTTGATAAAGGTAAGATCGAGAAATTTGTATGATATACCCGAACAAGAAAATAAAATAAAGCCATTTCAATTAATTGACTTGGTTGATTGGGAAGAAGAAAATATACAAGTAGAATCAGATAATTATGTCATTAGAATTCAAAGAGAGAACATTGATGCAGTGAGTGTTGAAGCACTTTCTCTCAATAATGAGAAAGAAATAGATTTATAAGTTATAGATGAATCTGATGATGAAAAATGAAGACGACAGTAATAACTCCACATCAAAGGAAGAATAAAATAAAATTGAGGATGATGATTGGTTATGACAATTAGTCTCCAGGACAACATTCCTTGGTTCAATTACTTTCTTCACAAGACTTGTATTTTTTCATTACCTTGGTGATATTGTTAATCTCTAATTCAAACTTTTTTTTATTTCTTATCATTTTTTGTTTTAAAAGTTTATTTATTTTCATAGTTTCTGTCATTATTTGATCGTTTTCTTAGAGTTTTGCGAATTTTTTAATCTTTTAATAGTCTTCAACAACACAATTGATTTTAATATGAGTTTCAATCTATCATGACGACGAACATGTATGTCTCCATTAGTGTTGGCTCGACTGATATAATTTCAAATCCACAGCAAGGTAATTTTATTCATTTGTTAAAAAGTATCTCTTTAAAGTATATAGTTACATGTTTTGTTTACTATACATCTAAATATTTTTATATATTACAAAAGAACAAAAGTGAAAAGAAAGGAAAAAAATAAAAGGATTTTCAATTCAAAAGAAACGTAAAGTTATTGATAATGAAAAGCTGAAGGTGATTATTCCACCAGGTCGAATAGTAGTAGTAGGTTCTGAAGCTAATAATTTTGTTACCAAAATTTCCGTCAAAGTTTCCAAACATGCTATGCATGATGTCAAGTAAGTTGAAGAAAGTTCTTAATCTTACAAAAGATAGAATTGTCGCTCATATTCTGGTAATTTCACTTTGTTTCTTTAAATTAATAATTTTTAGGTCCTTGGATGAAGAAAATTGAACCACATTGCTTGATAAACTAAATTAGAAAGCATAATATTTTCTAATATGGTGAAACTTACTTACTATAAAATCCTATTGGATAAATATCATGTATAGTTGTTTTTGGAGTAACTACACAATTATTTTTAATTGTCTTTTTCAGTTAAGCTACTTCACTTTAGTCTAATTTTAATTTTCTGTGGATCTCTTACACAACATAAATATATTATTTTTTTAGCTAACATCATTCAGTGCCTATTGTTATCTTCAAAAGTTTGTTAATTTTTGTCGGCCCATATAGCATGACCTAACTCAGTGTACACCATTCAAAAAAATTGAGCATCCTGAATTGTGTCTTTTTAGTTCTTGATTATCTGTTCTGCACATTATTTTTAGTTACGTACATCATACTAACTTTCCATCCATATGATGAGCTTTTGAGACAAGTTTTCTGCATATTCACAATTTATAAATAAATGTTCTTTGGTTATCAGGCGATCTGAACATAATTTGTAATATAAATCCACCTTGATCCCTCATTTGCTTAGTCTGTCTATTGTCATTGTCCAATTGCAGTCAGAGTCAGAATTTTACTTTTTATCTTGCTCCATTCCCCATCTTTCTAACGATCCATGAGGCCTGCAATGGTATAAGAGCAGTAGGAATTTGTTTTGGCTTGGAATCCAGGTATCAAGTTCCAGATGTTAAAATATTGAATAAGCTTTATTCACCCCTATTGCCATTCTCCCGTTGAATTATGACTGGTTATAGACATCTGGCTATTTATTGTACTATTGATTTGTACTTTGAATTGCCATTATCAAGTTGTTTTCCATTTTATGTAAATTAGGAGCATAATTATTTCATGTCTTATAAATCACAAACCCCAATACAGTTCTTGAAATACCTTATTTCCAGGGATGGAGCCAACCTTTCATTGGGGGTTCATCCGAACCCCCTTCGATGAAAAAAATATACTATTTATACATGATTATTTTTTTTTATGTGGTTATAGTAGGTGTTGAACCCCCTTCTACTAAGTTTTCTTTGAATATTGAACCCCCTTAGTTGAAATCCTAGCTCCGCCTCTGCTTATTTCTGTTAAGGTGAATGAACTCTCTATCCACCCCTTTATATTCAACTCATAGTTGAAATAATCCATGACTACCTAAGGTCCATTTATTTGGTTACTAAGTCTCTCAATATATTTTCACAATTCTCTCCTCATCCCCTGATTATTATAATCATACACTATTGTCGTCCAAAATATTATCCTTTTTCCCATGTGTGTGACTTCATTATGAATCATCTAAGCTACATTATACAGAATGTTGACATCAAATATGCTGAGTTTCTATTCTTCTAAATTCTCTCTCAAATGTTCATAAAGGTTTGCAGTAAAAAATCAACTGCTATAAAGGTTAAGAGATGCTTGATTAGATTTATTTCTCTTAATCTTTATGCCTAAGAGATCAAACAGTACAGTAAAATTTTGCATGTAAAGATGCATATCATTCCATTTTTCTATCATGTTAATATGAGCCTAGCCTTTCTTCTATTTTTCAATCTAAGGAAACATGTAGAAGTTAATTGACTAATTAATTACACAGTCTAAGTCTTATTTAAATTCACATAAACTTTTTTTGAGTGCCGTATACCTTCCAACTTACAGACACAGAACACAATCGAGATACTATACTTGAAACAACTAAGAATTTGTATCGTTACAGTCGTATCAGGCACCCCAAGCATTTCAAAAAATTTACTACAAAGGAGGAAAGATTGCAAAACAGGCCAATGGAGCTTGATGAAGGTGAATGGAAATTCTTGATGGAATATTTCAGCTCTTAAGGTAATTAGGAATGCATAAAATTTATGGAGTTAACTTTTTTGATAGCTAAAATTTTCTCATTAATCTCCAGGCAAGTGTTACAAATCCATATCAATCTAACCATAGATTTTTATCCAAAAGAAGAAGAAAAAGATTCAAAGATGACACCTCTTCTAAGTTACAAAGCTAATGCAGAAGGTGTTGAAGTCTAGTACTAATGGACATAGGAACCTTCGTACTACACATATATGCTCTCTTTGTATCTATATGATCACAAGATCTGCTCTTGGAATGTTTTCAGATTCCTTTCTTCTCATGTAGCCTACACACATTCTGCATATAATAATCTAAGGAGTTGTGCACTGTGAGACATTTCTATGAAACTCTTTCCATGCTTCCTAGTGGCTAAAGATGGATCTACTTAGTAGTTACTAAGTTTTGAATCCACTATTCTTGTGTCTGGTTCAGTATACCTTAGTTAGAAATGATCTTCTTAACAATAGTGCGTTTATTGAGTTGATTTTAGAAAATTATTAATCTCCTATTCTACTTGGTATACTCAAATCTGAATATCTTCATGATTTCAAATTTAACACAGAAAATGAGTGAAAGGAACAAGATTAATAAGGCCAAGCAAGAAGCGAAACATATTTTTTGCTGAAAATCTTTTCAGGCAGTATCTTTTGCAGTGGTGAGATATTTTAAAGTTGACAAATTTTTATTATTCTTTAATTAATAACATAATTTGATTAGTTTTGATTGAAAGACACAAACACCAGAAAAGAGATAGATTTTCAAAAACTTTGGAAAATGACTTACATGAAGAATGGACATTGGGTTGATAATGCCTCTGCAAAAACAAATGTACATGAAAAACTCTTATTTTTATTCCTAGATCGAAGTTTGTTGAAATAAATATTGAAAGTTAAAGCTTGTGTGACTTGTTTGTAGGATAAGGTGAAAGAGTTTGTTGATGAAAAAATTCAAGAAATTGAAGAGGGTACTGATGTGGATTCTATTGTAAATGCTTCATTTGTGAAAGTTGTAGGAGAAAAATCATGATATTGTCGTGGCCAAGGTTTGGGTGTTAAGCCTTCAAGTAGGAAATCTATGAACAAAATTCAAGAACAACTGCAAGCACAACAAAAGGAATGAGAGATTGTAGAATTCAAGCTGATGAAAGTACAAAATCAGCTTGAGGAGCAAAAAATTGAGAAGTCATGGAAGATCGTCTAGTGGTTGAGCAGAAACGGCTAAAGGACGATATTGCAGCACTTATGATTAATTGCTTTCTTGCTTAAATCCATCTCAAAACTGAAATTCAGTTGAAGAAAACTTGTTAAAACTTGTTACAGTCTTTTGATGTATTACTTGTTATTAGTTTCTTGATAATATTATATTTCTTATTTTCATCATATTCAAATTCTTTAGTTCTATGTTTAACAGACTATCCTTCTGGCTATAATTTCAAACATTATTACTACTTCAAGTAATTCAGAAGAGGTAGGTTCGACAAGTGTTATGAATGGTATTATGGTAAGTGTACTTCATCTAATTGTGGCTGTCTATATAAACATGAATGGATATAGAGAATGATAGTGTGAGACACTAAAACTTAACAGTCTGTTGTGATTATTTTTATAAATTCGATGATTATGGGTCCTTAAAAATATAAAAAACTAAGAAGTTATAATAAGTATCCAGAGGTAAATTGAATTGGAACCAAAAGTCATTGTCAATACGGTGAGTTGTAATATTCAAAATTAAAACTACAATCAAGTTTTTATCACCAAATGGTTGCTAGAGTTCTAAACCAATATTTTCATAATGTATTGTAAATAAATTTCTTATCCTGTATAAGATGGAGGCATACCAGAGTGACCTCCTAAAGCCCCATCATGCAGAAAATTAAGCATGTTTGCTTGTAGCTAGTTGTATCTACTAATCACAATTTTTCCCTTTCTGTATGATCCCCATCTCCCAATAAGTAATATATATAGTCATATCCTATGAGCTTGGCAATCCTCTTCTGCTAACTAATGAAATATACTCTTTGTTTTTATAGGTATTTTAAATTTTGGTGGTAAGTACAGATGAAGTGTCTTCCAACCAGTAGGGCATCCATTTATCAATGGCCATCATCTCCTTCTAATACATAGAAAGTAGTTGATGCCTAACGCTCAATGCCTTTCACATATAAGCTAAAGGTGTAAAACCTCGCAAAAAAATCATCCATGCATTAGCTCGTGGTAATATGCTCTTAGAGTTAAATGACTAGAATTATGTCAAAGAAGCTTAGTCTTATTTTTGACTTTCAAAGTAAGTAAAGTTTAAACCATTTATAATTTCCCTAATTTTGACTTTTTATCATTTGAAAAATTGAATGAGCTTTCCGTTGATATAAGATTTTCCCACATACGATACCCGGGTAAGATGTTATGGCTAATTTAAGTTCTAGTCATAAAGCACCATCATTTTGGTGCTTGGCGCATCGTGGAGGGGGCCTATTTGGAAATTGTTAAATTTCAGTAGCATAACGAGATTGTGGCGCATTGTACTGAAGTTTTAGGTCCCAACCAGTGGGACAACGCAATGGCTCTGCATCGTGGTGACCTTAATAATCCCACTCATCAATTTCCAGTGAGCTACCGCAATTGTGGCGCATTGCGGTGGCCCATAAAATAAGGCTCCCAGTTATATTTTTAGCCCATCTCATTAAGGGTAAATTGTGTATTTTCTACCCCTTTATCAGCCTAAACATGGAATTTAATCCCAAATGACCTCATTATTGATATTTTCATCAAAAACCATCAAGAACACTCCTTAGGGTTTCAAACAAGAAAACCCAAATAACTCAAGATTTAACCATGGGTTTTCAAGATTGATGAAGATTTGGAATCCCCAAATCGTAGGCTTCAAGAATCATCCATCAAATTTCTAAATTGAGGTACGTGGGGTTTATCCTAAAAACTACATGGGCTTGTAAACACTAGGACATGATTTAAAGATTATCAAGAATGAATTTAGAAAGGTTTTTTTTTTGAAATACATGATTTATTATGCATTATGAATGTTTAATTGTATTGTTGATTTGGTCTTTAGACCTTTCCCCCTTAAATTGATTTACATGTATATGTATATGTATGGAAATTTAGATTTAAGATTGTTTGAGAGCACAAATTATGAAATCTCTCTCTTGTGATGACTTTAAGTTTATGATTTTAATGTGAAGGATCAGAAATACATGATTCATGGCTTGAAATTTGTTTACTCAAATACCATAGTAGTTTGAGCATGATTTAGAGATTTAAGATAGGGAGTTTCTTGATGTAAATATATTTTGTTAAAAAAAGAGAGAGATCTGTATGAGATTAAGAGATTTGACATGACCACCTTGCATCATTGAAAGTTTGACAAAGAGAGTTGCATACATGTGTTTACATGAGTTTTAGAGAAAGAGTTCTTTGAAATGATTTATTAATATAGTGGTCCCAAAATTATGTTTTGAAAACAAAGATTGTAATATGCTAATAATGGCTTAACGATGTGACTTGCAAGTCAATGGTATGACAATACCATAAGTATGTATGCCATAACAGAGTATGTTTTCAGAGTTTGATTTCAAAGAACACATGTTTTAAAGAGTTAAATTTGGGCTTAAAGAGGGTTAGGTGGTTACCTGAAGAAGGTTTGAGTTCAAGTAACTCTTATCCTAAAATTATGATTTATCGATCCGGGTATATTATTTTTATGCTGGCAACAGCCGTGTGGTATAGCAGAGTTAGAGACTCCAACCCTTGTGGCACACTTGGGTTGGAGGCTTCCTCGCCGAGTCAATGTGGATTCCATATAGCCTGTGGAATTTCAGAGTTGTAGGGTATACCACTTAGTGCAGAAGTAAAACTAAGAGTGTCTCAGAGTTCAGATGATTTTGCAGAGTCTTTCAAAAATGCCCATGAGATTTCTTTCTATCTGATATGTTTATGAACTATTTTAAATTGCTCTCATATATGTTGAATATAAACTAGTATTTTGGGTCTTCTCTGCGTACCAGTACATCTGTATTGACCCCTAACTCCCAGGTTCGAAGGCTCAGTCCAAGGATCCAGCTAATCAGTAGAGTATTCCAGAGAGAAGTGATCCATTCAGTGGTGAACCTTCTTTGTTCCAGAAGGCCTGTTATTTCAAATTATGTTCTTCCGTTGGTTTGGTCTATTGGGGGCCTTGTCCCAGTTTTCAGAATAGTTTTGAGATGTAGTAGAGATTTCGTAGACTGAGTCAGATCTTATTCAGATGTTTTGAATTGCAGTTTTCTTTCTTATGTTTTAAAACTCAGAGTTAATGACCATGTTTCTATATCAGATTGTATTCCCGCATATTCTCTTATTATATGAATATTGTGCATGACTACCAGATATAGTAGGATGTTCGGGCCTTCATGGTTCGGGATGTCCATCACGGCCAGGCCCTAGTTTGGGTCATGACAAACTTGGTATCAGAGCACGGGTCATGGTCCCAGGGTATCTGCAAAATCGCATTGGGTAGAATCTTGTTTATGGGTATGTAGCGCACCATACTTATAAGCAGGAGGCTTCTAGGCATTTAGAAATGTTTCTCTTCTTTTTGGTTTAGTTCATGCTTCAGTGTCTGAGTTGTCCCCTAATCGATGATCTCTTATGTTTCAGAAAAACAATCATGCCTCCCTGTCGTACTATCGATCAGAATGCATAGATAGATGACGTCCATCCCACTCATAGGATGAGAACCCAAAATAGAGCTCAGACTCTGGAGATTGATGCTACTCCAGGAGTCCCACCTACTCAGACCAATCCACTTAGGGAACCCAGAGCTCTCCAAACGGGGACTAACCGTACTCAGCCTCGCGCGAGAGAGGTATCTAATACAGAATTCAGACAGTCCATTCACATTCTTGCCCAGTTGGTAGCCATACAAACTCAACGGTCTGAAGATATTAGGTCTACATCTGTTACGTCTGAGTCTACAAGAGTGGGCCAGTTCATGAGGATGAACCCGCCCAAGTTTATTGGTATCAAGGTAGAAGAGGATCCACAGGAGTTTTTGAATGAGATGGAGAAAATCTTTAAGGTGATGCATGTAGATGAGGTAGAAGGGGTTGATTTAGCAGCTTACCAGCTTAAGGATATAGCGAACTAATAGTATAACGAGTGGGAAGATTCAAAGAGTGAGCATACTGAGCCCACAGTTTGGGTCGAGTTTGTGGAAGCCTTCCTTGATCGATTCTTTCCCCTCGAGCTAAGAGAGGCCAAAGCCAAAGAGTTTATAAATCTAAAATAAGGTAATATAAGTGTCCAGGAGTACACTCTAAGGTTCAACCAACTAGCCCGTTATGCTCTAGAGATGACTAGTAACATGAGAGCCCGAATAAGGAAATTTGCATCTGGCCTTTTAGATGACTTAGTGCTTGAATGTCAGGGAGCAATGTTGAGCTGGGACATGGATTTTGCCATACTATCAGTCGACTGTATCAAGTTGAGGAAAATAAAAAAAATCGCTGAATCTAGAGAGAAGGACAGACAGACAAAGAGATCCAAAATAGTAGACCAGAGCTACAGTCAGCAGTAGAGTGGGAATTGGGGTAACAAATGGTAGAAGAAGGAGAATTAGGGTAATGCGCAGTCCGCAGCCAGTGCCCCAATGACCAGACCCCCAGTCGGACAGCGCACTCAGGATTTTCATATAGGCAGGGGATGAGGATGCAGGGTTCACAGTCTCAAGGAAGTGTAGCTTAGACCTTTCGAACATACCCGTGCTGTGAGAAATATGGGAAGAATCATCCAGGGAGATATCAGTTTGGCGCTATGGTATATTATTCGTGCGGCTAGCTAGGCCATATCCAGAGAGAATTTCTAGAAGAAAAGGGTAATGTTGGTGGATCCAAGTCACAGGCTAATTCTTTTGCACCATCACCGCCTTAGAAGGGTGCCACTTTAGCCGCCGAAAATGGCCGCAACCGGTTGTACACCTTGACCAACCTCCAAGAGGTAGAGGCCACATCGGATTTAGTTACTGGTATGTTGCAAATCTTTTCCCATGATGTTTATGTGTTACTTGATCCCGGGTCTACCCTGTCTTATGTGACCCCTTATGTGGCTATTGGTTTTAGGTTTGAGCCCGGTATAACTGCTAAACCTTTTTCTGTTTCCACTCAGGTGGGAGACTCTGTTGTGGCTAGGAGGGTGTAGATAAATTATGTGGTGACTGTTTGTGGGCGGGATACTACGGCAGACCTCATAGACTTATACATGGTTGATTTTGATGCTATCTTAGGGATGGATTAGCTTCATTCGTGCTATGCCACACTAAATTGTTGAACTCGAAAGGTTACTTTCTCTTTCCCGAATGAACGAACAATAGAATGGGAGGGACATTCTTTAGCATCTAGAGGGAAGTTTATCTCTTGTCTCAGATCTCGTAAACTCATTTTTAAGGGTTGTTTGTATCATCTTATTCAGATTAAAGATTCGAATACCAAAAGCCCTTCTCTTCAATCTGTACCTATGGTGAATGAGTTCCTAGAAGTTTTTCCAGATGATCTCCCAGGAATACCACCTGATAGGGAGATAGATTTTGGTATTTATTTGTTGCCAAATACCCATCCCATCTCTATTCCGCCATATAGAATGGCTTCTGCAAAGTTGAAAAAGTTGAAAGAGCATCTAACATATCTTTTAGATAAAAGTTTTATCCGTCCTAGTATTTTTCCCTTGGGTGC
This sequence comes from Capsicum annuum, assembly GCF_002878395.1. Taxonomy (NCBI): domain Eukaryota; kingdom Viridiplantae; phylum Streptophyta; class Magnoliopsida; order Solanales; family Solanaceae; genus Capsicum; species Capsicum annuum. Next base: position 171,422,512 of record NC_061117.1, on the reverse strand, counting down.
ACCTGTACTCTTCGTGTGAAAGAAAGATGGTTCTCTTCGTATGTGCATAGTTTACCACCAGTTGAATAAGATCATGATTAAAAATAAATATTCTCTTCCTAGGATTGATAATCTTTTGGCCATCTTCAGGGTGTTAAATGTTTTTCAAAGATAGATCTTCGTTCGGGATATCATCAGTTGAAGGTTAGGGAGTCAGATATTCCCAAAATAGCATTCTGAACCAGATACGGTCATTATGAATTCTTACTCATGTCTTTAGGTTGACTAACACCCCTGCGGCTTTCATGGACCTTTTGAATAGGGTGTTTTGTCAGTTTTTAGATCTGTTTGTTATAGTTTTCATTGATGATATTCTGATTTATTCAAAGAGCAGGGAGGACCATGCCAATCACCTCCGAATCATTCTTCAGACTCTCAAAGATCATGAGTTGAATGCAAAATTTTCAAGTGCGAATTCTGTCTTAATGCTATTGCTTTCTTGGTGAATAACATGTCTAGTGATGGGATTAAGGTTGATCCCCGGAAGATTAAGGCAGTGAGAAAATGGCCTAGACCCACAACTCCAACCGATATTCGGAGCTTCTTGGGTTTGGCAGGGTATTACAGAAGATTTGTAGAGAGTTTTTCTTCCTTAGATGCACCACTTATAAGTTGACTCAGAAAAAGGTAAAGTTCATGTGGTCTGACTCCTGTGAGAATAGTTTTGAGAAGTTAAAAGATAAGTTGACAGCTGCTCCTATTTTGACTCTTCCGGATGATACGGAAGGGTTCGTTGTGTACTGTGATACATCTCTTGTGGGACTTGCGTGTGTACTTATGTAGCATGGTAAAGTGGTGGATTATGCATCTAGGCAGTTAAAAGTGCATGAGCGAAATTACCTCATCCATGACTTGGAGTTGGCGGCTATGGTGTTTGCGCTCAAAATCTGGCGGCATTATCTCTATGGGGTACATATTGGTATATTTACTGACCACAAGAGTTTGCAGTATGTTTTCTTACAGAAAGAATTGAACCTCAGGCAACGACGTTGGTTGGAACTTTTAAAAGATTATGACATGAGCCTGCACTAACATTCGGGCAAGGCAAATATGGTAGCCAATAACCTAGTAGGTTATCTATGGGCAGTATTTTCCATGTTGAAAAGGGAATGAAAAAGATGGTAAAGGATATTCACCGACTTACAAATCTAAGAGTGCGACTTGGATTCTGAAGATGGGGGAGTGGTTGTTCATGAGTTAGCTAAATTTTCCCTTTGTGCTGAAGTTAAAGAGAAGCAGGTTAAAGATCCCATATTGATGTAGATCAAGAAAGGTGTGGGTCAACAGAAGGTGATGTGTTTTGAAATTGGTGGTGATGGAGTTTTGAGATATCAGGGCAGACTATGTGTGCCAGATGTAGATGGGTTATAAAAGAGGATCCTTGATGAAGCTCACACTTCAAGGTGTGTTGTTTACCGAGGCTCTACTAAGATGTATCATGATCTGAAAGCTATTTACTGGTGGAATAATATGAAGTGTTATGTGGCTAATTTTGTTGCCAAGTGTTTGAATTTTTAACGAGTAAAAGTAGAGCATATGAGGCCAGGTGGTACTTCCTAGGAGATAGCCTTTCCTTTGTGAAAATAGGAGATGATCAATGTGGACTTGATCACGGGACTTCCGAGGTCCCAATGCCAGTATGATTCAATTTGGGTGATTATTGATCGACTGACCAAGTCAGCCCATTTTTGCCCATCAGAACTAAGTATTCGGGAGATGACTATGCCAAGAAGTACATTGAAGAGATAGTCCGTTTGCAGGGAGCACCTGTATCCATCATATCTGACCGAGGTACACAGTTCTCTTCACAGTTTTGGAGGCCTTTTCAAAGGGGTTTAGGTACCCAAGTGAACCTAAGTACTGTATTCCACCCTCATACTGATGGGCAAGCTGAGCGCACCATTCAGACTCTTGAGGATATGTTAAGGGCCTTCATAATTGACTTCAAGGGAAGTTGGGTGGATCACTTGCCATTGATAGAGTTCGTATATAATAACAGTTACCATGCCAATATTAAGATGGATCTTTTTGAGGCATTGTATGGAAGAGGATGTAGGTCTCCAATAGGGTGGTGTGAAGTGGGTGAGACTTATTTGTTTGGGCTTGATCTTGTTCATCAGGAAATGGAGGACGTGAAAATTATTACAGAACAACTTAAGATAGCCAGAGTCGACAGAAGTCCTACGCCGATGTTAGGAGAAGAGACTTAGAGTTTGAGGTTGGTGATTGGGTATTTCTCAAAGTTTCTCCTATGAAGGGAGTCATGCTTTTCTAAAAGAAAGGTAAGCTGAGTTCTTGCTATATAGGGCCATGCCTGATTTTGAGAATGATAGGGGGAGTTGCTTATGAGTTAGAGTTGCCTTCAAGTTTGGGCTCTATTCATCCGATATTCCATATATCCATGCTAAAGAAATATATTGGAGACCATTCCCTAGTGTTGCCTGTAGAGGAGATTAAGATGACAGACTCATTAACATATGCAGAGAAACCTATTGCAATCTTAGATCGCCAAGTTCGGAAGTTGAGGAGCAAAGAGATAGTGTCGGTTAAGGTGTTGTGGAGAAATCAAAAAGTTGAGGAAGCAACTTGGGAATCAGAAAATGACATGAGAGATAGATACCCAAACTTGTTTGATCCGGTGGATGACAAAATAGAAGGTACAATCCTTGTCTTATTCTTTTATGGCCTTAGTATACTTTAGATCGTGCTTGTCTGTATTCTGCGTCATCATTCGGGGACGAATGATCCCAAGGGGGGGGGATAATGTAACACCCCACAAAAATAAAAGTCGTCCATGCGTTAGCTCGTGGTAATATGTTCTTAGAGTTAAAGGACTAGAATTGAGTCAAAGAAGCTTAGTCTTATTTTTGACTTCCAATGTGAGTAGAGTCTAAACCATATATAATTTCCCTAATTTTGATTTTTTATCATGTGGAAAATTGAATGAGCTTTCCATTGATATAAGATTTACCCAAATCCGATACCCGGGCAAGAAGTTATGGCTAATTTAAGTTCTAGTCGTAAAACACCGTCATTTTGGTGCTTGGCGCGTCGCGGAGGGGGCCTTTTTGGAAATTGTCAAATTCCAGTAGCATAGCGCGATTGTGGCATGTCGCACTAAAGTTTCAGGTCCCAACCAATGGGACAACACGATGGCTCTGTGTCGCGGTGACCTTAAGAATCCCACTCGTCAATTTCTAATGAGCCATCGCAATTGTGGCGCATCGCGGTGGCCCATGAAATCGGGCTCCCAGTTATATTTTTAGTCTGTCTCATTAAGGGTAAATAGGGTATTTTACACCCCTTTATCAGCCTAAACATAGAATTTAATCTCAAATGACCTCATTATTGATATTTTCATCAAAAACCATCAAGGATACTCCTCAGGATTTCAAACAAGCAAACCCAAATAACTCAAGATTTAACCGTGGGTTTTCAAGATTGGTTGAAGATTTGGAATCCCCAAATCGTAGGCTTCAAGAATCATTCATCAAATTTCTAAATTGAGGTACGTGGGGTTTATCCTAAAAACTACATGGGCTTGTAAACACTAGGACATGATTTAAAGATTATCAAGTATGAATTTAGAAATGTTTTTTTTTAAATACATGATTTATTATGCATTATGAATGTTTAATTGTATTATTGATTTGGTATTTACGCCTTTACCCCTTAAATTGATTTACATGTATATGTATGAAAATTTAGATTTAAGATTGTTTGAGAGCACAACTTATGAAATCTCTCTCGTGTGATGACTTTAAGTTTATGATTTTAATGTGAAGGATCAGAAATACATGATTCATGGCTTGAAATTTGTTTACTCAAATACCATAGTATTTTGAGCATGATTTAGAGATTTAAGAGAGGGAGTTTCTTGATGTAAATATATTTTGTTAAAAAAAAGAGAGATTTGCATGAGATTAAGAGATTTGACATGACCACCTTGCATAATTGAAGTTTGAAAAAGAGAGTTGCATACATGTGTTTACATGAGTTTTAGAGAAAGAGTTCTTTGAAATGATTTATTAATATGGTGGTCCCGAAATTATGTTTTGAACACAAATATTGTAATATGCTAATAATGACTCAGAGATGTGACTTGCAAGTCAATGGTATGACGATATCATAAGTATGTATACCATAACAGAGTATGTTTTCAGAGTTTGATTTCAGAGAATGCATGTTTTAAAGATTTAAAACTAGTCTTAAAGAGGGTTAGGTGGTTACCCGAAGAAGGTTTGAGTTCAAGTAAATCTTAGCCTAAAACTGTGATTTGCTGATCCGGGTATATTTTTTTATGCTGGCGACAGCCGTGTGGTGTAGCAGAGTTAGAGACTCTAACCCTTGTGGCACACTTGGGTCGGAGGCTTCCCCATTGAGTCAATGGCGGATTCTATATAACCCGTAGAATTTCAGAGTTGTATGGTATACCACCTTGTTCAGAAGTAAAACTATGAATGTCTCAGTGTTCATATGATTTTGCAGAGTCTTTCGAAAATGCCTATGAGATTTCTTACTATCTGATATGTTTATGAACTGTTTTAAATTGCTCTCATAAATGTTGAATATAGACTAGTATTTTGGGTCTGCTCTGCGTACTAGTACATTTGTATTGACCCCTACCTCCCAGGTTCGGAGGTTCAGTCCAAGGGTCCGGCTAAGTAGTAGAGTGTTCCTGAGAGAAGTGATCCATTTAGTGGTGAGCCTTCTTTGTTCTAGATGGCCTGTTATTTCAGATTATTTTATTCCGTTGGTTTGGTCTACTGGGGGCCTTATCCTAGTTTTCAAAACAGTTTTGAGATGTAGTATAGATTTCGCAGACTGAGTCAGATCTTTTTCAGATGTTTTGAATTATAGTTTTCTTTCTTATGTCTTGAAACTCTAAGTTAATGACCATGTTTCCGTATCAGACTGTACGTTCACATATTCTCTTATTATATGAATATTGTGGATGACTACCGATAGAGTAGGACGTTCAGGCCGTCATGGTTTGGGATGTTTGTCTTGGCCAGGTCCTAGTTCGGGTCGTGACAAAAGGGTAGTCATTTTCAAATTACACAACTTCAATATCGTTCAGACAATCTTAGAAGAGTCATATTCTAAAAGCTAGCTATTAAGGTGGGAGAGCCCAAGGATATATAAGCCCAACATCAACTCCCTTTTTATCTAATGTGGGACTCAATTCCCAAACATAGTAATAGGATCGTAACCAACTACCACGCTTCATATCTGCCATCCTCAATGACTTCACTTTGTCTAGCTTTCACCATACTCTATATCTACTTTCTTATTGCAAAATGACTTCTATAGTTCTTAATTAGTTTTTTCATAATGTATTATAATCAAATTTCTTCAAAATCTCTTAAGACTTTCCTATTCTAGTTATAAATGAAATCATTCCAGAAGTGAGTTACTTTGTGCTTTCCGCCAAGTTGGATATGAGGTTAATCACCATTGTTTGAAATAAAAAATTAGTATACGTGATCACATCTTAGCTATTGCAATATGGAGAAGAATAGGAGAAAGAAGTGGTTCTTGTAGCCGATCCGCATTGCATCAGCCTATCAGCTAGTTTATTTTGCATCCATAAATTTTACTCTTTCTAACCCAATATTCGAGACCAAATACATGTTTTATCAGTTTTTCTTTTATATTTTAGTTCTTTTAGGTAAAACGCCATAACAATTCCATTCTAATTCTAAGTGATATCTGGGATACTAATAACTGAAACTTTGGCTCTTCCACCACAACATGTAAGATGTCTTGAAAACTGCGGCTGAAGTAGTCTTGTTGATAAACAATGTTATTATAAATTTTAGCTCGATGTTGAAACCAATAGATGGATTAGTTTTCTTAGGTTTATATTTTTGGAGTTAATATGGTGCACTTATAATTACAAGTGTGTTCCTATATCCTATATGTTGACACCTAATTTTTGCCCTCCACAACAAGTGTGTTGCTATAAGTCGTATCGGTATAAAAGATGCGCAAGACTTACCTGAGATCATATCCAAAAAATTATTATCAATAACCGGAGAAGTTATCATGCCACATACGACAAACATTATAGGTGACCGAAGAGGTTGCCACATCAGCACAAGATTACACAGTTGCAGGGATCATTCTGCATAAAGTGTCGTTGGTGTCCAAGAGGGCCACCCCACTTTGAAGACATATTCAACCGAAAAATGAGATAATTATGCAACAACCAAGAAGATTTTTGTGTCTGTTGTTGCAATTTATTTTCCTTCCAAATAGGTATATGAAAGGAATGACTTCGCTTTTTAAGCGATAGCTCACGCGGAGATATAGTAAAGACTATGTACCTCATCCGTGAATTATTTTTAGCACTAACACTTTTTGTTTGAAGTATTGTCGAGAGAATTCGAGAGGATGAAAATCTCAAATCAAAACCACAGGTGCAGACGACTTCAAATGGGACGCAGTACAACGTGGAACTCTTTCTTAGCAGCAAAACGAGACATAGTCTAGAGAGGGACGTCAAACTCTCTGGACACGAGCTAAAGGATTATTACTACCACCATCTAACCACACCCCTATTAGAAGGCATGTGGGTATTTTGGTATATTCCAGTTTCAGATTCACCTTCAGGATATTTCTAAACTCATACCGAGGGTAACCTTCTCTTTCTTTCAAATTCGGGTGACAACACACCTAGAGTTTTGGAAATTATGAATAGGTAAGTTCTTACCTATGGATGTGAAGATCTCCACGTTCATGGTTAAGAGGTTACAATACTTTTTTTCATAACTTAATCAACTCATCACTCATCTCGAGCCAAAGATCGTCTGAAAATAAGAGATCGTCTTTTCTACCGATTGAGTTGAACTACAAGCAGTCTGATTCCCTGAGTCTCAGGGATATGTAGTCTAGGCTCTATGTAAAAAACTTGACTACATTCCAACTTCTCTCCAAATCCCTTTATTCTCTAGTTTCTCGATTTTATCAAAAACTCTAAAATCGAGATAGCTTGTGATTTTTTTTTGAAAATCATGCTTAAAATCAAGCTTTATGAAATATAAGTGGCCTAAATTCTCATATAACCTGAGATATGTAGGAAGCTTGATACCGAGGTTCGACCATAACTATATAAAACTCCTGTGAAAGCCAACCTCTTTCAAATTCGAATTTATGATCGGAAAAAAAATAAGAATGTCAACCCCCCTTTGCCCAGGGTTACTTGCATCCACCCTATACAAAGGGAGGGTGCAATTGTTGAAACCTAATTTTTGCCCTCCACAACTAAGTTTGGTCTCGAATTTCTCTGATTTTCAAAAAAATTACAACATTTATTTTATCGAATAAAGAAACTTTTCAAAAGTATTTATCTGGGTAAGTTTTTCATTTTAAGTACCGATTATATATTATCATAGTCATTCATATGAAATTATATAATTTTGTTACTTAAATATCTATTTTTTTATATTGAATTTTAATCAAGGTCTATCTTGAAATAAATTTAAATGATTAAAATTTTGATCCAAATATAATTTATTCTTGAAAATAATTTATTTGAAAAATATTTGTTTGATTTTATTAAACCAAGAAGCTCGGGATTAAATGAGGTACTAATTCATATCAAAATTTAATTGAATTTAGTCAATTTATTTAATTCGGTCATAATTGAAGTTATATTGACCACAATTGCAATGCAATTGACCAATTGATTCTCAATTTGGTCGGAAATTAAATAAAATTGACCAACTCTTAAAGTAGTTGGGGTTATTAATTAAATAACCCCAAATGCACATAACCTACCTATACCCCCCAATTAAATCAGCAACCCAAAACTTCTTCTCCCTTTCTAGGTCCAAAACTTTACACTCCATCGGCCCAACTCCAGCCATATCAAGCCCAACAACCCATGACCTGGTCCAGCTCAATACTCATCTTACCCTTCTTAAAACCAACAACACCACAAATAGCGTACAATAATAGTACACCCATATCAGCGTACAAAGCAGCAATAACAATCTACGCGTACAACTTCACGTACCCCAAACGACGACCTGAACCCGAATACGTCTAAAAATCGAGAACCCACAACCGGTCCATCAATAACCCATCAGCTTTAACCCCATATCAACACCTCACCCTTATTTTGAATTTTGAACTTTTGTAATTCGTACAAACGGTTCAAAGAGTACGGTTTCCATCTCATCCCATGATTCCCTTTCAAAATTCTAAATTATCCTCAAATTTATTGCTCCCACATTGATGGGAGCTCAAAAAAGGACCCTATTTGGTTCTCTATATAAAGGGCTCACTATTGAGCAAAGAGGACAAGTCTTGAAGGGGTGAAAACCCATTTTGAGCAAAATCAGTGAAAATTTCATTTTTTTTAGTAAAATTTTTTAAAAATCATTGCCTGGTTGAAATTCTCGAATGACTGATTCTGGTGGTGGCGGCATTTCGATGAAGCTCAAGGTTCCGTTTTGCTGCCCCAAAAGAGGTAAACATATTTTTCCCCTTTTAATTTTATCGTTACTTTCCCCTTCATCTCGTTTAGTATTACTAGCTTCGTAGTTTAATAATAATTTTGCTGGGATTGTTTGCGGTAGAGGCTATGAAAGCCATAGGTTTCTTTTTGTGAAGTGTTGTTTATTCCAAGTAGATGTTCTTGTTCTAGTTCGTATGGCTTTGTTCGTTTGGTTTTCCTCGTTTTAGTCTTATTTTGACGTAACTTGTTAGTTCCAAATCTTTGGCTATGGAAAGCAGTTTTGCTAATTTCACATATTCTCAATGTCATCATGTGTTTGTAAAAAAAGGAAAAAGGAAAAGAAGAGGAAAATCTTGATATGCTTTTAAGATTCAACAGTGCGTAAGGGTAGGTATTAGGTGGCCCGTCTGCATTTTATTGCGGGAGGTTGCTAAAAGAATAAAATTTAAATGTTTGTTGTCTTCCTGTGTGTTATTCTTGATGTATGAAAGTCTCATTTGGTTCTAAATCATTTTTCTTTCCATTAAGATAATGTTTTTTGTCTCATGGTTACATTTCGTTAAGTCTATTCAAGATGGGTTTAAATGATTCAAGAGAAGAGATAAGCATTTGCTTCGCTAAAACTTCTTTCTTTTCTAGCTTTTTCTTATTTGCATTATCGAGAAACAATTTGTAGCATCTTGTCTCATGCTTAAATCTTTTAACAAAAAAGGGTTGAGCTTTGGCGGATTAGAGTGTAACTTGGTATATGTTGAATACCCAATTTATGGTTTGTGTTTATTTTTTAAGTTCATTTGTTTGCTGACATAGCTGGAATAAAGACATTAATCAAGCTCCACTTATTTTTTTTACTTTTTCTTTTTTATCCCGTCTCTCAAACTGCAATTTTTGTAGTTAAATAGAATAGCCTGCGAAGGATTTAACCATGCCGGATCCCTTTGATTATCTTGTAATAATTAACATCAAGGCTAAAATTTTTATTCTAGATGAACATGATTTCAAGAGGGATTGTTTCTTTGTGTTTGAAAGTAAAGCAGTAAAACGATTTGTCTCTCAAACTTGGCTTGCGCATGTATTTCTTTGGTTAGTCTGGAATAGCTTTTTCTTAATTTTTTTGGGGAAAAGTTTTCAATAATGTTGGTACAGAAGAGCGATTGAAATTGTATGAAGTTTAGCCCAACAACTCTCTTAATGCTATCTTTAATTCATGTGACTTTTAACCTATTTACCTTTCCGAAGATTATTTGTAAGTTTTGTGATTTGTGTTGCCCTCTTTCCTTTTTTTTAATTATTATATATGGTGATATGATTGCTTAATCCTTGCAAATTATATGCTAGCCTAATGAGATTTTGCCCATGTCGAATTTCTTATCGAGTCGAATCATTCGCATCCTTACCTCTACCTTATTTCTGATGTGTTAATTTCTTTACTTCTCTTTTGCATTTCGGATATATGTTTTAATTCTCTTTCTTTGTTCTTTTGCATGTGAATTTGTTGGATCCCAAGTGCACTCTTTTCATTCCTTCATAGGCCAATAAGGCCCATCCGTGGAGTCAAGCACGAAAGAGAGTCTAAGGTTACATAGTGCATAGATACGAAGAGTTGAACGAAGAAGGAAAATAGTCCTACGTTTGAAGCGGCTAAGAGACTCAAAAGTCTCATTTGTTGTTTTATTTATTCAAGTATCGTTGTCTTTAGTTATTTTGTTTATTTATTTGTTCATTCGTTTAAGCCCTATTAGACTAGGACAGGTCTCATGGATTTGGGCCCAATGACCTAAATCCCTTACTTTCTCCCCTTCCCCTTTTTCTTTCTATTTGTTTTCCTTATGTTCTTTACGAACCTATTTAAAACCTTAGTCAAGTCGCTAAAAAACTGGTTTTGTATAAACATCAAAATATTCCTAAAATTGCTTTCTTTTCAAACAAATAAACTTTTTTCAAAGTTAGTCAAAGACGATTTTCAAACAGTCTGGATAACCGCAAGTTAGCTGACGTTTTAGGTGTCTAACACCTTCCTAAAACGTTAATAGAAATCGCTTACTCAGAATCTCTAACTTTAATGATTTTCCTATTTTGAATCGTCTAAGTATTTTATAAAGGTTTCTTAATTCCTTTTCAAAATTAAGTGGCGACTCTCTAAGAAAGTCAAAATTAAGTTGCGGATTTCTGTTTTGCGGAAATTTTGACTTTCTTAGAGAGTCGCCACTTAATTTTGAAAAGGAATTAAGAAACCTTTATAAAATACTTAGACGATTCAAAACAAGAAAATCGTTTATGTTAGAGATTCTGAATAAGCGGTCCCTTTTAACATTTTAGGAAGATGTTAGGCACCTATAACGTCCGCTAACTTGCGGTTATCCGGACTATTTGAAAATCTTCTTTGACTAACTTTGAAAGACGTTTATTTTTTTGAAAAGAAAGCAATTTTAGAAATATTTTGGTGTTTATACAAAACCAGTTTTTTAGAGACTTGACTAAGGTTTTAACTAGGTTCGCAAAGCACATAAGGAAAACAAATATACAGAAAAAGTGGAAGGGGAGAAAGTAAGGGATTTAGGCCATTGGGCCCAAATCCATGAGCCCTGTCCTAGTCTAATTGGGCTTTCAACCCGTTTCACCTGTCCTAATCTAATTTTCGAGCCTTTGGCTCAAATTTTGCTCCACCTATATTGAATACAACTTTGGCTTCGTGGCCCGAATAAATGAATGAACAAATAAATAAACAAAATAAATAAAGACAACTATTCTTGAATAAATAAAACAACAAATGAGACTTTTGAGTCTCTTAGCCACTTCAAACGTAGGACTATTTTCCTTCTTCGTTCGACTCTTCGTATCTATGCACTATGTAACCTTAGACTCTCTTTCGGGCTTGACTCAATGGATGGCCCATGAAGGAATGTAAAAAGTGCATTTGGACTCCAACGAATTCACATTCAAAAGAGAAAAGAAAGTGAATTAAAACTTATATCCGAAATGCAAAAGAGAAGTAAAGAAATTAACACATATCTGAAATAAGGTAGAGGTAACGATGCGAATGATTCGACTCGATAAGAAATTCGATGGGCGAAATCCCATTAGGCTAACATATAATTTGCAAGGATTAAACAATCATATCACCACATAGAAAAACAAAAAAAGGAAATAAGGCAACACAAATCACTAAACTTACAAATACCCTTCAGAAAGGTAAATAGGTCAAAAGTCACATGAATTAAAGATAGCATTAAGAAAGTTGCTGGGCTAAACTTCATACAATTTCAATCGCTCTTCTGTACCAACATAATTGCATACTTTTCCCCCAAAAAATTAAGAAAAGGCTATTCCATACTAACCAAAGAAATACATGCGCAAGCCAAGTTTGAGAGACAAATCATATTACTGCTTTACTTTCAAACCCAAAGAAACAGTCCCCCTTGAAATCATGTTCATCTAGAATAAAAATTTTAGCCTTGATGTTAATTATCACAAGATAATCAAAGGGATCCGGCATGGTTAAATCCTTCGCAGGCTATTCTATTTATCTACGAAAATTGCAGTTTGAGAGACGGGATAAAAAAGAAAAAGTAAAAAAAGTAAGTGGAGCTTGATTAATGTCTTTATTCCAGCTATGTCAACAAACAAATGAACTTAAAAAATAAAAACAAACCATAAATTGGGTATTCAACATATACCAAGTTACGCTCTAATCCGCCAAAGATCAACCCTATTTTTTCGAAAAGATTTAAGCATGAGACAAGATTCTATAAATTGTTTCTCGATATGCAAATAAGAAAAAGCTAGAAAAGAAAGAAGTTTTAGCCAATCATGGGATGAGTTGGAAATCGTACTCTTTGAATCGTTTGTATGAATTTAAAAATTTTGAAATTCAAAACGAGGGTGAGGTATCGATATGGGGTTGAAGCTGATGGGTTATTGATGGATCGGTTATGGGTTCTCAAGTTTTAGCTGGATTCATGTTCAGGTCATTTTTTGGGGTGCATGAAGGTTGTACGCATAGATTGCTATTGTTTCTTTATACACTGATGCATGTGTACTATTGTTATACGCTTTTTGTGGTATTGTTGGTTTTAAGAAGGGTAAGATGAGTATTGGGCTGAACTAGGTCACGGGTTGTTGGGCCTGATATGGCTGGAGTTGGGCCAATGGAGTGTAAATTTTTAGGACTGGGAAGGGAGAAGATATTTTGGGCTGCTGATTGAATTGAGGGGTATAGGTAGGTTATGTGCATTTGGGGTTATTTAATTAATAACCTTAACTACTTTAAGAGTTGGTCAATTGTATTTAATTTCTGACCAAATTGAGAATCGATTGGTCAATTGCATTGCAATTGTGGTCAATTTAACTTCAATTATGACCGAATTAAATAAATTGACTAAATTCAATTAAGTTTCGATATGAATTAGTACCTCGTTCAATCCCGAGCTTCTTGGTTTAATAAAATCAAACAAATATTTTTCAAATAAATTATTTTCAAGAATAAATTATATTTGGATCAAGATTTTAATCATTTAAATTTATTTCAAGATAGACCTTGATTAAAATCTAATATAAAAAATAGATATTTAAGTAACAAAATTATATAATTTCGTATGAATGAATACGATAATATATAATCGGTACTCAAAATGACAAACTTACCCAGATAAATACTTTTGAAAAGTTTCTTTATTCGATAAAATAAACGTTGTAATTTTTTTGAAAATCAAAGAAACTCAAGACCAAACTTAGTTGTGGAGGGAAAAAATTAGGTGTCAACAACTGCCCCCTCCCTTTGGGTAGGGTGGATGCAAGTAA